>NW_015094507.1:11422452-11678417 GCF_001431845.1 Calidris pugnax
AGGAAGGAAGGAAGGAAGGAAGGAAGGAAGGAAGGAAGGAAGGAAGGAAGGAAGGAAGGAAGGAGAAGTAAAACGGTACTAACGGGGGACTTTATCATTCCAAATGCTTAAAAATTGGAAGTCCTTTCTTAAAGAACAAACCATGGAAATATATGCTGTTTTAAATTAAATGGGATGAGATTTTAAGTATTCTGACATGTTTGAAGGAAATGTCATTAAAAAATGTCATGCTTGGCCTGTTCATGACAGTCATCCAGCGGGCCCCCATCCAAAAATCTGTCGTTATGGAGCTGGACTGAACAAGATCATTTTGTAAAGGTACAAGAAGACTAAAGTTGCTCTTGCATAGATGTGTTGGGTTTTTTACCAAAAATAGTACTTTATTCCTTCTCCAAGCTCACTGTATAGCATTACAGAATTTTATCATACTGTGAAATGTGCCAATAGTCCAAAAAATATAGATTGTAGTCACACAGTAATAAAGACACCTTCTTTTAAAATACACCAAAGGGATGGGCAATATAGCTCAGTTTGGAAATGTGTAAGCTGATTCAGATCTGCAAGTGCTGAAATTGATTCCTTTCAGTGTATTTTGTGCTCCAGAGTACTGTAATAATTCATTATAGGAGATTATTGCTCTGTACGAGACAGACAAGCGTAGTAGACTGCATAAGTTAATTCACACTCTTTAAATGAATCCTGCTTTCTTTAGATAGGCACTGAACTAACTTTTGAGGTTGAGAGGAGGAAAAAACCCAGAAAAACCCTTCTCTTACCACAGTCTACTAATAAGGAAAAAGCTGCAATGTCTTTAGTTGGCAGAGTCAGTTAACTGGACTCGCAAATTTAGCTTTAATAAATTGATAAAGGTTACCAATTTATACAGCAGCTCTTAAATTCTAGCACCATATTTGAAGAATTTGTCTTGCTGCTGTCATTAGGAGTGTTTCCTTTGGTATGTACGCTGGCTGAAACATACATGCTTGCTGTTGTTTCATAGACTCTGGAACACGAAGGGCCTCTGCATGATCCTGATAGATATGACATGGGACATGGAAGAGAAACCCGTCCTGCTGTGGCAGGCAGAAGCCAGGGGGGATTCTTGAAGGAAACTGAGATGAAATTAGTCATCTATTTTACACCATTAAATTCTCTGATTTGTTACACAGAGTCAGAATTTGGTCCTTCAGCACAGCATCTTGGGTTGTTAGAAACAGATTAAAATGGGTCTGCCTTAACTTACATAAGGCAAGGTTGTAGGTCCTATACTTTATCTATGTGAGTTGCCCTGTAGATATCAACTAGAGTTGAATATGAAGGCCTTAGGGCAAGTGGATTGCTATCAAGTGTGCCTTTACTTATTTTGCTCTCTGCATAAGTAAAACCACAACAAAATATAAAAGAAAACTCAAAATGTATGTTTCCTGAAAGCATGATTCTGTCACTAATAGGGCTCAGAAAGGGCTCAGAAGAAACTGATATGGAAAATATATGAAAGATCTTCCTCAGTCTTCAGAAATATTCTCCAAAAGGATGCTTTTGAGCACTTTTCTGCTTTCCAAAAGTGTGCTTCAGCAATGCTAACCCTCAAGCTAATTTACAGCAGCAACGGTTTCAATCACAATTATAACTAACAATCTAAACTATTATTTTGGTTTGATTCTTTATTCAAATGACACAGTCACTGTCTTGTGTTATATAATATTATACCAAATGTATTGTAATATTTTAAACAACTTGGTTACAAGTTAATACCCTTTTTTTATTTCACAGCTTTTGTTTAATTTCTCTGTCTCTGAAGTAATAACATTGGCACAATAGAGTGTGTAATAGCTCTGTCTATCATGAAACCTGTTAGTGCACAGATTGTAAACTAGAAGACACTAATGGACCCTTTGAAGCTTTATAGTGTCAGAAAGATTGCTACACGTGCACATTAAATTCATGTGCTGAAAGGCCTTGTGATTTTATGTTGAATAATATACCCATTCATATGCAGTAGCTGCTTTTCTTAACAAGATGGCTTTTGTACTTTTTCTACTGAAGACTCATTTTAAAATGCCATCTTTGAGTTACAGGAGTACAGAAGATAATTTGAAACTGGCAATTTCTAGTTCTGTTTCCGTTTAAACAGCTTACCAGCTAGTAACTGCATTGGCTTTAAATTCCTGAAAGAAGCATACTTGTTCTACATTAAAAAAATTATTCAAGTGATACTCAAAATAAAACCAATTTTAAGGCAACAGTAACTCAGCTATGCATTTTGCAGTGGTTTTTCAGATGTACCCTACCTCATTCTTCCTGTAGTTTAACGTTTAAAAGACAGGGAGGTACAAACCAAACCCCTGCACTCCTGACTGAAATACATCCAACTGTCTGGTGGAATACCGCAAACATTTAAGCATGCATAGCAATATCACACACAATGTGACAGAAAAAAGGGGGGATAAGAATTCTGTTTCTTCAAAAATACCTTTCTATATGGTATAATTAAGCTATCATTGCAGTATATGATAAAGCTAACATTGAATTTGATAGCACCGTTTGAAATACAGAAGATAAAAAACCACTCACAAAACTAGAACCTAGGTCATACCATATGGAATTGAAAGATGATGACGTGTGAATACAAACCGAAAAAAAAGCAAAACCTATCAGAATAAAATGTTCTAGTTGGCACTTGCTTGAAGAAGTTCTGAATATAGAATAACAGTTATTAAACTTTACTTTTGCTGGTTCAGTTCTAAGGTTTGCAAGTTATTAAGGTCTCTTGAAGAACAGATTTATACTCTGAATCGAAAATATATCAGTACAGGTGTAGACACACATAAATTTATTCCCTTCATTTGGCCTGATTATATAAAAAATAGAGAGAAGATGAGGTCCTTACATTTTAAGATTAAAAATTAGTTACCTACAATATATGATTCTTTGTTTTTCTTTAAGAGAGAACTGAAGCTTTGCAGTATTCCTGGGACTTCCTGAGAAGTTTGAAAATGTTCTTAGGATTGTTTGAAAATCCTTACCATGCATACATAGCCCTTATATTGTGCTAGAAGATTATGGGATATGGAGCATTATTAGTTCATAACTATTACACATTGAATCATTGATACATAAATATAAATGTTTAAAGTAAGCTTTGATAAGATGGACCATAAAAAATCCATAGCCATTACTATAGTCCGTTCTCTTTAGATTGCTCTTTTTAATAATTCCTGCATTGTGAATCCAACTATTACACATAATAATATATTAAAGACTTAATTATGCACTAAAGTAGTAATAAATATCCTTCTATATTAGTAAGCATAAAGTAATGTTCTGTGAACTTGCTTAAACACTAACAACTCATTCACAGCCAGCACTCACAATTCTTGTTTTTCCTAATTCAAAGCTGTCTTTTTAAGAGTCTGAAGGGAAAAACACAAACATTTTCTTTTTCTGCTTTTGCACATTTTATAGTAGATTGGCACTGATTTCACTGTGTAAGAAGTCTCCTTGCACAAACTTATGTGGTTCTTCAGAAAACGCAAGTTACTCCAGCTAAAAATAAAATGAAAGCTTGAAGTCACGGTATTTGCCAAAAGTGAAAGTCAGATTCTGTGCTTGTAATATTTGTTCTCCTAAAATGAATGCTTTGAAATTTCACTCTATCAAAATACAGCCAAAATTTTATCAGTGCTTTGTCAACATTATATAATCTAGGAGGAGAAGCAAGATATGATCATAGCTTCAATAAGTGTGGCACTTCCAGCCCAGAAATAATAATATTCACAACAAATTGTTCACTATTCATAAAGAAATGCATATTTCATTCCAAACTTTGAAAATAATCTTTGAATGCAAATTTACCAATGAATATTTTATCAGCATAATGTAGGAGGTAGTTAAATACGGATTAATAAAATGCAAGCACTTTTTGTAATTTTAAAATTGTTAAAGTTTAATTTTATTAAAGTTCTTTATTATTTGTGGCAAGAGCTATGAGACAAATTATAAGTGAGCTACAAGTATGAAAATTAAGTTTGCTCTTTAATTACATTTGGACTGTATCCTGCATACAGACCCAGTGCTTTTGCACCATTGCTTTCTTGGATGGTCTAGAAATTTGCAGCCAGTAATCTGCACATATGAGCTAATGCACTGGCTTGAGGCAATGGACCACAATGAAACTTTGTGACTGACTGGACCTTCACAATTAAGTGTTTGACTGACTAGTGCATGTGGGAATCTGGAATGGTTCTAGAAATTTCCTCCAAGTTAACTTTTAGTATGTCTGGTCCAGTTGATATTTTTAATGGGTTGATTAACATCTTGGGCAGGCCAAGGACATATCAGTTTATGTATACATAAGGCATTTGTAAATGGTTGATAGCTGCTGTTCCTGCAGAAAAGGTCACATAAGAATCTTTTGGATGTAGTTAAGATATGAAAGAGATATTTCATGTGTAGTTAAGTTGCACCAATACTAATGAATTATACATGTGTGGTGGTGGATATGTAGGACCATGACTAGGTGCATTACAAAAACTAAACAAAAATAGTAATTCAAACAAAACAGTGACTAAAATAATCTGTTGACTCAGTTGAAGATGCCACTGCAAGGATCCTTGCAACAGAGATTCCCATCACCATCAGATGCCTACTGGCTACCCTTTAAGTGAGATTTAATTCCCTATATGAGTTCTAGCCTACACCAAGATCCCAAATGTTTTTTGCCCTTTAACAAACACTTTCTCCAAGTGGTTTCAGAGAAACTGATGATCTCAGTAGTAATAATTCCTACTTTCAAGCATGGAATATGACAGCCTAATATACTTTGGTACTGGACTGATGAGAACAGATGAAGTTATGCTGCATACAGACTCTCTGACCATGCTTCAGAGTAAGATGTTTCTACTGGGGACTCCAAGACTGAATGAACTGACTGAAAGAGAGACAGACGTATTGGATTGTATTTTATGAGGATGACCATAAGCTCAAACTTTGATGTGTGCTTTCCAGCCACACCTGGGAAAAAAAAACACCAATGTCACCTTAGGCATAATTCTGTCCCTAACACAATTGAAGGGTCTTCCTGGTGGGAGCAGCCATAAAGGTGACCTGTTTATAATGGGAAAAATAATGACAGAAAATATCTGCTAAAACACTGAGAGACGAAGATGCCTGCTACCCAGGGAACTGCTAGGGAGTTGCTAGCCTGGGAACCTGGCCTGTGAACAAGAATCATGTTTAAGAAACACACCTGGCATCTTTGAAGTGCAGCTGGGTACCTAAAAACCAGAGACAACCTGAGATAACATCGCTGAGAGGAAATACAAGAAACTGCAAGAGCAACTTAATGTTGTAAATATGTACAATTTTATCAAATCATTTATATCTTCATTGTCTGTCAATATCTGTGGATCTGTAACCTGTTTCTTCCTTGATCCTGGTTTTGACTTTGCTTGTGGTTCAGGTTAGATTTCCCTATTTTGATTCCTGCCATCAAAAAAAAGTCAGGCCAATATAATGATAGTCTCAACATCAATGAAGTAAAAAAATCCAGTCTGATATAATTTTTCAAGAAAAGTGTGAGTAGAATAACAACTCCTTTCAGTCAGAGTGGGGAAAAAAGTAAAAAACGGCTTTCACATCTCAACTTTAAGATAAAATTATTTAGTTAGTTACATGTCTTCCTGTCTTCATAGTGGTATCTCTGAATAGCACAAATAAAGTAAGCCAAAATGGAAAAATTCTCATCTATGATTGTCAGATGATATTAGATATTTTCATTTTTAAAATGCTAAGTTAATGTTTAGTTGTCACAAATTTCTAGTATTGTTTAGATTCTTTATAAGATCACAATAATTTTAAAGTTCATTAAAATCAGTGGAAGCTTTTCTATTGACTTAAGTGAAATTTAGAATAGGCTTTCTGTGTTGATAAAAACATCAATGCATTTTATAAATGAAAACATATTTTGAGCAGATTGGCATTTTTTTTGTTTGGTTTAATTTTGTTTTTTTTACTTTGGCCTGCAACTCTTCTCTACTTTTTGATGCTCTCTGCCAATTAATTGGTATTAATTGCCAATTATTTGGTGTTTATTACCAATGTTTTAGACACGAACTACTCTTTGATACATAAGTCCAATCAGAAAGTGACATTTGAACTGTTAGTAAACTGAAATAGCTGACTTGATTACCTAGATCAACCATTTGCACTATTGTCTCTTTTAATTTTGTTGGTGGAGATCTACTGCTGCTCATCTGATTTTTATTTTTTTCCCTACAAAATATAAAAAGAAGTCACCACAAATTAGGGAAGGAAAAATTACAAGACATGATGTCAATGCCTATTCAAACTATCCTTCCTCTGAAAATCAAGCACAACCCTAAAAGGCATCTCTCAGGTTTTCTGGTTTAAGACAAAACAGCAAATAGTTAAAAACAAACAAATTTTCCATTGATAGAACACTCTGGCATTTCTATTTCTTGTAACTGCTAGAAATAGCTGGTAGAGACTATTATGCAGGGAAAATAAACCTGGATTTAAAGTTAAACCAAGACGAACCCCAGTCAGCAGAGCACAGAAAATACAGGTTATTTGTCTCAACTCACAGAGGGGAACAGAGGTTTGACTGATCTTGGTTATCAACAGAAATATGAAGACATGGTATGGTGCTGTACAAGTAGAATCTCTTTCAGATTTTATTCTGTCCAAATAAGTGAAAGAATCAATAAATATTTCTTAGCTTGCTCTTGAATTATTTCAGTCTTGTTTCTTAAAAGGAAACTCTCACAGTACGGTACTTAGTGGGCAATGATTAAAGCCCTCCCTTAAGAAGAGCGAACAGGAGAGTGCTGCCTTTGGGAAGGAAGCCCATAAGGCTTCAATAGCCAGCAACGATACCTCCAACTGGATAGTCATGAGACCTGTTCCACTTCCATTTTAAACACTATTTTTCATTTTATTGTCTTCTCAGATATTTTAAATTATTTTGTTAGATTTTCTTGTAATGCCGTTTTACCCATGATCCTTTTTTCTCCTTTTCTTTTTTTCATTGCTGCTTTATATATCCATCATGACCATTTCTGTAAGAAGTACTTTGAAAAAAGATAAACATGATAATTATGATTTAGCTCAGCAGGTGAAAGTCCTGTTAACTTTTCAGATTCAGTAGCATTTAAGCAGCGATATAAATTTCTCCAGCAATACTGTGTTTTGTTCTTAATTCGAACTTATGTCACCATCTATCTTTCTGCAGTCACCCTGTCTACAAAGAATTTGTGTATCTAACTGAATGCCTTTGAAATTCTATGAAAAATGGTGCATCTCTATTCTTCAAATGCAAGCAAGTAAGATATTTTATGTTAGGTTTATGTGACAAAAACTCATCCACAAAAGAGTAAAGAGAGACAATGACAGATGAGGGAGCCCTGGCTACTTGCAGGCTCATCACAGGGGCTGTCATCCGATTTAAGGCCCAACTCCACAAACCCAGAAAAGCAAAGGGGGAAAAAGGAAGGTAGAAAATGGCTATCTACTCTAATGAAAAAGGGTGTAAGAGATGGAGGGGAGGAGCAAATTAACAATTTATAAAAATCAATACATACTCACAAATCCAGATTCTGCGAATACTGCCTCAAGAACTGGGTGATGTTATATTCTTTATAATTTCACCTTATTAATGTACTGTCATTCTGATAGTTTATGTAAGTTTATTGCTTGTCTGGTTGAAGGAAATGTATTCTTTCTAAAATATACTTGAAAAGCCTTCTGGTGATTTGATAAAAGTATTAAATATAAAATAAACCAAATTAGGAAAATATCTATCCTTTCCAGTTATCTCCTGGGTAGTTTCAAGTCAAGCCAAAGTCTACAAGTCCCTTCCTTTCCCCAAGGCTCACAAGAGGACAGTGTTCAGAAACCCAGATCTGAGGAAAGGATTATACAAAGATGAGTGGACGGCTAATTTTTTATTGTCATTACATCTATAATAAGTTTTATAACACATAAACTTTATTTCAGAACACTATTTCCATGAAGCTAAAAACAACTTCTTCTAATCATTTCAATATCAGTCATGTGACAAAAAAATCAGGAGACAGTTTCTTGTTTCAAATCTGGTCTTCGGCATTTTAAAATAAAATAATAATTGTATCTCCTAAATTTGTATCCCCCAGACTTATAGCTGTGGAAGACATAGAAAACAGCAATAGTACTGACCACATTGAATAATACCAAGAGTGAATATTAATTATTAATTTAATAAAGCATTCAGTTATTCCAGTCTCAAACTAGAGAAAAAAAAAAGGCATGCATTTCTTCATTAAATTTTACTTATTATGAAGAAAATAAAATTGTTCAACCATATACATCCTCAGTTCAGTTTATTAGACTGAGTCAAGAGATTAGAAAATTCAACAATTTTACACCTGTTGCATGAAGATTCAAGAACAGATTTACATAAGACAGACTAAAACTAGCAGAGGAAAATCTTCACTGAAAAATTATTCTAAGCAAAGAAATCCTGTAAATGACACAACCTAAGACTTAAAAAAAAATGGGATTCTCTCTGACTCACGACAGAGGATGAAGGATAAGGTCCTTTTCAAAATTTATTACTTTTAGTCAAGTTTAAAAGAAGTTGAACTATTTTCTTTTTTAATGAATGAAAGCTGTTATTTGCTAGTTCCTTGAAAATCCCACCTTAGCTGAAGGATAAACCTAATGAGTTGATGGAGCTATGAATATTTCTAATATGAAGAATGTTCCCTTTTCTTCTCTGCAATTTGGAAGCTCCACCAAAAAGAATCATTAAAAATTCTAACCTTGTTACAGAATGTGGCAGAAAAATGATCCTTCTAAGGCCTGATTAGGTTCAGCACTTTATGTAAATCTTGCAAAACCTTTTAATTTTCACAAGCTCATCATCTGATTTATCTGATAGAAAAGGATCAAATATCCTTTGCTATACTTCTGCACTTCTAGTTATTTATCTTATAGAAGATGTGATAGAAGACTATCACATTCAAATGATTATTCACAAAATGTAAAGCATTTTTTTCTATTTAATTTTCACTTTATTGTGTAGTTCCAGTTGTATTCTTATTCTACATTTCTTCAACGCTTTTAACACTGAAAAAATGATGGGGTTATGGATGTGCATGTGCTTGTGAATGACATTTTGTACTGTTGTTATTCTAAACTGTTGTTTCATATAAGTGAATTGCAACAGGCCACTGTTTAATGAAAATAGTGTTATGCTGGACTAAACCTTAATGGATGAATGGCTAATATTATCTATTGCTCATAAAAAGATATTTTCAGGCCTCTGATGACCCTCTGCACAAAAACAAGTTTTTGTTTCAAGGATTTCACCAACTAAAATACTAGTGAATACAATGCTGAGAGAAAAAAAATTACTAAGTAAGATGTGAACTGTTTTGATGCTTAGAGTGCAACATTAAATCTGTAATTGATCCGAAATAGGATTTAAATTTGTTATACTTTGGTTGAACATTAATGCCTAAGTCATTATTGTGTTTCTCCTGCTTTCAGCATCAAAGATGTGCAGGACATGCAGGTAGTATGTCACTCCAGCAACCCAAAATGAATGACTCAGGACAGGTACAGTTCCCCTCTTCTCTTCCAGATAAATGAAATATATTGTACTGCAAAGCTCAGCATATGCAGTATTTGCAACTTAGAAAGATTTGTCCTTTGTCATACCAGTATTTCCCATGATACAAACGTAATTTTTTCTTTAGGTTCTGGAGGAAGGATAGGAGCTAATGTGAATAAGTAATTTCTTGCTACTCTTTTACAAAGATCTGTCCACAGCAAAATGGCTAACCTACCTTTAGTAAAGTTCTGTAACCAGGTATCTTTTCCACCCAATGGCAAGAGTCAACCACTTGCCATCATTTGGTCACCTAATAATTACTTTTAGCAAGTATTTCTTAATTTGAGTGGCTTTCATTCACATCTTATCTACTGTCCTGCATACCTCATTCACATGTTATTGATGGACTCTCACGACGTGCTGAGATGCAGTAAAGCACAGCAAACAAATGAAAATCAGCCAGTCCCTCATTGCAATTGAGATCATTATAATAAAGGACATTGTTCACATGCATCCTCAACTAACAGCTGTTCAGATTAATTGTACTTGTTGGAGGCATTATTTTATTTTTATAATTAAGAGATTCTCTCAGCTTTGTGATAATTTCATAGATCAATGCAGACCAGTAACTGGACCAGGACACCCTCTGGTCCGGTATAACAAGTAATTTTCTTTTCAATACAATATTTCTAAACATTCCCCAGACTAACTAAATTGAGATTAGGAAAATCAAAATGAAAGCATAAAAGAGGACTGGTCACTAAACAACAATCTCCGGCTTGACACATTCTGAAATGCTGATATTAGTCAAGTGTAGAAGCAAGCTTACTTTCATGCATGTCCATTTAGGATTTCAACCCGGAGCTGATACCATGATGTTTTCATAAATTTTCCTGTTCACTTAATGTTTGCCTTTAAAAATTAACTGGAATACCAGATACTTCAGATTAACGAATAGTAAAAATATGTGCTGTCCATGAATGTCTTTTCACTGTTTTAAAGTAGGAACAAGGGGTATAGAGCGGTAAAATTATTTACAGGATTATGGGCAAGTTATGTGCAGTCTTTTAACCCTAATGGAGTGATCAAATTTCTCACACAGTTTTTAGCAATAAGAGTATATTTATTAGAGCTATAAGACAAAACACTAATACTCATCAACACAGTTGTCAAGAGCAGACTATGCTATTTTTTCCTGCCAGATTGGATACCATGGCAACACCTGGTTAGGAGAAGCTGAAGAAATATTTGAAGGTTTACAATTGTTAAAGCAGTTGGACCGTAAGAGATGTATATTAATTGCAAGTGAATATGACAGCACATACCAGGTTTCTGAAAAGGAAGAAAACATCAACACCATTCTAGACTAAGGAACTGAACAAGAGGTGAACCAAATACTGTGATGTCTGACTTCAAACCCCGTGTCATGCTTCTGTACTCATCAATTGCAAGGTCTGGGGAAAGGGTGGAATTGTATTACTGTAGAAATATTTCCCAGAAAAACTTTAAATATATGAGGAAATAACCCCATGGCCTTAGAGCTTAAAAGGGCAAAAAATATACATTTAAAGGTATGTCTAAAAACATTTGAGAGTCCCTATCAAGTGCAATCACAGTGATTTCATATGAAAAAAAAAAAATTGTGGCAGCATGAAAGTTTCCTTGGATACTGCTGGCAATTAGCTTCCAGAAAGACACAGTACTTAAACCTAATATACACTTTTAGGGGAGTTATGACAGAAAGCTATTTTTGTTTTGTCTATGCATACACAACCAGAAAAGATGTTAAATATACCCAAATGAACAGCAAACATTTTAATATAGATTTTAAATTCTGTAACTCTTGTCTGTGCCGGCAGCAAACTATAATCTTCTTCAGATATGTACGGATGCTTGCAGCTGACTTTATTTAAGTATTTCAAAGTGTGAATATTTTCATATATATTGAAATGACAGTACACAGGAAACAGGTATAATTGAAAACACTTTCACTGCTTTTTTTAAGTTAAAGAAAAATGCTCTCAGTTCTTGGAGCAAGCTCTTTAAACTATGCTACACCTTCTGCTATATGACAAATGCCAATTTTTAATCTGATTACATAATAAACAGAATATGAACTAAATTAGATAAAGTTAATCATGGTGTAGAGAATCTCTATACTTTTTAATTCCAAGTGCAAGAGTGAATAAGGCCTGTGTAATAGGAGAGAATGTGGATATTAAAGAGGGAGGGAAGCCAGGCTGGAATTTGAGAAACTGATATGTTATGTCCTCTGCCATAGACTTCTTGGGGGAAAATGATAAATTCTCTAATGCTAAATCTTTCAATGCCAAATCCAAAGATTAGTATCCTGGCTGTCACAAGAGAAACCACAGTCTTGATCTGCGCTGCACGTAGACAGAGAGAGGATCTGCAAAATTTCTTCCAAGATATCTGAGCAGCTGTTTGGAGGTCCTGAATATAATGCCTGAGAATGACTGCAGAACTCAGATCCAGTTTTAACTGGGTTTTAAAGTACTGATGGAAAACACATATTTTTAGTACTTTTTTTTACAAACCAATTCAGAAGAAGTTTGTCTGGGATAATATTTGAGATATTACTCTTACATATGGCATTTGAAAAGGCAGTTATCCTTTTGAAATGAAACTGACTTTTGAGGGTTAGAGATGCCACATATAGGCCTAATGTATTTGAATAGCTTCTGCAATGGAATTGGATGGCCGTAATATGTCCACATATGAAGCATAAACCTCAGGTTTTCTGCTTCTTCAAAACACACATTTAATACCAGATATGTTAGGCCAATAAAGTTATTGCAAATTTTTATTTAAAACAGAATATAAAGTATTTGATTACAAACCTAAAGACAAAAATAAGTTGATAAGAACAGTCCCAATTCTGTATATTCAGTACTGAAACTTTCTTAGCTAAGTGTTAAGTGAGTCCACACCCTTAACTTGCTTTTGTATCATATATCATAATGATATGTAGACTTCTTCTCCTTCTTGTCCTTTGGAATGAATTCCTCTGCCTTTACCATCACTGTTGGGCCCCAGGCTTTGGGAAAAAAAATCCAGATTGATGCAAACCCACCATTAGTGAAGGAAGAGTTGGTGTGTGAACTATTACAGAAGCTTAACCATTACAAACCTATGAGCTCTGACATTATCCACCCAAAGTTCTAAGAGAACTGGCTGAGTTCTAAGGCTGCTCTCCATAATCTTTGAGAAGTTGTGGAGATTGGGGGACATCACAGAAGGCTGGAAGAGGGCTAATGTCACCCCCATCTACAAGAAGGCCTTAAAGGAGGATTCAGCAAATTGTAGGACCATCAATCTTACTTCAGTCTCTGGGAAAGTTATGGAACAAATCCTCCTAAAGACTATCACAAGCCAAATGCAGAACATGACTGGGAAAAGCCACCATGGATTCACCAAATGCACATTGTGCACAACAAACCTGATTGTCTTCTACGACAAAGTAAGCTTCTTGGTTAATGTCAGGCAAGTGGTGGAGGAGTAGAGAGGGTAGAGAGGGTTCAAACCCACTGTAGAGGGGTTTGAACTAGATGATCATTAAGGTCCCTTCCAACACAAACCATTCTATGATTCTATGAAAACTAAATGCTCAGGGACTATTTAGCAGCAGCCAGGAGCTGTTACTGATGCTGGGTTTGCTCCTTCAGAAATCTTCAACTGGACATATACAGACTCTGCAAGCAGTATACATATGCTTTCAAAGTATAAAACAATTGATTCTTGGCTCAGGCAGACAAAAGGCAGCTGGGGTTAGCTGTCAGGCTAGGAGCCTGCACAGTCGCCAGCCCTGAGCAGCACCCAGAGAGTCATGGTTGGTCAGGCAGGATGAGTCAGCAGGGTCAAGATCAGCCTCTGCATCCCAGGAGAATACCTGCAACCTTGCAGAGCTGCATTTGCTTCCAGTTCCATTGACACCTATGGCTGATGCTTGGACAATGACTCCAGGTGAGTCCTATACCCCACTGACCAGTTCAGTGAACATTCTCATTTTTTTATTATTTTTATATTTCCTGTAGGATCTTCTCCGGACTTCCCGAGCAACTAACAACCTTGTCTCAAAGACCCCTCTTTGTAATTTTACCTTTCTTCTGTAGACTTCCCTCAGAGCTCTTTTTCAGCAGCCTGAGTAAGGTTATAAAGCTGAGCCATATGAGAGCTGGGCCTGGATCCCGTGTACATGAACCATTGAAGAACTTGCAGGGGCAAGAAAGCTCTCTGGAGGGGCTACCAGCTGCAGATGGAGGGTTATACTGTGGAGGAGGATGTTATCTTTTTGTTATTCAGAGCTTTTCCAGCACAGTTAGTGCAGATATATAATTAAATATCTACAGATCAGTATTTGTAGGAAATATCTAACTCCCAGCTAGCTACTTTTAAGATTATTTTGATCATCTTTAAATTGTGTATAAGAAAAAGAACCTTTACCATATGTTCTGTAATATTCATGGAGTCTACCACATTCCTCTCTCTCCAAGGAGACCATATACACCAGCTACTTTGATAGTCATCTTGCTAGCCAAGCATGCGATTACGTATGTTAGCAGAGTCCAAATTACAAGCTTTGTTTCACTGGTTTCAGGACTTCTAGTGTCACAAGCTTTCTCCTTTCACTTAGATGTTTCTAATTTACAGTTATTACCTTTTTTCATTTATTATTCTTTTACTCTCTTCTGCATAAACAGCAAGATAATGAAATATCCTGTTTTCTTATAAGGGGAAAACAATATTGCACCATAGAGTCAGTTAGAGTTGTACACACTGTAGATTGATTTATTTACAAGGGATTTGAGTCATTTAAACTGCAATTACATCACACGAAATTGGGGTGGATAGGATTCAGATACTTATCCCTAAACAGAACTAATTAATTAATCTCAAATGTGTGAGATATGTGAAACTGTCTGTTAAATGAGTAGGCTTTACTTGTTTACATAAGTCAGTGAGTATAGCAAAAAGCATTCCAAATACTTTATTTGCTCATGTTCCTGGAAAAAGCTCATTGTTGTCTTCTACTAATGGCAGATATAGTTGAGGACAAGATTTCATGGTTTCGGAGAGGATTATGGGAATAACTTTATCACTGACAAATGTAAAAAGTTTAAATTGGTTTCAGAATGTAGTTCAACTTCTTTGTATTTTCATGTTATTCATACCTTATTGATGAGACAAAGTTTGTATTCCAGTGCTGCCAGCTTTCTGTATGCATAAAATCTAGCATACATAGCATTTCAATTTGAAATAATTTTGAAAAAAGTAAAACCAGAACACATATTTTAGAATGTACGTAAATTCAGTTGCATAATTTTATTTCACATATTTCAGAACTGAAACAAACCATTGAATTTATAAAAATGCAGTATGGCTGGTACACAGAGTATTTTTTATGATCTTCTAAAATTTTGGTACTATTTCAAGGTCAGTTTTACAGGTAGAAGTAATAACTTCTGATCATATCATATAATCGGACAAGCTTTTAAATAATCAAACCTGGAGCTTGTCTGATATTTCCAGCTCTACAGGTTGGCCTAAAAAGAAATTAAGAATATTAACTTGTTATGGCAACCTAATTTTACTTATTATGTAAATAGCAACTTCTGGCTGTTTACTCATGCCTGTAATAACCACTGCTAAAGGATCTGTGGCAAATGTGGAAGTCATTTTTAAAAAGGGCAAGAAAGACAATTCACACAGTTACAATCCAATCTGCTGCACTTCAGTCCATGGGAAACACATGGCACAAGTCCTCTTTGTTAACTGTTCCTGGGCTTGTTTATTATTTATTCTGTTTATAAATATTACAAACTAATGGGATGTGCAAAGCATACCTCCTTTGAAAACTTGCCACATTCAGCTCAGTTTGTCTTCCATAATGTTTCTTACTTTAGAATTTACAGATTTCAGAATGCATCAGTGAAGTTTTGTGGTTTGGGGTTTTTGGGTTCATTTAAGAAGGCTAAAACTTAAAGTCATGAAACCAGATCAGGAAGAAAGAGTTTGTGTAAATAAAAAGCATAATAAAAAATGTGTAACACGTGGAAGTACCAGACCAATTTGGGGACTTCCAAGTCTCTGACACACTTAGTCAAATGCTAAACACAAGTCAAGTACAGATACAAGATAGTCTAGATATTAGATTGAATTTGGCCAGAAAATAAAATTAATCCAAGCAGAGAATTTCAAATCTATTCAGCATTTATCTTCCCACATCACCCCCTCTCTCTCTCTCTCTCTTACGATCTCTGTCAGAATCCTTGTCAGAGACCCATTCTTCTTCTGTGTGGTAGTCTAATCCTTTCTCTTCAACATTAGCTATTTTCTTTTGTGGATGGTAGAATAAATCGCTCAGTGCATGGATTTGTGCAGCTACATGTAAAGGTCTCTATAACTGATCCTGAAGCAGATGGATCAAAGTTAGAGAGAAAAACAGTGTGAGACATGAGAAAAAGGATCAGGGGAATATGAGGTTGAGCGATTTGTCTTGAACCATAGGACAATAAAAAGGAGGAGGGAAATTATGGAAAAAGATCCACAGACAAAGAACAAAAATATTTGGATCTATGGAAAAGGTAGGAAATGGCAAGAAGGCATATTTAAAAGGAATTGCTTATAATGGAATACTTAAACAGCTAATATCATTCAAGTTACTGAGACTTAAAATGAAACATATGCTTAAGTGCATTGGTTAATTGAGGCTATAAGTCTAAATTAATTCCCTGGGAACTCCTATTCAGGGAACTGATTTGGTAAAATATTACTAATTACTTTGAACTTCCATAACCTGGTGCCCTAATGAGGTACATTGTAATCCTTATTAGACAGATGAGAAAATGTCTTTTACCTGAGTAAACACCAACTACTTGATTGACTAAGATCATGTCATAAATTTGGAACTGTAACCTCATAAAATCACATCATCCCTACTCCAGATGTTAAACTTTGCATCTACTTCTTATGTGTTCTCATGTGGAAATATAAGGAGTTTCTTGTGGGTTTTCCTCTTTAAATGTGAATCACATCATGAAACGATATAGTGTAACATACAGTTTATTTACTTTGGTGTTTATTTTTGTTGAACATGAGTTGTACATATGAAGTTGGTTTGAAAATTTTGTCTTGAAAGCAATCCCAACGTAAAGCCTGGTTTCTTCAAACATGTACTTACACTACATGATATAGGGTAACAGAGCTTAACTTATTAGACACTGTGGTGAGTTAGCCCCAGCCAGCAGCCAAGCCACCCACCCAGCCTCTTGCTCATTCCCCTCTCCCATGGGATGAGGGGAAAAGTAGAAGGAAGGCAAAAGTCTCATGAATAGAGATAGTGACAGTTTAATAAGGAAAGCAAAGGCTGTACGCACAAGCAAAGCAAAAAGATTTTATTCATTACTTCACATCAGCAGAGCAAATGTTTAACCACTTCTAAGAAAACAGGGCTTCAGTCATCTAGTGCATCTTCAGTGCAATCTAGTGATTCCTTGGGAAGACAAACACCATAACAATGAACATTCCCTCTTTCCTTGAACTTCTATTGCTAAGCACGTATTTAAATGCTCATGTGTATTGTCACTCATCCAGATATATACAAAGTCTTGTTTAGATGTATTCAAGGACTATTGAGAAGAGTTAGAGAACAAAGTGGTATAGGTACATGGATTTTTTTTCCCAAAGAAAATAGAGCTGGATTTCAAAAGAAGTTTGCTTCGCATTTTTTACTGTATTTTTATGAATTTGAGACATTCTTTTGCCAATTTTTCATAGCATAATTTCTCTTTTCCTTTTTATAAACAGATTTTTAATTGCAATTTTATAATTTCTAGAAACCCCTTGAAGTAAATAGTTAATCTTCATTTTTTTCTTTTATAAAAATATTCTACTTTGAATTGTTTGCTTTATTTCTTTGTCTTTTTTGAAAAGTAGAAAAATTCAATTCACAGTATATGCAACTAAAGTAAGAATCACTAACTCTTAGATTCAATAAAAAACATGGAGTTCATTACCAAAGAGTCTTTGATATAATAGTCAAAATATTGCAAAATGCAAACTATCTATTAGAGATATAGTCAGTTGTGACTGTATCTAATGTGCCCATTTAGTTAGACAAAATTTAATGTTCCCCTTATAACATGTATTCTCTTAGAATCCATTTTTTCTTTTTTTTTCATAAATAACAAAAAAGAATGATAAAAGAATGACAGCACTTTTTTGGAAATGGGGGTATCATTTCTTCAGAAATGCCCATGAAGTTCTGTTTCTTTATCTGGACCCTTCTCAAAAATCAGGAGACAATGGTAACAAATGGAGGGTGACGAGGTTTTTTACGTGCGGTAGGCTGAGATCTTTCACTTTATTTGGCTGTGAGAGGCCTTTATCAAACCAACCAAGTGGAATGTTCAGCTTGGTTTGCCATAGTGGAATGGCTGATCTTTGTTTTCAACTTTCCATCTTTTCTAGCATGTCCTTGAAGCTTGACATCAACATTCATTTCCCAGCTGACTTTCTATCTGTTTTATTCCATACTGTTGCTGTTACTTTTTTTTTCTCCACAAAATATTTTTCTTTATCTACCCACTATTGCATTTCATGGAAATAAGAATATATATTTGATTAGGCAAATGTTTTCCAGATGATCACAAAGGTTCCTGCTTACAGATCCTTACATGGAAAGAGAGATTTAGGTGTACTACTTAATTGCAATTTTAGGAAATAAAGAAAATGTCCTCAACAAAATAGTAGCACCTAAAACTATTATTTAAAATTTTAATTTTAATTAAACACATATTTTTTTTCAAGAATCATGGAGAAAGGGAAAGATTTTTATAAAGTTCTTCTGAAATTCTGTTCTGAATAATTATAGAAGTTACCCTGAAAATTAAAAAAGAGGTCCAAAGCTTTCCCTTCTTTCTTTTTTCTTAGAATATCAAGTACTAAATCCATTTACTCGGTTTCAAGATTTTGCCTTGTCTTAAAAACCTATAGTTAGTAATAGTAGTGAGTCTTTCCATTTTTTTGTAGACTGCTTCTGATCATTTGTTCTCTACTGTCAAACCTTAGAATAACAAATATCTTCACTAAAACGTAGTAAACACAGATGTGATAATCAGCTTTTGTTTCGATTTTTTCAAGTCAGTTATTTTAAGTAAAAAATGCCAATTTTTTGTGAAAAAGCCTATTTTCTGAAATGTATATGGTTTTGATAAAATTTATTTAGGTTTTTGTGTGCTTGTTTTTTTGATTTGATTTGGTTTATGCTTTTTTTGAGGCTGGAGGCAGGCAGAAGCAAAAATAAAGCCTAATGATCCAGAAAATGTTTATGGAATATTTGTGAGTTGAGCCTTGATGTTTTGAATCAAATAAGGGAGATTATAAGTATTTTCATTCCTGATTTATTTGGGAAGGTGAAAAAACAAACCAATCAATGCTGCATCTTAATCTAGAAGAAAAACTGAAACCATATTCTTGTTTTCTTTTTTCCAGACAGTCTCATAGCTGGAGTAATTCAACTAGTGAGTGTCATGGTTCATTCATTCTCTTGCTTGTCACCTAGTTGAGCTGGTGAGACAGACCTGTTTATTTTGGTGGCTGCGAATATTCTGTGATTATGATCTGCCTCACTGTTTGATATCACTGAATGGCTAATCTCTTTCTGCTTGTTCAGAGCTTAATGCACACATCATCTGGGTACACAACTCAGCAACTTCTGTGCTTTAGATCAGGAAACCCGAACAAGACAGTTTTGGAATGAGTATGAGAGACATTCTCTCCAGGTAGAGTTATAAATAGCATGCTGACCAGCAAGGGAACAGTAGTTGAGACCTGAAGCAAACAGGACAAAAATTATTCCATTATTGTAATTAAAGCAAAGGTTCTGTTTTTCCAAATGACAAGTGATAGGATGAGAAGAAACAGGTTCAAGTTGTGCCAGGGGAGATTTGGACTGGATATTAGGAAAAAATTCTACACAGAAAGGGTTATTGAATGTTGGAACAGGCTGCCCAGGTAAGTGGTTGAGTCACTATCCCTGGAGTTATTTAAAAGACAGGTAGACGTGGTGTTTAGAGACGTGGTTTAGTGGTGGTTTTGGCAGTGATATGTTGATGGTTGGACTGGATGATCTTAATGGTCCCTTCCAATCTAGATAATTCTATGATTCCATGATCTGAAAAAGTCAGTAGAAACACATCATAATTGTATGATGTATATGTATATTTATTTTGAGATACAGCTTCTATGCATTGAGTGTCAATGTCTATATTGTTGTGTAGCTTGATATACTCACCTTGTGGCTGCACATGGCCCTGCTCCCACAGCTTCCCAGTACTCCCAAGTCATTGCAGAAGGAGATAGTCTGAAAGTAAGTTTAAATACCAAGAATATGCAGGCAAAGGAAGGAAAAGTAGAGCTCCAAATAATACAAGAAAGAAAATGTGACACTATGGTGCCTGCCTATTGACTGATCAGAATTCCAGTGGTCTAAAACTGGAAGAAGAGTTCTAAGGATTAGAAAGGGATAAGATTCTATAAAATATAATTCATAAGGTATTGGAGATAGAAGTATAGCTAAAGTGGTCTTGGCATATGCCAACAAATCAAGAGGACTAGGTAGCTCCTATAAACTGCTTCAGGCATAGTATTGGCAGAGCTTTGCATAGAGCACCTGTGATGGTCAAGACCTAAACCACCAACAAAGTACAAGACATGCTGACAATGGAAAATAAATTATGATGAGAGAATTTTGACTGGAATAGGGCTATGTTAGAACAAAACATAAAGCTGGTCTCAAAAAGCTATGCAATGGCAACACTGTCAGTGAGAAAAGTGGACTGGAAACAGGGTGTTTCACCTGTTTTATCTGCATAAGTTTTCATTTGAGGTTACTCTCAGAGGCAGTAGAAAAAACCGGATACTCTCCAGGCATGAGTCTTCTGACCTGTTTTGAATGTTTACTTTAGGATAAGATGAATCAGCGTCTAAATACATATTAATATTAAAGGCTTGTTCAAATTAGACATTAATAGAGTGTCTGTGAAACGAAGAGTATAGGAACATTCCCTTAAGAATCCATGAGTAAGATACTTCTAAAGATTAATAATAATTCTGCTGTAGAAGGTATCTCAGGAAACCAGTTGGCATTATTAAATTATCCTAAAGAATTACGAGGCTTATATGTGCTTCTGAAAAGTGACTACTTGCCCAATATGGGAGATCTGTTGGGGAGGAAGAAAAGGAAACTTTCCTTGGGTACAGGAAAGAGAATCTAGAAATGCTGAATCTAAAGGGTATACTTCGGGGAAACAAAACTTACCTGATTAAAATCGTCACAAAATGGGAAGGAATATTTTCATAAGATTGGGGTTGTGAAGATATTATTCCCTGAACAAATATAAGACAACACTTTTCCCCACAATATTCTAAAACAACAGCACTGTAGTTAAGACAAATTGCTCTGTGTTTTTTTGATAAACAGTCTAAATTTAGAGAAGTTACTAATTTTGTAAAAATTCATACACAAATAAGTACTCTAATTACTGAGATTCAGAGAAAACAGAATTTGATAGCCAGGAGTATAAATCAGAAACCAGGAGCTCTCCACAATGAAATAGCAACTGCAAAAGAAATCCTAGCACTGATATTTATCTATTGATATAAGAAAACCATACAACTATGCTAATAATAATGCAGCAGCAGAAGAAATACACTCATGATCTCTCTTTGGATCTAGAAAAAGTCAGGATGGTATAGTCATATCAGATGATGGTGATGATGAAATAGCTCCCACTCCCACAGTAACTCTGGAGGTTGTTAAGCAGCAACTACTAAAATTAGGTATTTTTAAATCAGTCTTGCATTCAATAATTTTAAAAAAGCTGGCTCAGGAGCTCTCTAGACAATTGACATTGATTTTTGAATAAGTCTTGGAACACTGGGGAAGCTCCGGAGGACTGGAATGAAGCTAACGGGTCAATACTTCAAAAAGGCAAGCAAGATGAGCCATATAATTATATGTCCATAACCTAGCTTTGATCCCAAGAATACACTGGAGCATTTCATGCAGGGCTTAAAGACTAAAGGATTCAAAATAGATAACACAGAAAATGTAAATCAATACTGACTCATTGAAAACAGAAGTTGTAAAATTTCTGCCGGTTTTCATCTGCCTATGTGACTGATATATGCCATAGATTTGATGTAGTTATTAGATGTATGCAAGTATTCTATTTATTTCATACCACAAGACAGTTTCAAAGCAAAGGACTAGAAGGAACTTCCTGTACTGCTGAAATCATTCATCAACTCATTTTTCACACATGACCTCCAAAAACAGAGAAAGAACCATCATAAAAATAACAAGTTTTTACCCTTTTCTCCTAAAAGATCAACCTACAATAACTCTAAATCTATTTAAATTCTTTCCCCAAACTACTGTGTTTTTATAATTATTTATACCTTTTTTATTATTATTTTGCTATTAATTTATCTTGTGGATAATAGGTTTTGACTTGGAATTTTTCTCATTTTTGATAAGGCATACAAAACTGATGTCTTTCCAAAGATGTTACCTCATTCACCAAGTTTTTCAGTCACTCTTCCTACAGTGGGATCCCATTTTCACAGACAATTTTAATGGCCTCTTTCTAGTCAATTTCTGTTTATAATTCATCTTCATACCATACAAGAGAGACTATTATTGGATCTACACAAAAGTGGTGGTACGCATAATGTGTATGGTTGGAATGTAGGAGTTAAAACTACTCTTTATATGAATTTGCACATACACCTTTTAATGCCAATCTATTACTCACCCTCTCAAAGTCATTCAAATATTTCCATATGCTATTTTAATCTTCTGCATTAATAGCATCTCACATCACCATATAATTAGAATATTTCATTAGCAAACTTATTTTTTGCCAGTCACTAATATCAGTCACCTTAAAATGATCAAAGACAAATTCTTAAGAAAGTATATAAACTCCAGTGAGTTTCATTGTCCTCTTTCAGAACACTTTTTAGAACATTCAGAACATTTCTCCTGTTTACAGGAGAATTTTACAATTTACAAAATTTACAATTCTACATCTCATCTTCTTCAGCTTTGCTAATAATTTCCCACGTGATGCTAAACTAAAATGTTATACTAAAATCTGGGTAGATTAAATATATCACAATTCTCTTGACTAAAGGAAGCTATCAGATTACTACCTTTGGAAAAACTATTTAAATTTATTTCTCTTGTCTCTGTATCTTAAATTGCCATTTTCTTTAATATTTGGCATTGTATGAGGTCAAGTCAATAATTTTTACTCCTCTTCTTCACATAAGTACAATATTTGCCAGTTTTCCAGTGAAATAGTATTCACCATGAACTGATATTTCGAATTAAAAACCTTTGTCACTAGGTTGATGACATCATACACAAGTTTATTCTGTGAGGGAGATGATACAGAAATCCTTAATGTTGTTCATTAAACTGTTAGGTTTCAGTTCTAATTCAACTGAGCTAATTTTTTAATTTTTCTGCAAATTTATTCTCATTATGTCTTTTGCTTTTCCTCTGTTCTTACTGAGAACTGCATAAAAATGTTAATTTTATTCTGGGTCATATTGTAGCTACAATCTCTATCCATATGTCTGCCTTTGTCATATTTTGTATCAAAGAAATTTTGATATTTTGTTTACTTAAATTTACTTTGGAAAGTTTGATTTATGTTTGGTACTCACTAATCACTAATACAATTTTCTTTGATGATCATCAATTTTTTCTCTGTTTGCGGGATTTCTGAGTACCCTCAATTTACTGATTATTTTTTCCTGTGAGATTTACAAATCTTTTCTATGAGCTACTTCAGTACAAGTATTTATGTACTTCCTTAGGAAACAACATGATAATTTTGACAACCGTGAGTGATATAAATTTCAAACCCTCACTGCTTTCAAGTTCTTCTGACTAAATTGCTTTAATAAATGGTTTTATTAGCTTTTCAGTGTATTCCTGTTTGACAGAAGCAACAAACAGTAACTATGATCTTGTTTTTAATTACAATTTCCAGAAAAGAAAGTTATGTATGTCAGGGCTTTTCTGTTATTTGTGAAATATAATGGTAAAGTTCCTATACTGGCTTTACTTCCAGCAGTGCTATCTCTATAACTACTTAAAAGATACTTCATTCAGAGAACACAGAGCATCTGCTTCACACACCATCACAGGGAAACCCATAAGATACTTGCTGACTCTCCGAAGTAAGGTCTGTATTAAAAACATTGCTCAAAATTACAACAATGTTGAGCTGAGAGAACAGAAGCATCATAGGTGTCCTAGGTTCTTACATTTAAAAGCAATGGCTTCACTCCTATGGTATGTTACTGGAAATCACTGATCTCTGTTAAAGGCCACTACTGTGCTGTCCTCTACTTTTTCTAATGTACAGAGAGAAAAAACTCCTGTGTTGCCAATACTTTTCATTTTCTTAAAAAGACATACAAAAGTCTGATTCATTAAAATCCTGAGGATCCTTATCCTTTGTAATTAGAATTCATCACTACCAGAACGAATCTTACATGGGATTAGAAAAACCCAGTGCATTATCTAAATACAGAACCAGACAGCTATACAAGCCCAGTGAAATGGGTCAGTTCAATGTCCTTATTCTGATTTTCACTGTGTCCTTGACTTTACTGATATACAGGTATTCTTCACAAACCATTGATTTCCAAACAGGTTGATGATACATTTCATACACTGGGAAAAAATTATGTAGCTATTTCAGTTGGAATTAGATTATATTCTGCAAGGATATAGCTTTCTTAATTATCGGTGAGAAAATTTTATTGCTAAAGATGGCAAAAAATGACTTTGAGCTTTTGGTAATAAATATTATTTTGTTGCTAATGTTTTTATTTTAAGGGGAGGTTTTTTATATTTTTTTCATTATGACTTCTTGGGTAATTAAGCGTGTAATGTTCTGGTTTTATGGACAGTAAGTAAACCAATTTGACAATCATCTACCATGTATGAGAGCTACTTTCTATATATATTTGGCCAGGCTAAACTAATCCTAGGATAGTCATTCTCATGAGTGTGGAGTCCCTTCTATATTGACTGAAGTAGACTACAGAAATACAGAATCTGATTAATTATCTCGTTTAGTCCAGATCTGTGACCTACAACCAAAAAACTAAACCTATTCCATCTTGAAAAGCAATGCTGAAGTTCAAAAGGACAGGAAGACAGAATTTTCACTCTATTGATAGGCAAGGGTGATATTAAATACGTGTTAAGACCTCCATGTACATGTTTGTGGGGACAGAACATGCCTAAAACCCCTCACAATCACAGAAATCAGTCTCCAAGGAGTTTTGGACTGAAGAGCACATTACAGTAATAGTGTTTCCTCTAACATCCTGTTTCTCCTTAAACATACTGAGTGATTCATTGAAATCTTGAAAACTTGAAATTCTGTGAGGAATGCCAAGCTTTTAAACTTGGAGTGGAATTAAAAGTTAATAATGACAAATTGCATTACAAATGTTAAAAGGGTGGAATGTTTAGATGTTTAGAATATGCATATATCTAAGAAAAGAGTAAATTGCCGTTTTTTAAACATGAAACCACCATCTAAAAAATTTAACTTCAAATAATGTTCAAGACATTTTTTTTAAATGACTCTAATATTATTCCTGTAACATGAAATAAACAATGCCTAGGCTGAGACAGTTGAGTTAATATAAGTTTTCAGTGATCTTTATACTTCAAATATTTTCCCTGTCTTCAGGTATTTGAGAGCATTCAATGTTATACAGAATTTTGTTTGCAAACCCCTCTGCATTACCTGTTTGGTCATTTTACAAAACCTCATTTTAAGATATGGAAATGGAATTAAATACACACAAATTCAGGACACTATGGCAAGGCGAATTTCTGAAATATTTTGAGAACATATCAAAGAAAATTATTAGTTTGATGTGAACTTATGTCCTTTAAAAATTTTAAAAGGTTTTTAAAGACCTTTAAAAATTTTCTTTACAAATGCCGAAAGTGTACACAAGATGACATTATCATCATGTATAAGCTCTGGTCATGTCCCCTTATATGAAGGTTAGTCTGCAAAAGACATCACTGGAAATCCTTGAGATGCTGAATAGGATTTAACGAATTATAACTCACAGATACAGGTACACCCCCAGACATACTGTGTTAGTAATGGTATTAGTTCTTTATTTTGTATAACTTCATTCTAACTAGCTCATGAAACAATAAATTATTATCATTATTGTTCTGTATGTTGTAACATCAAAACATCAGAAAAATGTCATTGACCCAAAGAATTTGCAGGGTAAGAAATACCAGACAGGGAAAGGCAGGGCGATAAGTGTGAATAATGTGATCATGTAGCTCAATTTAGGCTGCTAGCTTTAGTAAATCTAAGTTTTGCACATGCTCACACCTTTTAGGAATAGAAGTCGCATTTGTAAGATTTGCAATCAGATACTTTAGAGTGTCTTGTCTTTCAAAGGATTTCTTTATGGAGTGAGGATAGTAGCATCTGCCCATCAATAATTAGATGCTGTTGTTAGGGAGCTTTTTTAATCAGCTGGGCAAATTAGGACATCTGCAAGATCTAGAACTCCTGGATGGTTCTTAGGCTGTACTGGTACTGTCACTTGGAATTAGCATATTCATAGTAGAGCAGCGTTTACTGCTTTGTGCAAGCTACTCATTACGAGAAAAGGGCTTCTAAATAGCTATGAATATGTTTGGGAAAGCAGCCATATGGGGGGAAGAGGAAGGTGGAATCTTTACTGATTATGTTAAAAAATGACAAGAAATTATACACCTGGAAGTGGAACACGTGTCTTTCAGAATCTCAGACCATAAACACTGACTTTATTTTATGCTGATCAAAAAGTTAATTAGTTATATAAATGGACACAAAACTGGGATTCGGTTATTATTAATTGTTCTTGTATTCTGCGTTCTTTGTTTCCCTCCATTTCTTAAAACACAGAGTAATGGACACATGTAAAGCTCTTATTAATGAAAGAAAATAGTTTGTAGCTATTTAGAAAATATGTAGCTATGTAGAAAATAGTTTGTAGAAAACAAGCATTGCTAGAGGAGACAGGATAACCTCCAACTCCTTGAACAGAGTTTCTGCAGCATTTTGGTAACCAACTCATCTCAGCAGCTTCACAAATTTCAGTCTGTTTACATCCTTTTCCAGAGTCAGGAATAAGATTAAGCTGACATTTTAATTGCCTTTAAAAACAATATTGAGAATTTTACTCATAAAATCTGGCTTCAACTATGAAGTCTCAACCTGTTCTGAGACTCAGTGGATGCCACTTATCAATTTTAATCACCAAGTTATTAAGAAAACTTAGGGGAGCATCCTAAAAATAGTGGGAGAAATAAGGACCATTATCTTCTGTGCTGTATCAATTTTCACAGGCTGCTGTGAAACAATGCAGGATGGAGAAGGAAATACAAAGAGAAGTGGAGTTAACATAGGAGTGGATTTGCATCTCAGTGCATTACTAGGCAAGAGAGCTGGTAGTGGAGTAAAAATGGTTGTGAATCTATTGGGTATGAAATACAGCAATGAAGGAGAAAGAGAGAGCATTAAAAGATAATAAAATGTATTTTTAAAAATTATCATGTTACTGGCGCATATTTTATTGAGATTTTTTCATTACTGAATTGTAACTTTGAAATTCTTCCTTGTGTATTTACCTATTTATTTAGTAAGTCACAAATCACTCCATAATTTTGGTAGAAAGAAAAGTCTAGGAAGTCTAGTAGGGTATTAACTCTGGCATTGAAGTAATTTAATAAAGGTAATATATAGTTTATTGAACTCGATTTTGATCCTGCAGCAACATTAATCTCATGAACTTGTTTGCTTCAGTGAATTGACTCCTGTGCAAGAATAAAATAATCTTTAGGAGTTTTCCTTAAACAAATTCGATTAAAAATAAGTCACATATCCCAGATGGTGCTTTTCCATAGAGCAAGACAACCTCATGATGCCAAATATCCACAAAACCAGTCCTTGTCATTGGTATCAGACTGTCTGTTGATTTGAAATTGCCCTTAAACAAAGAAAAAACATAACAAAAACAGTCTAATATGATAATCCCATTTTTTACCATAATTTGCAGTATAAACTATGGCTAAAATTTCATTTCAGTGTTTTATCAACAAGATCAGAAGAAACTATAACTAAAATAAAATTCTATTTCAATTTTCCCATCTGAATATCTCATAAATTCAACCTAATGAAAAATGTGATTATATTAAATAGTCCTTTTTTTAGTGAAGAAATTGCATAACATAGTGTTTTCCTCTTATCTTGCATGAGAAAGAAGAAATATAGTTTCACTTTAAAATCAGCTTTTTCTTGTAAAATTGTTGGGTTTTTATGTTTCTTTGATTTTTTTAAATTCTAAATAGCATTTGGAATCATTATGACTAGAGATGGTCTAAATCTCAGATATTAGAATCCAGTTATATAATTCTTTAAAGCAGTTAACAATCAGTTAACAAGACAAAGGCTCCAAGAGCTGAAATTAAATTTGATAGAATCACTCATGGGATCCTTAGAATTCAAATCTAAGGTTTCATGCTGTGGTTTGTAGATTACCTACAAGATTTAAAGCGATCTGCAGTATAACAATTCATACACACTGGGTTTTATTTCCAGCAGCTACAATTTACTACTTTTGGGCTTGCTGCTTTGTCAAGTGGTCTCTCCTGAAGAGTCTTAAAACTATTACTTCCACTAGTACTCAAGTTAGTCTTGTGCGGGAGTAATAAGGCTCAAGAAGGCTAATGCTGTTATGCATAGCTGGGATTAAAGGGAATTTTAGGTTTGTGTTTCCAAAATGGCAACCTTCAAAATCTCTGCTCTGTTGTATCTTATCTACAGAGCTCCCCCAAATCCTCAGACACTTCGGTTTGAGATTCACGTTTTGCACATGAAGTTCTGTACGTAATTAGGAATATTATGGTTTTGTTGCGGCTCAATGACTTTCATACTGAGCCTTTGTCTTGAAGCATCAGAAACACAACAGTTCAGTGCAATAGGTATTCCACTTCAATATTGCAATTAATAATAGTTACCTAGCAGTTTTTGAAAGTTACTTGTTCCAAACAACAGGAAGCCAAGATGAAAACAGTAACTTGAAAACAGCTGAACCTCACTGAAATCTGAAAACCGGTCATTCCTTAGCTAACATGTTCTGACCTGTGGAAAAGTCACTGCACATAATTTATCGTACTGTTTCTGGCTGAAAACAACACTTTCTAAGAATACACATTGCATTTCCAAATAAATGTATCCAGAAATGCTTACCACATTTATTACATTCATAGTATTAGCCTAATATGTTTAATTTTCAGGCTATATAAAACTATACATCCCCCCAGCCCTTAGAATTACCACATCTGGGTCTATTTCAGTTTTTCTGCATTGAAGATAACCCACTGTAAGACTGCACTTTCACTGGATACCAGTGATTCATATGTAAGCACTAAATTGGCTGTAGGGATAAAAATTTCTATTAGTTGTAGGATATTAAATTGAAACAGTTAATTTCAATTAGAAATTAAACTTGGAGTAGAATGTAGGACAGAGTACCAGAGAGATCTGTCTTGCTTGAAAAAGTTAGACATCAAAGTGTTAGAACTGGACCGGATCAAGTCATATGTGGATTTTGAAATAAGGAACATCCAAAAGTAAAAGTGGCTTATAAATTACAATAGTGTATATCCCACAAGAGAGAAAAAAAAAAAGAAATAGCAAAGCAGCACAAATGTTGTAAATGGACTTTTAAAAAGTTATTTCATTTAAATCCAATTACCCATTTAAGTCTGTTTAACCAGAAAATTCTTTCTGTTTTTACAAATCAGAGCACAGAACTGTTTCTGTTCCCTAAAAATATTAATTGCTGATGATGATACTAATGGAAACTAAGAAAATTATTGTAAAGAATGGCCTATGAGAAAGTCTGATCACACTCACAGGATCAATCTTGCACTGATGAGCATGAGAATTGGAAGCAGTCTGCAGCAAAGAATTTTTGTAAAATTTAAGAATTTATAAGTAAGTGGTCATGTTTTGTGAAATTTTGCTATTTCAGAGTAGATTTCAGCTTAAGTAAACACCTAAAAATTAAAAGCTTCTCTAAATTAAAACAATTTCATTATTTACTATTTTTATAGATCTCAACTGTAAATAACTTGTGCTCAAGAAGAAAGTAGAGAACAGCAGATGACTATGCCAATTGGAAAACATCTACTATTAAATAAAAGTTTTGAAGCCTGCTTACCGCTTAAGGGTGACCAGCTGACAATATTGTGACTTGTTTCAGATTAATCTTAAATACTAACCCAGCTAAATTCTTTACTAAAATCTTCTAAGTTGCTAGTACTAGATGATTTACTTTAAACTTCATAGGAATCTACCCTGTCACTTTGATGTCAAGGTCCCTGTTTATATTTCCTAATGGAACAGACTCTTTACACACAGGGATAATCCTTTATTTCATGTTTACTTACTTATTTACGTTGTTGTCTTGAGCTTTTACACAGCAGATTTTGGAGTCAATAAGTATTTTTGGCAAGACAGACATACGTGGTAACAGGGTTTCTTAATGTATGTTGTTTTCTTTTGCTCATCTGTAAAATGTTACTATTTTGTAATCATAATGAAGAGTAAGGCACTGAAATCACCTGCATTAAGACTGTTTATATTTTTAAATTTTTACGCAACTTTTCCTACAACTGTCATTCAGCTTTTAAATTTACCTGTGCCTTATACCATTACTGCAAGTCTAGGAAATTATATAGTCTGACTTTCAAATAAGAGCAAGGTCGGGAGAGCAAGAAAAAAATAGTGAAAAATATATCTTTAGATAATTTCTCCCAGACCCATTCCTAAAATATATCAGCTTGCGTATCAACTGCTAATTTTGATTGTATCTAATTTTATCATCTGGTAACAACTTGTCAATGTGTTTAAGTTTTAAATTTCTGAAAGTGTGCTGACTTAGTTCTCTCCAAGTACCTGATTTTCATACAAAGTCAATGGCAAGAAGTGCCTTTGGAAGATTCTGGAGGAATATGCTCTCCCTAATCCTATCACAAACATGAGTTCTCAAAGGTCATGTTCCAGGATAAAATACAGTGTATTCAATTATTTTTTATGTTTTTGGAAAGAATTGTGGTAGCTATCGCACATAAAAACATGTAGATAGATGAAAAAGCACAGCTGACAATTCTGTAAAACCAAAAAGAATGACTACTATAGAACTAATCTTTTGACTAACTACTAATCTTCTGACTAGTATAGAACTGCTAAGTCATCATGATGCCCATTTCTACTTTCTTTCAAATGAGTGTCTCATATTACTAGACCTAAGAATCAGGGCCAATGAGGCTTTACATGAGCAAATTCGGAATACTTAATACTTCTGACAATACTGAATTATTTGCTTTCAGTCTATAGTCTGAGACTACAATATATAATACATCTGAGTAATTTAGAATGATTAATATATATTTCAAAATCACTGTCTGTTTTCAAATGAGCCATCAGCAGAAAAAGGCCTGTATCTTACTACTGTAGCTGAGAATAATTCAATCAGCTTTCACAATAATGTCAGTTCCCTGATTCTGCAGTTTTAGAAAAAGAACCATTCCTCTTAAATCCTCTATCAATACATACCCATGCAAAGTATTGATCCTTCTGGTTGAACAGCACCCTGCAGGCTTAAAGTAATTTCACTGAGTGTATAGCTAAGGATAGCAAGAGGTGCTGAAAAGTATCTGCAATTTACACTACAGAGCAAAAATATAAAGTAGCTGCAGTTCTAAACACATATAGTAGGATTTGAAGAAGTGGGACAAAACCAGTCTGGCTAATGTGTGTATTATAGAATTGTCTAGGTTAAAACGACCTTTCAGATCATCCAGTCCAACCATTAACCTAACACTGCCAAAATCACCACTAAACCATGTCTCTAAGCACCACGTCTACGCATCTTTTAAATACCTCCAGGGATGATGACTCAACCACTTCCCTGGGAAGCCTGTTTCAATATTTGATAACCTTTTCTGTGAAGAATGTTTTCCTCAATTCAAACTTTCCCTGGTGCCACTTGAGGCCATTTCCTCTCATCCAATGACTTGTTACTTGGGAGAAGAGACCGATCCCCACATATCTACAACCTCCTTTCAGGTAATTGTAAAAGGCCATAAGGTCTCCCCTCACCCTCCTTTTCTTCAGACTAAATAACCTCAGTTCCTTGAGCCGCTCTTGATTGAGACGTACTCTAGACCCTTCATCAGCTTCATTGGCCTTTTCTGGGCACGCTCCGGCACCTCAATGTCTTTCCTGTAGTGAGGGGCCCAAAACTGACTGCGGCTGGTGAAATCAAGAAAATCAAGACATTATCTTCCTAAACTTTTCTCTTCTTCACCATTGGACAGAATGGGAAGCATATAAATGTTTTATTCTTTTTTCTTTACAATAAGGTCGGAAATATTTTTTTACATTTCATAAGTATAAAAATTCTTACCATAACATTTGTCTTTTATGTTATGCTTATGCATAACTTCTAATTATTTATGTTTAACTATGATAGTATTAAACATTTCCTATAATCAGTAGCTGGAAGAAGTTATTTCATGCTCCATTCTAATGTGTTAACCTACAACTTACAATTACTCCATGTGCTCATGTCTTGTGCTTTATAAACCAAACTGCATATTTGGATGCTGTCATGCTCTGCACCTTAACTTGTCACTGGATTTTCTCTACTATTGGTAACTTATTAATCAAATGAACTATAATCAATATGAGACAATGTACCTAAATCAAGGATTCGAAATGGAAGACATCAACTTTGTTCTTGTAAACCAGTTCTTACATTTCTCAGCTGAAACTTTTGCACTGAACTATGTGTGAACCGACATTTGCTTAAAGACATAACAAAATGTTTGATAACCTGAACTAGATAGTCAGTTTTGATACTGTAGAATGTTAAATGCCCATATTGGTAGGTGGAAAGAGACAGTGTATGTCACTAACTATCCTCACAAACTTGTGTCAAAACTTTTTCTGTGTGTGCAAGTGGTATAAGTTCTTCTTTCTCTTCTAATAATAGTTTTCTTGGCTGTGATTTTAAGAATCCCCTTCTATTAAACTGTTCAGTTGACACAGCTTGATATAATATGTCACAGAGGAATATATCAATCTGAAGAATATAAAATGCATTTTGAAAGCTGTTGCTTGAAATCCTGACTTGTATGCCTGTTGTGGCTGTCATTCTCTTTAAGTCTGCTAGTTGAAGACAATTGTTCAATGCTTTTAAAGTCTGGTTTTGCACTGTATTGTACACCCCTACCAGCAGTCACTGCATTTTCCTGTTCTGCTCATTAAAATTATTTTTATTCCTAAAATGCATGAACTTTTTCACAATACTCCTACTGGCAATCTGACCTGGCAGGAAATTCTTTCATTTAAGTTCTTAATGCTCAATCTTTCTATTTTTGCTGCTTTATTGCCAACTTTTTTTGTTCCTTCCTATCTTTTTTTTTTTTTTATAATTGATAAATATTGTAAATGAATAGTGTGCTTTTTACATCACTATCAATATAAGCATGTATCAGAAATTACTTACTTTTTTTTTTTAATCTATAAGGAAAATTAGACATGTGGTCAGTCTAAATTGTGGACCTAGCATGGAAAAAAAAAAAATTCCCTGTCCTTGTAATCTATATTGTTCATGGAATGATTCACTAAAAGTTTATCACTCTGAATCTGTTCGAAAAATAATTTTCTAGTGCATCTAATATTTTTCTCCTTAAATACATTAACCATACTTGAATTAAACACAGTTTTTAAGTGAATCAGCCTGTGATAATGAGAACATTTCATAGTATATGAAATATTTTGCAAATATCAGCATTATAATAAAAAGGCATATATTTGGTTGCAAAGGCTTTTCTTAATAAAATAATTGGACACATTCAAGTCATTATGTCACAGTGGATTCTCATAGACATAAACAGGAATGTAAGATATTTCATAGCATGTAAGATACTTTACAGGACGTGCTCAGTATCTTGTAAGTCTGTCTTGTAAGAATGAGAAATCAGCTGGAATCATTCAAGTCAAGAAGCTCATTAGACAATTTTCTGAAGAGAGAGGTAAAAATATACAGTAAAAGAATATGACCAAGCTGAAGAAAAGATGTAGAAAAAGCAAGACACCTTTGACTCTTGAAACATATTCAGGAACATAAAATTACCCCATTTTCCCTCAGTTGGACAAGTTAATTTTTTCAATTTAAAAATACATTATCATCATATATGTCAGTAGAGACACTACAGAATGCTTTCCTGACTGATGAAAAAGTTATATTAATGATCTCTGTCCCTCCTTCTGTACAGACACATCTTCCAAGCATCATGGTTTCTTTCTTTCCTTAAGTACTCTGTATTTAAATATTCCATTCTTAAGTGTTCTGAATGTAAACCTACCAATCAGACTTAGGAACCCTAAATTAGTCCACAAAATTAGTTGCACAGAAGGCCATATCTTTGACAGGTTTTTTTGTGCCAGAATTGTACAAGGAGGTGGATTGTAAACATTTCTTTGATGTGTCCCAACTTTATACTTACTGAAGGTTGCTTGTCTACAATGAAACTATTTGAGCTATTTTCACAAAAGAATTAAGACATTTTCAGATCAAATTATGAACATCCTAAGGGACTCAAATACCTAGATTAGAGAATTTCAGAACAGTGCATGATTATCTTTGGAAAATTAAAGAAAATAGATTTCAAGACAGCAGACAAAAACAAACAGTCATTATCTACAAAGAGGAACAAAAAAGACAGATTATGATAAAATACTAAGTATACCCTAATCTCCTGGAAAATTATTGGAACAAATATTTAAAGTACCAAATATTAAGCACCAAATGAAAACAAGGAAATGAGAAAAACATATAATTAATTCTGTTTGCTTTATATCTTGTGATATTTTTGAAACCAAGGAAAAGAAATGAGTACTGCATAGAATTACAAGCTGGTGGTACAAACGTGGGTGTAAAACAGAATCCTGAGAATAGCTACTGCTGCTCCACTGCACTTCTTCATTGGGTGCCTTAAATATCTGTATGACTCAAACAGAATTGAATATTTTCACTAGTGATTTTTAAGTGTGGGATACTGTGTAGTGTCAATACCAGTAAGATGGGAGGGGAATTATTGTGAATAATCTTATTTTTGGAAAATGTAATTAAGAAAAGTGTGTTAATATTAGAAAGTCAAGTGTGGGAAATACTTGGAAAGGAATAATAAATTTTACCTTTGCAGGTTAAAGATGTGGTATTGCTAGCTACATGCACTTTAGAACAGGATCTTGATGTTGTATTTCTGAATATAGGTGAATGGTGCCATGTTGCAGAAATAGAAATAGGCTATCATGTTACAGCATTGTCTAAACTCCAACAATCAAATTCAATTCACCTATTCTTAAATGTCTACAATGACAGCATCTACTTCTGCAAAAGTAAGCCTAGATTTCTTTAGTCATTGCAGGCTTCTTCAGAGGATGTCCAAGGCAGATGACATGAATCAATCTCTGAAGTTACTTGCTTTGTACAAAGGACACATAAAGAAATCAGTTGATTCAGATTACTAAATTTATTTAAAATTTAGTAATCTGAATTTAACAATGTTTTTTAGTAATCTGTATTTAACCATGTTTTCCTTTCTGCCTATCTTGAGCCGTGAAACAATCAATCTACTCTGTTTGATGTTTGTATGACCTTTGTTTGGTATTAAATTGAAGAAGAAAGTCCAAAAGACAGAAATGAGCATTATTAGAGGTCCAGAAGACATGACCTACAAGTAAAGATTGAAATGATCAGAACTATTTAGTCTGTAGAAGAGGAAAAAATTATAATAGATAGTATTTACAAGCCTAAGAGGGTACTTTAAGAGAACCAGAATAAATTATTTTCATCGTGGAGAGGTGGATTGGACAAGAAGTATTGGATTTCAATTGAATAGCAATATACAAGAAGGAAAACTTGCAGTCATAAGAATAATACAATACTGGAACAGACAGGTGAAGGAAATATCAGAATCTGCAGAACAAGGGATTTACAGAAAACTGTATTTGGGAATGCAGGTAGACTACGTATCTTTTTTAGATCCCATGCAGTCCTTTTTTTTTTTTTTTTTTTTTTTTTTTTTTTTTTCAAGATTTCCAAAACTGCAACTATCTGATATGGATAATGAATTGTTGATAGTGATATCTGTCTTCTGCCTCTATTCTTGAAGGTATAACTCTCAAGTATCCGGTTAAATTAACTTTCACTACCAGAGTAGCATATAACAGCATATGTGGAGCCAGAAATACCAGTAGGAGAGACTCTTTTAATTGCTTAAAGTGTTTCTGACTGATATGACAAAATAATAAGGACTGAGTTAAATAAATAAAAAGGTAAACATGATTTCTTGTTGAAAACATATTCTGTCTTTCTATAGACAGATCTAAACAGTCTAAGGAGATGATACATAAGTTTTATATGCAAAAGATAATTGTCTAAAATAGCAATAAAATACTTAATTGTGATTATCTTTACTGGAAGAAAAAAACTGCTAGTGAAATAGAAATAATAAAGCTACAAAAAATTTTTGAAAACATTTCTTTCTTACACAGTAAGTTGAGTAAGCAGCAAATGAGGTCAAAGGGGCCAAATAATTGAAGATGAGACTACTGCTGTAAGATAAACAAGGTTAAAGTTGGAAAGCACGTAGGATATCATTATTATAATATCATTAAGTTTGAAACGCTGATGGGGTTCTGTAGAGAGGTCAGCAAACACAAAGATATTGCACTGTAAGAAAAGCTGACTTGGAGGAAATGTGAAACAAGTTGAATAAAAATGGCCAAAATTCAATAATTCATGAAAAATCAAGAGTGGAAATGAGAGAATCTATTCTTGGTAGGTCACATTAGAAAAAAAAAAAGGAGAAAAAAGCCATGTAAGCATAAATAAATGCATAAAGTTAAAAGAGAAGCGAAAACATAGTGGTCAGACCAGGAGGTTTAAGTCCCTCTGTGACCTAGAAATGCATAAGAAAGAAAGAAATCATAGCACATTTAAAAGAGTTTTAGAAGCTTTAACAATAGTTAAAAAAAATAGAGCAAGAACAAATTACAAAAGTAAGCTTCAGGACATATTTAGAAGAAGTCTCAAGCTATTCTTTAAATAATCAAGAATAAATTGCAGTTTCATTCAAAACACTGTAAAACCAGAATAGTGTTGCTGAAGTCAGTATACTTAGTTCAGATTTACGCCAAGTAATAGAAGAAAAAAGGTGGTCTTTTCCATTATGTACAACAAATCACCATTTAAATTAGGGCCAGAGGAAATAAAAAGTCACTTTCTATGAAGGTATCACTGATCAAGTATTCTCCATAATTGCCACTGCTGATTTTTCTGCATAACGGGAAGAAAAAAAAAAAAAAAAAGAAGAAAAAAAAAAAGATTATTTTGTAGTAGAATTGTTCATTGATATTTTCCCTTTATCTGCTCTTTTTTTACATTTTTTAGTAGTTCTTTATTTTATTTTAACCTGTCTTGGAAAGGGAGAGAATGAATCACTCTTTATCACAGGTAACATATATGATGCTGACTTCCATCCCACACTTGCACTGGAAGTACCCAGTATTTATCTGGTAGTCTATTTTGTACTAGATGCATAGATTATTTTTTTCCTATACTGGTATATATAGCCTGAGATTTATGGCCTTTATGTTGTAGAGCTAAGGGTGTGCTAAAATATAAAATCACAGCAGAAAAATAAACAAGACAGTTTGAAACAATAATTGTTAATAAACTAAATTGTTAATAAGTGACAGGCATACGGCTGACTCAGCCCCTCATCCTTCATTGTTGCTAACGTATGATCAATTAGACCTGATATGAGAACTGTGGGGCTTTTGAGATAATGCTGCAAAACACAAGAGAAAATAAAACTTATTTGATTTGTCAAGGCTGTCACAGAAGCTCATAGCACCCGAAAGGAAAAAATTGCTGTTGGTTTCTTAAACTAACTTTTCACCTTACACTTTTTACACTTGTAATTTTGCTGTTCCCTTGCATCACAGAGGAGTATCTATTCAGCCTGATTGACTACAAACCTTCCACTGACAATCTGTATCTGTATCAATATCGACTGGAATGAAAATTGCTATATAAACAAAAGATTTTATGATTATTGCATGTCCTATCATCCAAGGGAGTGAAAAAAAGAGAAAATGAAAATGAAGTAGTACAGAAATCTGGCAGTTGATCTTAAAACATTTGAATGTATATTTTTCTTCAGTAAAAAAATAGTAATAGAACAGCTGTCACATCAACAGCTAAGAGAACCTACTGCTGATTATAGACAGTATGGTTTTGTTTTCTGCATTAATATTACTATTAGCTGGAGAAGAAAGGTTATGGGTCATGTCCTTTATTGCTGTGGTTGATACCTACTGTGCTTTCAGGTGTGTAGGTAGCATTAATGTTTACTTAGATAAACACACTCTTATTTGCTACTCCAGATGGTATAAGCTTGCCTGATGACTTTGGCTGTAATAAAAATGTAAGAGCCACTCATCCAATGTCATCCAGAATACACTTTGACTGTATGTGTATGCATGTATATAAATGTATGTAAGCATTGGCTAATTTTTGTGTGATTGTTTCTTTCTATAGTATCTTTTGATATCAACTCTAGCTGATTCAAAGAGTGGGCATTTGAATATAATATATTGTATAGTAGGAAGATCTCTATCGCAAAGGTAGATTTCTCATTGATTATTTTAACTTTTTTTAAAGACTAGGGAAATGTCCTCCTACTGATAGGGACTGTAGATTTATTAGCATTTTTTGACATATATTCTTGTCATGAAGTTCATCAAGGAAAATACAGGTATTTCACTTCAGATGAGAAAAGTACTACCTTGAATTAAGTGTTCAATGTCCAATAACTCTGAAGGCCATATATAAATGTATTGACTTGTTTTAGTTTCTGCTGGAATAACTAGTTATAGATGCAGCTCTTGTCTCAGTATTGTCCATGTGTCTGAATTACTGCAAAGCATACGACATCTGAAGATCTCTTGAAAAATTCATGGAGTGATCATATGCTTCTTGCTTGTTAGGGAGAACAATGACTTATGACACATTCACTATTATTTGCAGTCATTCGCCTTTTCATTCCAACGTTAAGTCAAAGTGTTAACCTTAATATAGAAACTCATTAAAAGTTCTGGATGCCTCCTGTAATTTCAAAATAGCTGCAATCAGCTCAAAGTCACAAAAATCTTCAACATCCTTCAACTGTTTCCTGTATTCCTGCTGCTTGTTCCAAGTCATAATTCAGTTGCAGTTAAATCACTACTTGTCCATGTTCGGAATTATTACAAAGAAATATCACTTAAATGCTTTCAGGTTTCTTTGTGCTCTGTCATAAAAAAATATGTAATTAAATATGATTATGTTTAGCAAAGATATGGTGCTAAGACAGAACTCACAAACAGGTTAGAACATACATTATTTTCAGTGTCCAAATCTGCATGTCTAAAATCAGTCTTTCAACAATATACTATTAAGATCAACAGGAAACAAAAGTACTTGGAGTAACTCTACTGACATGTCTTGAGCAATGAAATAGCAATGACTGGGAAACACAAGACTGAAACAAGAAAGTAAACACAGCATAAGGAAACCAAAAAATCTAGCATGGCTTAATACTATGCCATTATGTGTCAGAACTTTCATTAGTCACCAGAATAACCCAGCTACCATCCCTGTTCAAGATGAAATTCAAATTTTTCTCAAAATCTTAATGAAACTATGACTCTGAAAGTGCCATTTAGATCACTCAGTTTTACTAGCTCAGTGAAAAATATTGAAAGCAATGTTTTCTGCTTTTTTTTTTTTCCACTTAAATGCAGATAGAACTTTTCACAAATATTTTTGTCTTTTCATAGAAAATTTGAAAGTATTTTACTTTTTGAGTTTATGTCTGGATACTAAAATTGCAGAGGGTTCTTCCAGAAAGTGTCACATTCAGCAAAATATTTTGGGTTTGTTTTTTCCTAAATCATCATTTGGGAAAAAAAATGCACTCAAAACCAACAAAGCAATGCAGTAAGTTAAATATGTGTTTTCAAAAAACTCTATATTGCAATGATACTGACATATTCACCCCAATAGAAATACAAAAACATCGTTTAATTTACTTTTTTAAAATTTTATTTTATTTGACAAAATTTATTTAATTTGACAAAAAAAGTGATTCAGATTATTGCTACAAATACTATTAAATGTTACTATATTTATCTATGGGATGTGTATTAAATCATTTAGTCATCTCACATTAACAACATTTACTTAAAACTCAATAAGAAAGAAATAAATGCTATAATACAGCCATAACAAAAAAAATGTGTGCTAAAATCATGATTTATATTGAAGTGCCAAAAGGGACAGAAAAGTGAAGAAATCTGTATTAGTGTGCTTCATTGTCCTCTTCTTAAATGGGTGATCTTATTATATTTGAGGCTTCAGTGTAGGTTTGAGATTTCTAGCAACAAGGTTTTCATTCAGCTTTGAATTTTACCTTAAAAAGTCATGAATATCAAGACAAGCAGGATATTAATATGTTGCATACTCCTTTCAGAGCTGCCAGTGCATATGCAAAGTTCACTGCAATGAAAAAGAAAATGAATCAGACCTTAAGAAGTAGATTATATGTCACCCTTGTGAAGTAGCATTATATTAGGTAAAATAAAAGCTATTCAGTCCTTCCCAGCTCATCCTGGAAATTGGCCAGAGAAAATCTTAACTTCAGAGGTTATGTGATCAACTCCTTTGTATCTACATCAAGGATGCCCCTGTTGCTCTTTTTCCTTGCTGGAATACATTACGTATAGCAAGTTGTTATTCGAAGGACCAACAGTTTCTTTCATTTTAGCCACTCTTTTATTTTTTTTCCAATTTGTCATTTCATTTCTTCAAGGTAAGTAGAACCTGCCATAAGGTGTATACATTGTCTCAGAGTCTTCAGTTTGTGGAAACAATTCTTGTCTGATGTCTTACGAATCCCAATGTACTCTTGATCTCATTCTGGCTTCTTGATTCACGCAAGGCACAACAAAAAGAAAATGAGACATTAAAAGTGGCCAGTAAAATCCTGAGGAAGGGAAGGTTGTTTTAGTTGTGACACAAGAGTGTGAAATCAAAAATATGTTACATTCATTAGTGTCACATAGCACTGCAAACAAATGAGAACACAACGAGTTGCAAACCACCACAAACTTTATTTCTACTTGGACATCTTACTGTGAATGGGACAAGCAGAAATTTCTATATCTACATGAAATCTTTAGGAGTAGAAATAAAGATAAGGAGTTTAGAAAGAGCTATTGCATTGCACACAACAGAAAAGAGGGCTCTAGAACACATATAAAGGAATGATGCTCCCACTTTGAGGTTTTTTTTAGTACTCTTACTAAAATGAACACTTAAAGTGCCCTTCTGTCTTTAAACAAATGTTGCTGAAACCCATATACTTCAGACTAAAGTAATCAGAAGAATATAGATGCAGTATTATTACTGACTGTCTTGCCTTCTCCCAGAAGATCCAGAAGTCAGAGAAACAATGCAAAACTCAAAATCTCTGAGAGGCAAGGCCAGAACAATATACTGAGACACAGAAGAAAGAAGTAAGTATAAACATGAAATTTTCACAGCCAGGATATTTTCAAAATAAAAAAAGTTTTCCTGCCAGTAAAACTGACTCTAGGGACTGCCAAATTGTGTGGCAGGAATAAGAAAAAACTAATGAGAAAATATCTCTTTCCTTTTGATAACAATGGTCTAATTCAAGGGTGTATGTCACTCCTGTTAATTAAAGTTATACAAGTTACTTCTTGCTGGCACTGATGAACAGAGAATATGCTTCATAACTTGGGGGTAAAAAAGGTGTATGCAGAGTACAAGCCTGAGTATTTACCATCTACAGTGAAGGCAGGCTCTACATTAGAAGTCAAGACAAAACAGTGTTTGGCCAATAACCTCTGCAGGAACCCACCTGCTGTTAGAGGTTGTCTGTTATTTACTCAGAGTTCTGCAACATCAAGGCTGAGCAGAAAGGCACCCTGACCTATGGCAAATGTAGTCATTCTATATTGTATGTATGAGAGAAGGGAGGGGAGGGTGAGAGGGAGGGAGGAAGGAAGGAAGGAATGGAAGGAACGAGGGAGGGAAAAGGTAAAAGAAAAAAGTAAAGGGGAAAAGAAGGGAAAAACAAAGAAAGGAGAAATGCTATGGCCTTACTTTCAAAGGCTTTACAATGCTTTGGTCTCTTACACTAACTCTGCACCTGAACAACAATTTAAAAACATGAACTGCTTTATGATCTTCCGGCTTTGCTTACTAACCAAAACACTTTCATTATGACTGAAGTCAGTCGTAGGTATTAGGCTTCAGACAAAGCACACATGAAATATTTCAAGCATGTAGTCATTAAATACTGCAAAATAGCAGTTCAGAGCAATACTTGGAAAAGCTCCTACGTAGAATTCTCTTATTGGTAACTATTCCTAAAATTATCAAGACACAAAAACAGAGGAAAAGCTGTTACTAAACACTTGACAAAACCATTCTCACTTAAGTTGCAGCTGAATATTCTCCCTTAAATATCCCAATAAGGGAGGGCTTTTTTTAAAAAAAAAAAAATATTTACATTGAAAAAGGTGAAATATTGTAGTTATCTTTGCCTCAAATTTGTAATGCTTACTTTCTGAACAGGCCACAATCTTACATGAGTATAATACAGTTAGGAGGTATTAGGAATTGGAATTTTTATTTTTTTTTCTTATCTAAAGCTTGTACTTACACAAGCTTATGAGTCAACAGTAAAGCATTTATTTGTAGAACTGAGGCTTTGGGTTTGAAGCATCCTAGAGTAAAGATTCTTTATATTTATTTGTTTTGTTCTAAAATAGAGCACATGGTAGGTATTAAATAACTACTAACAGACACTGAAGAGTATTTGTTTAGAGGAGAACTTTAAAGAAATATATGTCAGAAATCAAAACCAATCAGTATCATAAATCCACTTTTCAAGTGTGTCTGGGGTGCCCAGAACAGAAGATAGAGATAAATTACTTAAGGGCTTTTGATTAAGGAGTTTTGATAAGGACATTAGAAAGCTGTAAATCCCCTAAGCTCATTTTATTTGCTTGCATAGCTGAGAAACTCTGGGGCATGTGGTTTTGTAAATATGTGTCTCTGAATTACACCAGGGATCCCATACTTAAGTTCCAGATATTTAATCTGTCTGAATTTTCATTGCAACCCTGGAGCTATTCCAAATCTAATGCTAAAAACCATATTATCTTATTGTTTCCATTTTCCTTTTTTTTTTTTTTTTAAATATGAAATCCCATATTATTGGGTTCATTTTGCTGACTGAGAAAAAGATACAAATGTCTATTTATTTTCAGCTTTTGTATGGAACTTTAAAGAAGGCAAAATTGTTCTATGTATCTGCTAGAGCAACTTTAAATCCTTTTAAAATAAACAATCTACTTTCTTACAAGAATAACTTTGTCTGATTAGATCATTTGGCTTCCAAAGATGCTCTGGCTATAACATTACTTGAGTATGGAATTGCTGAGTATTGCATTGCTGTACAGGCAAAGTTAGGTGACATGATTAATGTTGTCCATGTGAGATGGGGTATTTCCTAAAAAGTACATTTTTAAAAGGATTGCCTGGAAGTTTTGTATTTTGGGAGTGAGAAAACCAAATATTGGAAATAAACAACCAGTCACTTCCAGTGCCAAGGAACATTTTTATCTTTTGCTTTTCGTTGCTCACTGTAGCCTATTGATTGGGGTCAGTCGGAGGTTAAAACAGTTTGTGACTTCAGTTCACTCTGCCTATAACCTCATACAGGCAACATTAATCAGATACACATGCTCGACACAAAATGCAGGTTTTTCTATAGTAACAAGTAATAAAAGCTATCTTAAAAAAATTGTTCTACACACTCTCAATATGTTACACAGCATACATGTGTACCTCAAGTGGTAAGGATTTAGTTCACAGGACAAGACCTTAACTGTTCTTTAAAAGTAGAAAGCTTTAGGAGAGACTATGTTTTGCCCTTATAGTTAATTTTTAAACATACATCTTAATATTTTTCTTTTCTTTCAATCTTTCTTTTCATTCAATCCCACTGTCCAAATTTTATTATTTTTAATCACTGGAATTCATTTTAAGACACCGAGGTTTTCTGTTATAAGATTACATAAACAGAAGGCATTATAACTATGTTACTCAAACGTGGAATATTTGGTTATCAGTCAACATTTAAATGCGTGATTTCTTTGTGCGTACACAAAAATACCTTGAATTCTTCCTGGCATCTAGTAAAAGTATTAGAGACATAACCTCTTTCTCCCATTCCATGCTTCTGATATCTCAAGTTTCTAATAAAGATTACAACTATGTGGTAACCTTCAGGGACAGATAATGCAACAAGAACTGATTGTCCAGTGAATAAATTTCAAATTCTATGCTTTATGTAGAAGCTGATGGTAAATTTTCTCATTATTTACTCATCCTTATTTGTAGTTCAGTTTTCCCTTTCTCAAAGATCTGCATGAGCTCAACCACAGGTTGATAAACAGACTGATTTTAATCAAGAGGGAAATCTCAATCTTCTAGCCTGGCCTCTATATAACAGGCCTTGGCATTTCAAGTCATTGGCTTTGGTGTAGAAGTTACTGACTGCTGAGTTGCACCAACAAGGGCACCACCAGCAGAGATAAAGAAGCCATTATCCCACTCTTCTCAGTGCTTGTCAGGCCACACCTGGGATACTGTGTTCAGTTTTGGTTCCCACAATACAAAAAAAGGTGTGAAGAAAGTCCCGATTAGGGCCACAAAGATGATCAAAGGATTGGGAAGTCTGCCACATGAGGAAACGCTGAGAGAACTGGGTTTGTTCAGCCTTGAGGAAAAGAAGGGTTAGGGGAGACCTTATCACAATGTTCCAGTATTTAAAGGGAGACTCTTTTCACAAGGAGTCACAAGTTACTCCAGGGGATATTCCAGTTGGACACAAGAGGAAATTTTTTTACAATGAGAACAACCATCCATTGGAATAGTCTCCCCAGGGAAGTGGTGGATTTCTCACCTTGGACACTCCAAAGATTCAGCTGGACAGGGGGCTAGGCCATCTTGCTTAGACTGTGCTTTTGCCAAGAAAACTGGACCAGATCATCCTTGAGGTCCCTTCTAACCTGGTGTTCAATGGTTTTATGATTTTATGATATTAAACAGACTGTATTTTACAGATCATTATAATATCATTTTTTGTCTTAAAGGATTTTTTAAAAGTTAAAGAATAATGCTTTTGTTGATAACAGAACAGGATTAGAACATGGTGCCTGTAAATAACAATGTGCATTAAATTCATAAAAAGTGTACAATAAGAAGTAAGGATACTTTTCAAGATATCACCGTGAAGTAAAACCACTTTTCTTTATCATATCTTTATCTTATTTTCTTTTCACTGTACACTGAGACTAAAAACTAGCAGCTGTTCAGTGGTGTTTCTCTGGGACAAAGAAAAGGTTAATGAGCTATTTGCTATTTTAATATTAACGAGAGCCAAGTTGTAAGTCACATCAACTCCAGCTGAAGTTGCACTTAGTAACTTGCTGTATCTGGACCTTAATTTTATCAGTGCTACAATTTTTGTCAGTACCATTTTTAATCTTTTGTTTGTCTCACTTTTCTTTTTTCTATTTGGATCAAATACATATTCAAATTGTTTCTTAAAACTTCATTTGAGGAATATCAGCTAGGAAACATCAAGAACACATGAATTCTATTTACAAAAAATGTCACAGATATATCGCTTAATATTTAGAGAACAATTGTTCTTTGTCTGCTGATGTACTTCAATATTGCTAGAAAATTTATCTTAAGTTCTAGGAAATAAATAGTTTATTTGTATTTTTCCTTCTGTTCAGCAAGAATCTTTTAATTTAGCTCAGGAGTAATATCCACCTTTTTCATTGGCACATTAATAGAAAGACAAGCAAGGCACATGATATGCAAAACTCTGTGCCTGAACATACCATACACTTCTCAGGGTAACACTTAAGGATATCAGTATATTATTATATTAGAAATGTATATAAATATTTACTTGAGAAATGGTTCATCCCATTGAGGAATTTGAATATTTTTTTAATATGCACTATTGAAAATGTCATTAGCTCTACTTAGGAGCGTATTTCAGAGCTGCAATGCTTCAAGAGACAACTCCTCACCTATTGACACTTCAACATTGGGACTGACCAGGATTGATCTTTTTTTTTTTTAAATAAATTCCCAAGTGTCTTATCAAAGATATTCTGTTAAGAGCGAGTTATGCTACAATGGCATGACATAAGGGTTTTGATTTAATTACTTTGCTTCTGAAAAGACTTAATTTAATTTAGTGATACTGAGTAGTTTAGAGGATTAATATTAGCTACATCTTCTACATTTCTGAATTTAAATGTTTCTCATATCACAGATAGATGAAAGCTAATGCTTGAATTTAAATTGATGACCTATCTGAAACACAAATTTTAATCTCTAGTAAAGATACTGATAGAGCTCCTTGTGTCAATTAAATGTTTCAGAATTATTAAATTAATTTATTCTTAAAACACACATTACCTAAGAAGTCATATACATTACTGGTGGAGAATTGAGGCACACAGTATCTAAAGCAGCTGTTTGAAACCTAGCCATGAAACTCACATACAGAGATCAAGAAGTAAATTGACTACTAATAACAAGAAGCAGCTGTGTACAGTGTCTTATGTCAGTTGTTCTGACGTTCTTTGTTGGCTCCATAGAAACTACGTCTTCTTCTAACACAGATGACGTTTAAGTGTTTTATGTAGAACAACGCTCCATTTTGTCCACTGTTGTTACAAGGGCAAATCTGGCAGAAAATAGTAATTTTTGGTCTTTATATTCTCTATGCTTTGTCTCCTAAATGGTTAGTCCAGATCCCACAAGAGGTCTGCAGGAAAAGCATATTAAAATGTGGGCTTTTGAATTTCTACGCCTAATACCCTAATAACACAGGATACTGTGTTTCACAGTGGAGAAACACTGTGGTGTTACCATTTAGTGGAAAATAAATAGACAGGACCGTGACTGAAATGTTATCCACAAGATCTTCCACGTTATGCACTAATATACTTACAAAAGTGACAAAAATGTCTTGTGAGACAGCTAAGATTTGGAACTTTTAACGGTAGCCTCAGATGCCCACTACTTTTACAATAGCAACCTATTTGTATGCATAAATATCAACGTTGACACAGAATTTTGAAACAAAAGAAAAAACAAACAAACAAACAAAACCCCACCAACCAACCAAAAAAAAAAAACCAAACACAACAAAACCTGGCCCTAATGTGTAAATTTTAACAACATATAATTTTAAAAAGAAATAAGTCTTTATACTGGAAAGACTTATCTCATGTTCAGAAGCTTTTTGAAGATATACAACCAGACTTTTCTCCATTTAAAAGCTATTAATGTGTCAGTTGTGAAATCTATTCACTATTGAAAATGTCAGTGCATCATTTCACTACTCAGAAGTAAAAGCTCTTTCTAAGATTCACCTATTATACTGAGTATTATTCATTCCAAATAACAAGGGAAGTAGGCATTAAGTTGTATTATCCAGTTCAAAGTAATTGTTACTGAGGAAATAAAAAGCCATAGGAGCATAGGAATTGTGATAATGGATCAGACCAGTAGTTTATCTGGCCAAATATCTTAACTTTGACAGAGACTAAGATAGTAAAAGATACTCCTTAGCAGATGATTATTGAACAATGCTGCCCAGAGGAGAAATTTAATACCTTTTTTGTTAAAGTCTGGCATATACTTAAAGTTATTTATTACAATAAAATAAAAGGAATCTCAAAGCCTCTTTCTCTGCCTTTATCAAAAGAAATGTAAGTGGGTTTTTAATGGCTTTTATATATATAACCTTCATTATTATTTCATATGTATATTATTCTAACATGCAGACATCACTGCCTGGATTATGATCACATTTCAAGGTACACTTCTCCACATTTTTACAGTCTAATTTTTACTTTTCACTTTCTTTTGCAATACCTAAAAATCTATCACTTCTAAGCCTATTTCAGGTGCATTGTCTAGTGCTACTTAAACAAGAAAAAAAAATATTCTCCCTTGGCATTTCTAGAGTTCCAATACAAAATAGGAATGTGATTTGAGCCACTACTTGGAAAGCTAATCAGTTTTCCTTCTCACTGTATACAGGACTCAATAGCTGGTACTGTCTATGGTACACAGCCTAGAGATAAGAAAAAGCCAAGCTAAGCTACAGATTCAGGACCTTTACAGGCAGAACTGAAATAGCTCATATGTAGATATCTGACACACTTGTTAAATGGTTTATTTTTATGAAATGATCCTTACTAAAATCTCTTATTAGTGAAGAACTCCATATGCTTGGAAAACAATGTGCAAAAGGACACAATTTAATCTTATGTGGTGGTCTTTTTTTTTAAAGTAGAAAGTGCTTGACTTTAGTTATATGCAGCCGTGATGTGGGCAGTCATAAAGGCAGTGTAGTTAGAAGTGGAAAATAACTGCAGAAAAGAAAATGTCTGCTGAAAGTTACTGGCAGAGAAAATACCTGCCAGCCTGAGAACTGTGAGCCTGGGAAAAAGGCCTGTGAACCAGAAGCATCCTTGAAAATTGCAGCTGGCACCTTTGAAGTACAGCCAGGTACCTAGCAACTAGAGATGTCCTGAGATACTATCAATAAGTACAAACCCAAGGAATTTTAATGGTAACTTATCATCTGAAAAGGTGAAAAATAGTCAGGGAAAAGGTGAAAACATCCTCAGAAAGTGAGTATTGGTAGCTACCACTGGTTAGTCTAGATGTAAGAACAGGAAAATAATCTATAAAAATAAAAATTGGTGTGTAGGAATGAAAAAACCCATCACCATCTATTGGTGAAAAACAGAAGTTAGCAGCACCTATTGACTGCCCAAAGTGATGTTCTGCACCCTCTTATGTGTCTATGATAATAAAATTACTTAATTTTTATGCAAAATGGAGCCTTTCTCTGAGAACTTCTCAGGGTACATAATTCCTAATTCTGTTGTGTTCTTATGCTGCGACAGCATAAGAAGGATTGACATTGTTGAAAACGCTGTTTGTAACAATGTATGAAATGTAAAACATTGCAAATAATTTTCATTCACTTGAAGTTTGGTGCAGAACAGATTTTATGCAGAAGCTTTATCACATCTGATCTTAGTTTTGTAGTTATGTCAATGTTTGGAAAATTAAATTATGGGAGATACTGCTTTAGTGACAGAATCATATTTGAAAAAGAGACACAGCCAGAAACTGGTCTTTGTAAGTTTAATTCTATTTAATGTTTGACTTAATGTGCTCATGCTGATGCATAAACTTAGACACTTCTTCAGAAAATGCTTTTCTTCATCTGTCCATAAATAAAATTTCCTGTCAACAGAACTTCAGGATGCAAATACAGTCAGACTAATTTTATATTTTTTTTTTACTTTTTGTTGAGGAAAGGAGTGACATGATTAAAGCACAATATAAAAGAAAATGGCGCACACTTTCTATAAAGATGGATATAGATAATATGAGTATTGTAAAAACTGTCTGAGAAAAAGGGCAGGCTTATCTAATACATGCAAAATATTTTGTATTTAAGTCATTTACTATATACCTAACAAATATTTCAACCTACCAGAACAACCACTGCTCTCAAAAAATATTTTTCAATAGTTGAATATTTTACCTTGCTTTTCCTGACTTTTTTGTTCTTTTAGCTATTAATATCTCACCCACAGTTTCCATATCCACTTTTTATATTTTAAAGAGTTAATTGTGTTAATATGGGTCAGAGAATTAAAGAGAAGAATTGAATGTTTTGTAAAAACAATGTGAGATGTAGCATGGAAGGGAAGAGGCTGTAGTTGTGCTAGTTTCAAGCATTTGTCACTAAAAGTGAATATGGTGTGTTAGACCACTAAAGGACTTAGACATTAGAACACTCAACATAAAGCTCCTGGCAGAAACCTAGCCTTTCACTGTACTCCAAGAATACAGTGAATACATATGTAATCCATGAGTAAAATTTGTTCACTTAGAATGGGATCTAGAAAAGTCTCCCCCTTGGCTCAAAATAGGTTAACACTTTTTTCTGAGTGTTTGTCTTCAGTTAGGATTCACAATCAAATTTTTTTTCCTGAATTTGAGCAAAAAGACAAAGAAGTAAGGAATAAATTTTTGAATAGAAAATTTTGATGGTTTGCTTCTGGCTCTTTCTCCTCATTCAGAGATGCTTTGAAATGAAACATGTCAAATGTCCTGCAAAATGCCAAAGAGATCAGAGGCATAATTGTGACAATAGCAATGATAAAAGCGATAAGAATTTTTTGTTAATCCAGAGAATTAGACTCTCTTAAATACATGTTGAATATCTGTGAAGGCATGATTGCTATTCTATGAAAAATTACATGAAAACTTGGAAAAATAAGGGTAGTTAATTGGGTGTTTGAGGGTTGGGTTATTTCTTTTTTTTTCAGAAAATGGCAACAAGCAGTGTAACAATAATTACCCTTGAATGATCACTAACTCTCCAGAAAATGAGGTTATGTATGCAAGAGTAAATGTACATCAGTTTCAATGGAAAGTTTGTGGCCAAAATATACTGTACCAAAAGGCTTTAAATATGCAAAAAACAATCTTAGCAAAAGTTACATGGAAGGAGATTCCAGAAGACTAAGCAATAACAAGGAAACTGGGACATTCTGCTTCTAATAATATTTCATATCTTTTTTTTAAATACAACAGGGAGAAAAATAAAAAGAAAAAAAAATTCAAGTTCAAAGGTAAACCAGAAAATGCAACAGCAGTAAAAGAAAATACACATGGATGCTGAATGAGGGAAAGGGAAATCAAAATGCTGTGGATTTTGTGTCTTTGTTATTCATTTTTCTGTCAATTTTTTTAAGATGGAAGTAGTAGCCAAGAGGGCTCTTCAAGTCAAAATGTTTCTGTTAGTTTTCCGTCTCAACTATTATTTGACGTATTCTGTCACTGATCTAATGTAAAAAGAGATAATTGGAAATCAGGGGTGTTTGCTACTCTTTGAATTCAATAGAATTTTTGTCTGTTACATCAGTGGGAATAGATTCATGGGCCATAGATATGACAACTGCTGTTTTGAAGCACCTGGAAACAAATATTGATCAATCTAAATATTAATAAAGTTTTTTGTAAATTTGTTAGTCTTTTTCTCACAGCCGATGGAGATATTTCACGCGCAACATTTTTACAAAACTTCTGACCATTTTTACTCAAACTACATTTTTCCACTGTTATGCTTTTTTGACTACACCTTTTCATCATTTGATCAACAGTGAATGCATGACACCCATTACAATAAATGTTCTTGCTTGAAGTACCACACATTAAAAACATAACAATAAAACTGCTTCACCATCTATCACTCCATTTATAGTCATTGTAGTTTTTATGGCAGCTACTATCTCACTTTGCTTCTTTATAGATCATTTGGATGTTTTTAATAATCAGCTTCTAATTTGCTACAAATTCCAAACTGTTCATTAAGGTTTTGCTAGTGTTCAGCAGGTTTAACTTTCTGCTTCTAGAAATGGTTGCTTAAGGACGTAGCAGAGGAAGAGTTAAAATAAAGAGTAAAAAGCATTCAGGATAAAATTATATAATTACTCGTCACTTTAATGGTACTCTTGTGACTAACAGAGATGGGTGGGTTGGTGCCAGAAAACCTTTCTTATTGTCTGTACGTTTCAATTTGGGGGAAAAAAAATAATTGGAAAAATAAAATACCAAAATATGTAGTGCAGAATCAGAGGTGGGAAAAACCCCAATTGGGATGTAAGGGTATTCTCACATGAGGAACATGGAAAAGAGTGGTATTTTTTTAGTAAGGAAGGGCAAGAAAGGTGTATGGTACACATATAAAGTTGGCCCCATCTGTAGTACTGTGTCCAGTTCTTGGCTCCCCGATTCAAGAAGGACAGGCAACTGCTGGAGAGGGTACAGCAGAGAGCTACAAAGGTGATTAGGGGCCTGGAGCACCTCTCCTACAAAGAGAGGCTGAGGGACTTTGGTCTTTTTAGTCTTGAGAAGAGAAGACTGAGGGGGTATCTGATCAAGGCTTATAAATATTTAAAGAGAGGGCGTCAAGAGGATGGGGCCTGTGTTTTTTCAGTGGTGCCCAGGGATAGGACAAGAGGAAAAGGGCACACACTTGAAGATAAGAAATTCCACCTAAACATGAGGAGGAACTTTTTTCCTACGAGGGTGGTAGAGCCCTGGAACAGGCTGCCGAGAGAGGTGGTGGAGTCTCCTTCTCTGGAGACATTCAAAACCCGCCCAGGCAAGTTCCTGTGCAACCTGCTCTAGGAGGACCTGCTTTGGCAGGGGGGTTGGACTAGATGATCTCCAGAGGCCCCTTCCAACTCCATATCATTCTGTGATTCTGTGATTTTGTGAAAATAATAAATGTTGCAGAAAACCAGCTGGAGATTCTAGTCTCCTTCTGAGAATGTCGCCTTCTAATACCACATAAATAAAGGAGCAATTAATGAAATTAGATTGTTTCCAAACTGATTCAAGGAACCACTTTTACCATAGCAGGAATAACTGTGTTTCAGAACTGATTTCTTATGGGATTCTTCTGATGCTGCAGATTCCAAATGTTGGAAAAAAGAGATTGACTTATATATTGATGTCTGTGGTAAACAGAATGACAACAGTTAATGCTAAAATGAATTCTTCTAAAAAAGTCTAGACTTCATCCTTTCAGTCTTATACTAATCTCTAAATAAAAAGTTCAAGAGGTGTCCACATGCTGAAACAGATTATTGCATATCTACCTAGTTCACATTGATCTGAAAATGTGGGTACTAGCTTTTGTCAGTCATCAGTCTAGATGTATCCAGCTTTCGTCTACTTAAGGGATTAGTATTAACTGGTATCTACTAGTTCATCTGCACTTTTTCGTGAACTACGGTTCTGTTTTCTTAAAGAGCACAAGTGAGCATCAGGATTGAAGGTGTGCTGTGCTTTTCACCTTGATCTGGCCACCACACCCTGCATGAAGAAGAGGCAGGGGAGAGTGTTCCTGTTCTGAAGGCAGATGAGTATGTTCATTTGGAGAAGAAAAAATTATTGAATATTAGGTGGAAAATAAAAATGGAAGACAATGATATACTAAGGATCATAAAGTGCAGGAAAGTTTGAGACACTTGTGAGAAAGTGTAGCTTCAGAAATTACAGAAAAATACTGTCCTAGAAACCTGGAAACAACCAAGCAAAGTTGCTAAATTGATCAGTACTGGAGAAAAAAGGCCAACCCTATAAAAATTTTGTGTTCATTCTGTCTAATCTGCTCACTTTCAAAAGTTACACACAGACCAATTCATTCTCTGACAGTTTGGAGTTCCATCATGTCTTTATTTGTACTTTGTGCTTGCTTGTTTTGTTCTCATAAGGTCTAAACTTTCTGTGATAGTCATTAAAAAAAAAAATAAAGAAAAGAGCATCTTAGTTACTGTCCATCTTAGTGGCCACCCAAGTCACAGAAGGGAAATGCAGAGACTGGGAGAATGAGGCACTGCTCACTGTAGGAAAGACCAGGTTTGAGACCAACTAAGGAACCGGAAGGTGCACAAGTCTGCGGGTCCTGAGGGAACTGGTGGATGAAATTTCCAAGCCATGATCTATCATATTTGAGAAGTTGTGGCAGTCCAGTGAAGTTCCCGCTGACTGGAAAAGAGGACACATAACCTCCATTTTCACAAAGGGACCTGTTCATGGAGAGGATGAATGGGGCTTTGAGCAACTGAGTCTAGTGGAAGATGTCCCTGCCCATGGTAGGGGGATGGGACCTAGATGACTTTTAAAGTCTTGTCCAACTCTAACCATTGTGTGATTCTCTGGTTCTATGACTACCCTTCACATGGTTTCACTTTTAAAATCAACTTCTTTACTTATTTGAACTAATCTCCTTGCTCACAAGCAGGTACGCTTCTTACAGTTAATTAACTTAATATTAACTTGCTCTTCTCATTTTTCTTGCAGTTACAACAGAGACTAACTTTTTGTTTGCTGGTTTTAAAAGTCACAATAATTGGAATTTTCCATTTGAGTCCCTTGTTTCTACTATCATCAATATAGTTAATGTTATGTTTTTCTTAATCTGACTGGTGGGATAAGCAAAAGAACTACTCCTGAGGGCTGTGTAAATGTGCAATGAAACAGCTAAAAGAATTGCTGTGAAATAAATGCTGTCACATTCTTTATAAAACTGAATTGGAAAGTTCAAGCTTTTCCACCTTCCTAGCTGCAGTGCTACCAAGCTTCATCGCTTTCAGCATCATCCCAAAGTTCCAAGACTAACCCTTAAGCAGTATTTACAAATTCCCAAACACTCAGCATCAAAGAAAAGTTACAGATGTATTTCTAAATAGCCTTGACACCCTTGTTTGGTGTCTGAATAGCTGAAATAAGCAGGCAGACTGCCAAATATTTCTCCAGAGTAGTTATTTCCCTTTCAGCTATATAATTTTAATTTACATGGAAATCATCGATACTTTAAAGTGGTACTTGTCCATCAAGCTTGTTTATTTCCTGTCTCCCCAATGTGCTGTAACAGAAATCCAAGTCATTGATTGGTTGAACAAACATAATTGACTCAAACAAATGTTGTTCAGATTGAGTGTCTGAAGTTCCTCTGAGCTGACCAAAGTCCAGCCATTGGAGACAGACTCATGTCAGACATAAATATATTCCATTGAACAGTACTCCACTGATTTCACATTATACTCTCCTGAATAACATAGACTGAACTGCGTGTAATTATGTCACAAATACTTTTTTATTCATTTGGATGTGGATAGCATTGAAAATGTGTTTAGATTTGCATATAAGACACCAGTTTTTAAAAACATGCAGAACATACTCAAAGTATATTACTGAGACTCTATCAAATATCCAACAGTTTTAAAGTGCCAGAATTTTACTGTAATTTATTGCCCTTACCCTTTTGTGCCCTTTCCACTTTTCTATTCTTCATTTAGATACTAGATAGAGGAGTAAACTGATTAATTTTCCTTGAACTAGTCTTTCAACATGCCTTTTGTAGTCAACAGAGAGAAATAAGCACCTTGGGGAATAATTCATTTCACCCTAAAGTGGAGATCCATGATAGATTAGATTACTTGCTCTTTAAAAGTCTGTCTTTCTCCATCAACAGTAGAGAAGGAGCCTATGGTGACAAGCACAGATGTCTGCTTTATAGACATCTAAATTTAGCTTATTCAGTTTCTGTCTTTAGGATGCGTTTAGGAAGATGCTGAGTATTTTCATCTCTAATCAAATCCACAGAAGCCAAGGAACTCAGCACCTCCTGACAGGGGAAAATTGATCCCAGCTTAAAAGAGAGATTTAGACATATTTTTCAATTCTTTCTGCCTTTATCTTGATGTCATGAAAACAACAGAATGCGTATGTTGCAAATAACGTTGATTCCCTAATTTCTTTGTTGGTAGAGGTAGTGGTGCTGCTGGTGTCAGCATGGTAGTAGGTGGGAAAATAAAAGCGGGAAAAAAGCACACACTGTTCTCATGAAGAAGAAAGTCTTTGAATAAAGCCCTGTTGATTTATTCTCTTCTGTCATAGTTACTGAAGATGTGCTTACACTTAGAAACTGTGTAGTACATACTCATACAACTTCGTTCAAAATGCATGGTGTAGCTTCATACATGTAAAACTAGAAGTTCTCATTTCTCTTTTTTGTAGTTCATATTTTAGGTTACAGGAAGCAAATCTTTATGAATTCCAAACTTTACCAGGAGCAAGCATTCAATAGGTGGCATATGGTTCTAACATCTCATTTCTGGTTTTCTTGCATCGATATTTCAGGAGATTTTTTTTTAAAGCTCACAAATTCTAGTCATTTTATTATATTTTATTAATAAATAACAGGTAGTATGATAAATTAATGTTTAAATATGAAAAATATCTTTAAAAAGCCCCAAGATTTTTGTATCCATATATTTTAGGGAATAAAGCTAATGTATATTAACTCTGCCATATTTCTTTCAGATGCTGCTGTTCTACTGAGTTCACCAGCAATGATACTTGACAGGATAAAGACAGAATGCATCAGTACTAGGAAAAAAAATCTGAACATACTTTAGCTTTTTATTCCACGTTTTTGAAGGCTAAGTTGTCTCATTCAGGAAATCTCTTCTAGCACTTCACTATGCTATGAATTCTTAGTTTAATTTACCTATACAATCCATATTTATGTAACTTACAATATAAATCTAGTTGATACTTATGTTGAAGATGCAAAGAGTATGCAGCTCAGACTACTATTGTTGGTTCATTATGTTAAAATGTTGGAAAGAAAGATAAACTGCTCTAAGAGGAAATTAATTATAAAATTTTACAAGTGCCAGAGTCTTCCTTCTCTAATACTTAAATTGATATATTAGGTAAAATATTAATAAGAACCACAGATATGAACACCTGCTTAGATATTTTTTTTTTTTCTCCCAGCTGCAATAATCTCACCCTGTTGTGCAGGCAGGTTCATTTTAATGCAAGACCTGCTTACATGTACCAGAGACAGAAACTGGAGCTGTGAATGTTGGATTATCAGATCTTTTATTTCTGAACTTAGATGTGTCTAATGGTGCCTGAAAATTTTAAATGTTTAACTTAAAAAAAAATACTTAAGATTCTCAAAGAATATAATATTTAACAATGCAGGAATTAACCCAGTCAACCTGAATCTGTATTACAGTAATCAACCTCATCCAAAAACTTGAGCTTTCTGATATGACTATGCAGAGTTTTAGTACTCCCAAGAGTGGACTAACGATCCAGTAACCCATAATTAAGGAGATTCGCTTCCACTCCCTGATCATCTCAATGTTTTCATATGAGTTTAGGAAGGCCATATTAAGGAACACAGACATAAATCCCATGAATTTAAAACTTGGCTGAGGTCTTTTTCCTAGTCTCTGAAGTCAGTGAATGCGCATGCATACATATATATATATGCAAAAAACGTTGAGCTTAAATATTACAGGATAGAACAGGTCCTCTAAGGCTACTATAAGTTACGTATTTCCCTTGTTGTAGACAATACTTTAAAAATAGTAGAAATTTATGGTGCATCTGTCTATACAGTATCAACTGTCAGATAATGACAAAATGATTTGCAGATGATTTATCCTGGTGACAACAGAATTTACAAGAAAATAAGCAAAGTAATTATTCTCTCAGTAAGATATTATTAACTATACAGCAAACAGAGATTGGGAAAATGTTAATGTATAATTCACTCACCAAAATATTAGAATTTATGGCCAAAATTGTTTACAGCAAATACTATAATCAGATTTAATTCTAATAATTTAAAGGCAGTCATTCCATTGTTCTATTTTTCAACTAGATTATTTAATCAAAACTGTAATTCCTTGGTACCAGGCACATCTGTTTTAGCTTAATTCTTCGTGATCAAGATCTAAACAAAATGTTGGGGAAAATCACATTAAAAAATTACTTCAGTGTTGTTGCCTGTATGCAAAGACTTGCCTTCCTATCAAAGCCTGTTGCTGCTCCTGACCAAAACCATTCAGCCAAATATCACTGAAGAATATAGAAGATTTCAGCAGGCATAGGTGGATGCTGTCTCTGTTTCTTTCCGCTGCTTCTTGTTCACCGGATTAAAGTGGTGACTAAAGACAGTTTACAATGTAATACAAAATTAGAAAAGCTTTCAGATCTAAGAAAATATGCAAATAAAAAATAGTCTAGGTAGCATAAAAGTTTGTAAGGATACTACTAACACTAATATTTAGTTTCCATAAAGTCAGGTCAATTTACAAATCTTGGTGATATTCCCATTCTATAGTATAGAAAAATAAGGAACTTACCTTATTGCAATGCTCAAATTGAAATTATGAGAACTGATAATCCTGGAAACAAATAAGTGGCTAATTTAGTGAAAATTATTAGTTTAGAAGACAGGTTGGGCAAACGATTAACTAGCTTTGTCAGCAATTCTACAGTTGACAAAGGCAGCAGCCTGTTTTCCCAAACTGTTTTGTGGTCATTGTATTTAATTTTATTTTTTTTTCTGTCTGCAGAGTTAGACATGTTGTCACAGCATGTCTTCTAAGTGTTCAGTGGATCTACGCCAAGACTTATTTGCTGTAGATTAACCTCACTGACTTTAAAAACAAAGCTTGGAAGACAGATTTCTACTTCATCACCTAATCACAGCTATATGAAAGCTTATTCCGACGTATACTTTTTTTAAAGTGCAGCAATGTCTACATACTCTTATAATTTGATGATATAACCAGACTTGAAATATTAATGCGGTGGAAATGAAGGTCCAGTTTTGGGCCCCTTACCACAAAAAAGACATTGAGGTGCTGGAGCAAGTCTAGAGAAGGGCAATAAAGCTGGTGAGGGGTCTGGAGAATAAGCTTTATGAGGAGAGGCTGAGGGAGCTGGGGTTGTTCAATCTGGAGAAGAGGAGGAGGCTAAGGTGAGACCTTATCGCGCTCTATAACTACCTGAAAAGAGGTTGTAGAGAGGTGGGGATTGGTCTCTTCTCCCAAGTTACAGGTGATAGGACAAGAGGAAATGGCCTCAAGTTGCTCCAGGGGAGGTTCAGGTTGGATGTCAGGAAAAATTTCTTTACCGAAAGGGTTATCAAGCATTGGAATGGGCTGCCCAGGGAAGTGGTTGAGGCACCATCCCTGGAGATATTCAAAAGACGAGTTGACATGGTGCTCGGGGGTATGGTTAATGTTGGTTGGTGGTGTGTGGGTGTGGTGGTGGGGTGGGGGGGTTGTTGGTTTTTGTTTTGTTTTTTTTTTAAGGTTGGACAAGATGATCTTAAAGGTCTCTTCCAACCTAGGGGATTCTGTGATTCTGTCCATTATTATTTATTTTGACAAAACTAAAGTTTGTTAATAGTGTTCTGATAACCTAGAGAAGTAAGGAACTTATCTCATTTACTTACAAAATTCAATTTAAAATTAATTCCATGGAATACCCCAAGGGCATTAGGATTTTTGCAGAAAAGGAGTTCCACCCATTCTCACTGCATCAGTTCTTCAAACTGTATTGCATAATTAATGATCTGTGAAATGCATCTACCAAAAAAGTTACAGATACCTGAATTTGCAAGGATAAAGAACACAAATATGAAATGAGACAGTTTCACTGCCCTTGATAATTCAAAGACATTTAGTTAATATTTTGCGTATGCCATTTCATGTTGCTGTAGATGTTAATGTAAAATCAGTTAGTGAGAGAAAATGGAAAAAAACCAAACAAAACCGCAAAAAAACAACACCCCAACCTGACCTGTTATCAGTGTTACCTTTCATGCCATTGTTTGTAAGACTGAATTGTGCACAGGTGTGAAACAACCAGGTGGAAATATCTGACAGTTCTTTGTATATATAACAATTCTCTGTGTCTCTGACAAGTTTCTGTAAAAAAAATAAAATAAATTAAAAAATAATTCATGTGTTTCACAAAAAAAAACCCCTATTATATATACCAGCTTAAGATGCTTGCTTCAAAAAGTGTACCAAATGCAAAAGATACAAACAAAAAACTCTTCTAGTATGTTAAAAAATAAAATATCCCTGAAAATAGAATCAAACTAAAATAATTTGACATAAAGGGAAAAAAACCCTCTAGTTAAAATCTTAGATATTCTCTAATTAACCACAAATGCCACTTTGGTAGTAAATTAGGTGAATTCTATAATGGTAGCCTGATATGGCACATAGCAATAGTAAAGTATCTTCCTGGATGCTGTCCTGAGTAATGTGCTATGGGCAATCCTGCTTTAGCAGGAGAGTTGGACTAGATGATCTCTAGAAAGTCCCTTCCAACTCCAACAATTCTGTGATTCCGTGATTCCATGATTCTATTTAGAAAATGAATCTTGACATCTTATGCTATGGAGAGTTACAGGAAAACCAGAACAGAATACAGTCAGATGTGATGGTTTTCAAGCATAAGAATTAGTAAAAGCGAAACATTGAAATGAACAGACAACTGTATTTATTAAAAACACTCCTGATTAATTGGATGTTGTATAGGAGTAAGGCTATTTGGACTGTAGTATTCATATTCTTAATACATGGAATTGAAAAGAAGAAAAAAAGGCTTACTTCCATACCACTGCTTTTAATTATTATGTCTTTAAAATAATGCTCGAAGTACTTTTCAGAATAGAAAAGAAACAGAAAAGAGATCAGGATATAGCAATCCAGTCCAAACAAAGTATTTGTTATCTGCTTCTAAAAGCCATACCGACTTTTACAGCTCTTCCTTACACATTTCTGCAAATGAGACTAAGATTTGAGCAATTGGGTACTATAAATATACTCCTACACCTTGAAAAAAGAAAACAAACCACATATAAATAAATCCTATATGCAAAAATATTCAGGTTACTTGATTTAAATTTATTTTTAGAAGGCCTTTTTTGCATTTTAGGCTTTAAAGAGAAGTAGAACTGAAATACCAGAATGCACACAGTGCACATCATTTCAGTCAAGATTCACTCTTACATTATGAATACCTTCAAGGAATAAATTCTGTATGTCTAATAACATCTCTACTGTACCTATCAACGTTTAAATTTGTATTCTCAATTTTTTATTTTACACCAGAGAATCTTTGATATCTCTAATAGTTATTGGAAAATACTTTTTTTTCTTCCCTTGACCCTGTAAGTGCAACCTTCCTTTGTGCAATATAGCTAAGCTATGGACCTGGCCTACTAATGTTTTGATGGAAATTAAGACCTGCTGAGAAACTGAAGCACTTCTGTAGTATACCCTTACCTCAGCAGCACAGGAAGCATGGAGGGGTTATAATAACTACATAATGGTTTGTCTTTGCCACTCCTTCCCTTTCACACTTTTCCTGTGCTCTGGCATGGGCTGCAGTCCTTCAGGAAATATCCATCTGCTCTGGCATGGGGCCCTCCACAGGCTTCACTGTATGTCTGCTCTGTCACCTGGAGCATCTCTTCCTCCTACTACTCCTCCTCCTCTTCTGATGTTGATGTTCCCACTGCTGTCTCTTATTCCTTTTTGCTCCCTCTTCCCTCTTTTTGTGGTGTTTCTTGCCTCTTCTCAAGTATATTTTCACAGAAGTGACACCAACTCTGCTGATGGGCTCAGCTCTTGTATAATATGAGTCCATTGAGGAGCTGATGGGCAATCGCTGGCCTTTTTTCACATAAGCCACCCCTAAACACACCCCAACCCACACTCCCCACCCCTCACACCAAACCCTTGCCACAGACACACAACACAGGTGTGTGTCCTCAGACAGTTTTATTGTGTGACGTTTGCTGGTTTTCAATAACCTTTTATGCCTCTGCTACTTCATATCTGACCTAGGTGAAATAAAGAAAGAAATTGTGTCTGTATGACTGGTAAATGGTAACCTGTCACAAAATAAGCCACAAAATATTAACATTTTATAACTGCATTTCTACACCTACTTCATCTTCTGGCACTCATGTATGCATTTGGATGGAGGTCCATACCTTGTTGCTGGGAATCAAACGTGGTATTGAAATCAGAATTTAAGCACAGATTCAGGTTACAATGAAATTACATGAAAGATTTAAGCTAACACATTTTACCTCATGGCTCAAGGTATAACCATGCATATAGTTATTCGGAGGATCTCTATGACCATGTATTTCGCACCAGCTAATATAACTGTTCACATTTAACCTAGAATATTAAGATAAATGCAGATATTTTTAAAGAAAACAAAATTATTACATGAATTTCCAGCCTCATCCATCCACTAGCTTCTACCTGTCTTTTTGTACCTATATGGTTCAAAATCATTCAGATGCTATTCAGAATAAGACAACAGAAAATATCTGGTTTATGTTACACCCATTTCACTTCCTATATAACCATTTATAACCATTTCAGAATCCAAGCATGAATCTGATTAATGCATAGATGAACTAGAAAACAGAGGTAATATTAGCCTCAGGAAGCTGCAGATATCTACAGTCACAGAACATCAACTAATTAAACTACCCTCTATATTTTAGATTGGTGGTGCATTTTAGACTAGTAATTGCATTTAAGATCTGTAGTTCTATGACATTATTATGGGAAGCACTGCTGATTAAATGTCATTGCGCAGCTGAAGAACCAAATTATGCCATTAGACATTCCATCCTGTTTTAAAAAATGATACTGTCTGTATAGCATGACAACTACCTTTAACAAGATATCCAAAAAGGGCTTCCTAAAACTCACAGTGCATACAGGAGCTGTGTTATTTTTTCTAGGCATTCCATGTCTTTATTTCACCATCTGGTATATCATGCCTGAGCTTAATAAGAAATTTTGCAGCTTGCTAAGTCTTATAATTCTAAGATGCTTATATAAAGATTAACCTTTAAAATAAGCAATCTAGAAAGTTAAGTGACAGAAATTTGATGAAGGAAGATAGAAGGAAGTGACTACGCTTTTTGCTTATCATCTGCCGTCCCAATGTCAAGTTACCATGAACAAAGAGGAAAATCTTAGCTGGAAAGAGTTAAAAAAATTAGGTGATTTTACTGTAAATTGAGATAGCTGATAGATACTATTCTTTATGCTATGATCTCTCTAGCCTCCTGGGTAAGAGAAAAGACAATGATTTTACCCATTATAAATGATTTTTATTAAGATCTCAGTAATACCTAAAACCTGAGAGCCCAGGAAATGTATGAACTGTTGAATAAAGGAGGGTCAGCAATAGCAGTGCACTAGCAGTGCTTACTTGTTAGGTTACTCTAATTGTTTCTGCAATTTCTCCATCCAGCACTCTCAAAAAAACCCCAAAACTCTAAAGAGCAAGATAGCCCTATGCAACATGTGTGTGAACTAATCTGGGTGATTTTGCCTCAGTACCAGAGGACAGTTTCTGACCATTTTTTCATAGAATCATATAGTCATAGAATTGTCTAGGTTGGAAAGGACCTTTAAGATCATCTAGTCCAACCATCAACCTAACTGTGATTAAAAAAAAAAAACAAAACAAACCCCACAATCCATCTCTAAACCATATCACTAAGCACTATTTCAACCTGTCTTTTGAATACCTCCAGGGATGGTGCCTTGACCACTTCCCTGGGCAGCCCATTCCAATGCGTAATAACCCTTTTCATGTAAAAGTTTTTCCTAATATCCAATCTGATATTGGATACTATATATTTACCTTTATATATATTTGTCTTTACAAAACCAGTCTAAAATGTCAACTTGCTAACTTAGCTGAGACATTGAAACAGAAAAGGAAAACATAAAGGCATAACTTAGTGCTAACTGTCTTATGTTTTGAGGTCTTTTTCTATTAAATCAAACAAACATTAAATCTAGTTTAATACAGTAAGAAAATCTTTTTTATTTACAGATATCTTCTAATAATTAAGAGTCTGTGTGACATAAGTTTTCGTGTTGTCCTTGACATCCTTGGCCTGATTTAACTCTATCTGGGCTTTAGTTTTCCTAACCTGATCCCTGGCTATTCAGACAATTTCCCTGTGTTCATCCCATAGGAAGGATATCTGTCCTTCCACCCACTGTAGGCTTCCGTTTCCTGTTTGAGTTTATCCAGGAGCTCCTGGCCTGTAGCAGATCTGCACTGTAACATTACCTGTCCCTACCCTTCCTTTAGTCCTGACCCCTGAGGTCTCAGTTGGCTCCTCATCCATCCCCAGGCAGAGCTCCATGCACTCCAGCTGGTAATTGACATAAACAGTGACATCCCTTCCTTGTTACCCCTGCCTCCTTCCTGAACTGGCTGTATCCTTCTATTCCAACATTCCAGTCACAGGAGCCTTCCCATCACATCTCCATAATGCTAATGAGTTCATAGCTCTGCAGGCGTGTGCATGCCTCTAACTCCTCCCATTTATTCCCCATGCTATATGTATTTGCATAGAGGCGTTCAAGTTGGGCCCCCAGTGAAGCTTATTTACTGGCTGGAGTGGCTGGTATTCCTTTGTACTGTGTTACTTGTGTAGGTTTAGGAGTACTCATGAGTCAGAGGAGGATTTTTCCACTAAGCAGCCATGTTCTGGTTATAATCTGGTATACTAGTATTATGGAGAGGAGAAACAGCAAATGTAAACCAGAATTTCTTTGGCAAGAGAAAGAATAACAGGAGAAGCAAACCGCAAATCTCTCCCTTCAGACAATTCAGATTTAATGGATGTCACCATGTTATAACAACTGCAAATTTGTTCAGTTTGCTTTATCAAACCAGTAAAAGATATTTGGTTTTCTCCTACCTTTCCTCCCCAGAGATTTGAAATTTCTATTGTGAACCTATTAAGCTGCAGTACACAAAACTTCTTTTTTCTTCTTTCTTCCTTTCTTCCTTCCTTTTCTGAGTGAGTTCTTCTAGAGTTAAATCTATTATGAATGCTCTAGGAAGTGGCCCTGTCAATCCTGAGAAAGCCCCATATTTGAATGTCATAATTCATTTACATTGAACTTTACACTAATAACAAGAAAGAAGGTAAAATCATTACTGCTGTGAATCTACAGAAAACATGTCTATGGAGAGAGACAATACCAAGAACAGAATGTTGACCTCCTTCTCATCAGGGGGTCCACAGCTAAAAGCAAAACCAGCAGTGAATCCACACAAGAGACTGCATATTAAAAAGGGCAGGAGAAAATGCAGACACCTGTATGTCGTTACAGAAAAATTCATTCAAGAGCTTAAATGTGTCCTGCATATCCCAAAGCTCTTCCTGTAAGAAGACACAACAGCATGCCAGCACACTGAGCAGAGAGGAGTAAGTGCATTACATATGGTCAGAAACAAGACAATTTAAAGTGGAAATTCAAGCGAGCACAGCAGGATGCACATGCCAAATTGCTCAGGGATAAACAATTATTTTAAACGGTTCTAACATTTGGCAGGTGGATTTGTTGTGCTACATCTGCTTTTTGTTAACAAAGCTGTGTTTGCAAAAGAATCCAGAGGGACTTTGGGGCCATATATCATGAAACCTTATTGTTTTGTAGATCTTGATACAGCTTCAGGAGATGATACTTTTCGAGACAATAGACAGAGCAGTCAGCTTACATGGAAGTTTCAAGTGAAACATCAACGTAAGTTTTACCACTGACAGTACTTACAGCACACAAACCTCAGGAAATTTGGCTTTAATAATGTAATATAATTTAAGTATACTTTGGTTCTGTGCCCAGCTGAATTGAATACTCTGTGTTCTTTCACAGAGAGATAAAATTGTCTCTCACTGGAAAAGCTTGGCATATATTCAAATACAAAAAATAAGTGCCAGTTAAGATCATTTTTGATACAATAGACATTTCAAAAATTTCTAAGTCAAAAAAACATTGACAAAATTCTATCTTTTTGAAGCCTCCTCCACCACCTTTTCCCAAAACTGAGTGAGGACACAAGTCATAATGAATAAATCTCAAACTTTGTCATAAGAACCAATGGTCCTTCCCCTTACCTGTCCTTGAGAAAAAAGACTGAAACTTAAGATATCTTTGCCCAGGTAAAAGCTCTAACCATGATCATTGTGTTCTGCATAGTTCCACTTTCTTCCAAATGCAATATGGCTACTATTAGACAAAGTAGAAAAGTTTCAGCAGGAGTGTTTTATTATGTATATTACATACTGACACCACATCATAACTACTAGCTGAGCTTTGACTAAAAATTAAAAGCAGCTGTAACTTCATGTCATTTGAAAAAAAATAGACTTAAGAAGTGAAAACAGATGATGTCCAGGCTTATGACTTCCAAGTGGAGCTAAACATTTAAATATGCCTAAATCTTGGGACTGAAGACTCACTGAGTAGGATTCAGTTCAATGTTAGAATATTTACATTTATGTATGTACAATCTTAAGTCAATATTTACGCTGTCTAAGCTCTTATTTAGTCAGTGAAGATCAAGTCTTGGACATTGGTAAGATTCAGGTGGGCCATCTTGCCAAGGAAGGTTGGACAAGATGGTCCTCAAGATCCCTTCCAACATGGTATTCTATGGTTTTATGAAGTCAATAGAGTTGACTGAAACAGACTTAGCAAAGAGGGTATCCAGTCATACCCTCAGCAATTCTTATCAGCCAGGTTAGGTAGCTCTCCAAACAGCACAACACTTGTGAATCCAGACTGAGGCATTCAGCTATTCCCATGAATCACACAGAGACTTATAGTGACCTGTTATAAGATATTGTAGCACTTCATTCTTTTTGTTCAGTTAATCTTACATGATCTTATTGACAACAGGGAGACAACAGGGATAAAGTACAGACTTCACAAAATAAGAATATGTCTAGTGCCCAAACTCTCTTTTCAAAGAAATATACAATATTATACTGTATGCGTAAAGTCAATGTGCAAGTGGCCGAATGATCTTGGTTAAAGAAAAAATTCTTTTTAAAAATCTATGGTTCCCTGTCTGAAATGTATTTCTACAAATAATTTTATTGCAAAACAGATCTTAAAGATCTGCTCTGATGTAATTGAGGGAGAAATGCAGATCAAAGGTTTTGCCATATCGAGAAGCTATTATAATGTACATGAGGCTATTTTATCTATTGTGTGTTACCAGCTGTATCTCCTGTTCCTTCAGGTAACACATTTATTCACTTATGGTACAAGATGGATGGTCTAACATTAACTATTTTTTGCCTTAAAATTTTACTTCAGCTTTTGGGAAAAAAAATATTTTTTTTCTTTTTCTTGAGTGTCTTTATGTTTCCCTGGTAAATGATTGCTGTTAGTTCTTTGTAAATGATAACTTTTGTATAAGATGTGTAACATTTTGAGTTGTTTGGTTTTAGATGGATTTTAGGAGTTGGTTTTTTGTTTTCAATAGAGCTGTTAGGTTCTGCCCACCAAAATTATTTTAGATGGGTAAATTTTCACTTTCAAGCATTGATATTCTGAACATTCTGCCCCTCCCTTCTCACCACGAATTCCTAAATAATGCTGGTTCTTTGAAATCAGGACATATGATTACCATTATTCTTTAAAAAAAATTGTGATCTCACAATTTTCTCTGTCTTTTCTGATTTCTGCTTGCTACACTTATTCTTCCCAACTGGTAATAAAATGATATCATTGGGTATAATTAGAAAAAATTTACTTATAACATTTCAGAATGTCTTTTATTATATCTGTTGTTTCTGATTTTTCTGTAATTCACATTTGTGGAAGAAGGTAATGTCTGTAGTTCTCCAGGAAGTTCTAGTACACAGTTTAATGGATAACTAAGCATAATGGGTTAGCTAGATTTAGAAAGGTGAAAAAATGGGATTTTTGAAAACTATAGAGATAGAAACATAGTCTATATTATTAACTGAGGCAAAATTTGGCATCTCTATTTATAGCAATTTTCTAAGCATTATTCAGAATTATTTTTTAGTTTTAGACAAAGTACTAACCATCTCCACATTTAATAGCAAGCAATCAAAAAGAAAGTGTTTGGAAAATAGATTTTACTTCCAATTTCTAGGGATGCAAAAAACTGTATTCAAATTAACGTAACATCTTACTTTTAAAATAATAAATTTTGAGGGGTAACAGTTTTTGATTTTAAGCTTTTTTTTATTAAATTGATACATAGTACTTAAATACTTACAGGATTCATGTCACAAGCTGGACTGCAATACATAACAAAAATTTGCTTTACTCAGCAAAATAGGCAGATATAATTCAAAGTCTCAGGAGGAATAGATATGCTCAGTAATCACATGGTAAATTTTAAGGAGTCATTTTTCCTGACTGTAAGGAAATTTTAAAATGAGTCAAAAAACCCAGTCATCTATCAGTTGACCAGTTAGGTTTGGACTAAACTGAAGACACAAGACAATGAAGAAATTTAAAGAGAAAGAAGACAAGGATTTCAGTTAAACAACCATCTATCCCACTTTTTTGAGGCAACTGCTGTCTGACCTGCAGGCTTTTTATCAATAAGCATTTCCCTCTTGAGGATAAGGTTAGACCAGTGTTCCTCATGTTTTAGGAATAACACAAAATTTGATCTTTTTGATAAATTGGATAAAGCCAATACCCTTCATAAGGAAGATCTCATAGTGTTAAGAAGATTTTTAATATTCTGGGATATCATGTCCTAACTTTCCTATTAAAAACTTATGACATAAGCCTGAAATGTAGTACCATTGCTTTATCAGATCTCCTTTATCTGATCTGTGAATCTGCTAAGAAAACAATTTATCATGAAACTGTACACTAGTCATTCACAAGCTACATCAGTAGAGCAATAATATAAGAGTATTACTATGTGTCACAGAGACTTGGCTAGCAAATACATGAACAGATGACTATAGACTACTATGATAAATGAAAGTCAATTTGGAAAAATATAGAGAGAGCAGTAGTAGAATAGTTTAAGACTATCAATCAAAAATTGTTTCCAGTTAGAAATACCTATCTGAAAAAAAAACCCTACATGACATTTTAAATGATTACACTTTCCCTCTGCATTGCCTGTACCTTTCTTTCTACAGAATCTATGGAGATTTATTTTCCAAAGGAGACACCTCAATGAAGTCTCTAAGATTGGGCAGTAAGTATAATTAATTTAGAATTAGTTTAGAATTTATCAAACGGGATATTTCCATTGGATCTATTTGTCTTTACCTAGCTCCACTCAGAAAACAGACTAGATTATCGTTATATATATACAACCATATAACATATTTCTCTCTATAATATAGAAGCTACAGAAATATTGACTGAAACATTCCTTAAGCCAAACCCCCAAGTTATTAGTTTCTAAATTAAACATCTACATTTGTATAAGAAGCCACTGAAATCCTACAACTGCAGAGCTATACTGAATGAACCATATGTTCATCTTATATAATCTCTGTAACACTCAGATTCTATTCTTGTGAAAGGAACTGGTTATTACAAGGACACATTTAAGTAACACCAGCAGTGAGGCCTGCCTCTTCCCATCTTGGCACTCTATCGTGTTAGTTAATTCTTTTTGCAGTCTTGAATATGAGGCTATCAGACCAAAGTGGTGACAGAAACATCATCAACACCACAATTTTTTTACCATTTCTTAACTTTTACAATAACTTAGATTTCTTTTGTAAGATAATTTCCCACTTGTACATAAAAACTTGTGACCCCTTAAATGTGACTTCTTATGTTTGGTTTGTTTTTTTTTCATATAGAATCATAGAATTGTCTAGGTTGGAAGGGACCTTAAAGATCATCTAGTCCAACCATCAACCTAACTGACCAAAAAAAAATAAGAAACAGGAAATAAAAATCACTAAACCATATTCCTGAGGACCATGCCAACCTGTCTTTTGAACACCTCCAGGGATGGTGCCTCAACCACTTCCCTGGGCAGCCTATTCCAATGCTGGATAACCCTTTCCGTGAAGAAATGTTTCCTAATATCCAATCTGAACCTCCCCTGGTGCAACTTGAGTCCTTGTCCTATCTCTTGTGACTTGGGAGATGAGACCAATCCCCGCCTCTCTACACCCCCCCTTCAGGTAGTTATAGAACGCGATAAGGTCTCTCTCAGCCTCCTCTTCTCCAGACTGAATAACCCCAGCTCCCTCAGCCTCTCCCCATAAGACTTACTCTCCAGACCCCAAGGCATATGAAGACCTTAAGACTATGAAGACATGTACTCTATGCATATATATATAAAAAGATAAAATGTTTATTCACAGTGGTTATCACAGCAATTGAGTTTCATTGAGTTTTGAAAGATACTGAAAACAGATTGAAATTTGTTGATAAATGGTTATTGTTCTAGAAGTTTTATTCTCTTAGGTATGAAATGTATGAAGCTGCACTTTGCTGTATTGTTAACCTTCATTGGCCAACCTGAAGCATATAGGAAGCATAGGTTTTTCTTCTCTGTCCCATGGCCATAAAATATTATCTTCATTTTCATAATTTATAAAGGCTGACTAATTTCAGCTTCTGTTTTGACAAACTCAGTTATTTTTTCTTGTGATGTCACTTGGTACTGCCTACATCACAGGACTCAGCAGCTATGACTGTTGTTCTTCAGAGCAGTTTGATGTGTGACCATGAATGAAGATCACTCAGAGATTTATCACTACCTCATACATAGCCTGTGTAAAGTTTGACCAAGGATTCCTAGAACTCTTGTCACATTAAAACAAAATTTTAAGTATGCTTTCTTTTAATATATGTATATATATACACAGAATCATAGAATCATAAAATAGTTTGGGTTGGAAGGGACCTTAAAGATCATCTTGTTCCAGACCCCCTGCAATGAGCAGGGACATCTTCAATTAGATAGGTTGCTCAGAGTCCAGTCCAACCTGACCTTGAATGTTTCCAGGGATGGGACATTTCTGGGCAACCTGTTCCAGTGCTATTTTTTAAACTTTTATAAAAGAAAAGCAAAGTTTCATGAACACTTTTTTCAATAACTTCTTTATGACAGAAATTTGATTTAATGACCACATGTCTGTGTGCACTTCTGTCTTGATTAAAGACATTGAATTATTTTCTAAGCAAGCTGCCTGAAATTCCCATAAATGTTAAATAACTCAAACCATTAAATGTATGTCATTTATAAAATATGACTAGAAATGCTGCAAATAATTTATGCATACCATTTTGTTCTTTGACTTTTCTATTCCAATGAGCAAGCTGTAAATTCTAAAAAAACAATCTGTTTTGTTTAAAACTGTTTAGTAGCTGGCTTTCTTGGAGATTTCTGATTAGAGGTGGTTTCTACAGATTAGAATTCAGATTTGAATCTGCCAGATATTTGAGGGTCAAGAACCTGTGACAATGATAAAGTATAATTAAGTGGAGGTAATTCAAGTATAAAATATTCGCTCCAGAATGAATGTAACATCAAAGGAGGTCACAATTTCCTCTGAATGGGTCTGAGAAAGCATGAGGATATAGCCTGAGAAGAGTTAGAAAATCTTTCAGAGAAGGAAGACCAGAGTATGGAATGAAAAAAAGATGTAGGTAATAAAAGCTGAGGAAGTAAAATGGTAGAAAAATGTTATATATTTTCTTAAAAGTTTAAACAATAGGAAAAAAACCAAGGTTTAGGAACTGGAGAATGGGGGCAGTCAAGGGGATGGAAAGGAGCAAACAAATCCCAAAAGGCATTTTGTAAAAGCAGCTTTAAACTCCAGATACTTCCAAGATTATACTCCAAAGGACAACACATCTTGATTTTTCAAGACTGAATGGTATATTGTATGAGATCTGGGCAGATTCCCATTGACATTTTGAAAGAACAGTGGCAAGTTCTATGGGTGGGAGAGTTTTCATACTCTTGGGTCCCTGAATAACTGATGTTTCATCTACAGATAGTGCAGAGTAAAAGCCAGTGACTCATGCAGCTCTCTCATGAGATGAGAAGGGGAAATAGAGAAATATTGGGTAAAATACTGAAAAATAACAACCGAGGAACATTTAGACAGCCTGATTAATTTTTTGATGTATGAAATAGGAGTTGGAGTTCTATGTTCCTGTTAAACTCTTAATAACTTCTGTTCTGTTTCTGGGTGAGGTTTTTACTTTTTTGGGTTTTCTAGTTAGCTGATTGAAAAAACAATCAAATGACTGAAGCTTTTCCCATTGAATTTGGATGACCTCCCTGGCACTGTTTCCACATGAATTCATAGCTTTCCCCTACCATTTCATCACTGGAATCCAAACAGGCAAAAATACATAAAATTGTGGTTTGGAAAAACTGGTTTTTATTATTTTATTTTTATTTCTCTCTCTGTTACTTTACAAATATTTTTATCTTGACAAATATGGAGAAACAAATTCTGGATGCACAACTGGGGCAAAAGTAAGTTCAACAAGCTTTTACTGTTCAACAAAACCACTTGTATAATATGTTTAAATTTTACACCTGTAGAGGATTCTGGATATGTGTGTTTATACAAGTGCTTTTATACAAGTTTATACAAGGTCTTTTTCTAATAAAATGTGTGTGTACACATATAAGCATATGGATGCACATGGATGAATTTATCTGTTTATTTATTCATACATATATTATGGAATTTGTTTTGTAGTTCTTCATAGCATTTAAGTTCCTAAACAGCTGAACGTGGATGTGATTGTGAACAACTTACCCATTATTCTATAGGTAAAGTGTAGTTGATAATAAGTATAATCAACAAATAAGGCACTGCAAATGCTAAACATTTTTCTTGTTGCCTTCTCATAGTGCATTCATTTAGCATACCCATTGCAAGCAATCTGTTGTTTTGATCTTTATTTTGGTTCTTATACAACAGTTTTCTTAATATTTCAGCTAATCATCATACCGAACACCATTCTGCTTCGCAAGTGACTCTCACTCAATTCTGTTATTTAATTAGGTTTCTGTTTAAATGATACTATTTTATTTGGTGCAATATTATGCTCACTAAACCTTTCCAAAAAAATCCCTTTTGATATATGTTCTTTCTTAAAAATCAGTAATCTTTCACAGATCTTTTTATGAAGTTAATGTTTGACTACATATATGCAGCCTATCATTCATTACTTCAAAACAAGCATTATTAATTCTAATAATTATAGGACAAATAAAACTGGAACCAAAAGATGAAATCATCTGCATAAGCAGATCTCTGGCACAGCATCAATAACTAGGCTTTTTCCTTCATACTGTTTTTGCCTGCACATATACTACACAGGCAGAGACATCTTGATACATCTTCATGAAGTCAATTTGGTACTGAAATAACAGTTTTCTATACCTAGCACTGCGCTGGCCACTTGAAAGGCATGCAGATGCTTCTTAGTAGTTGCCATTACTTTCATTCATGTCATGTCCTTTTCACTTTCATAGTTTCTCAGTATAAATTTGCCCTGCTTAAACATGCTGTGCACATGCAGGTGTTAAAAAATGAGTATAAGGGTGATGGAGGGCAACTGGTTTCTTTTGTAATTTAGGGGCTTTCAAAGCAAACTTTCAGTTGTTATAGCAACCTTCAATTAATGAAAGTGTCATCAAAGCCATATTTCTCCACTACCTTAATACAGTTATCTCCATTAAACATAACTAAATGTCCCTTTCTCAATCAGTGACGGAGCTGCACTTATAAAGTATATTAATACTATTAAATTAGAAATATTGTAAGTCTCTGATAAGAAAAACCCTCCTAAAATCTCATTATACATTAATGTTTTTCTGAAAAACATTAAAGTTCATTCTAAAAACAAGTGTTTGATAATTTACTAATAATCTACATTGATTAATAAATTGGACTACGATAACGAAGATGATCCTTACCTGTGAAATTGAAACCAACATTATCACTACGTTGTGTGAAAAAAAAAGAAGTGTATTAGTTTTTTTAAGAATTATTTATGGCAGATAGTATTTAAATAATTAACTTATATAATAAGGCATAGATTTCTGCAGGGCATCTAATCTTTTTTTCTTCCCTGGAACTTTATTGTCACACATACAACACAAAAGATATATTTTCTCACATTCATTACTTAATTAGGAGAAGATAGAAAATGTATGATTACAGCATCTCTGGATGTCAAAATGAAATGCAGAACTATGGATCTGTAGCACGTGTGTCTGAGGTTGAGACCTCGCACAAATATAATACCTTTTAGAAGCCTACGAAATAGCTCATTACTGATCTGTGACATCTGTGTTAACTATTTTCTGGGTCAGAAAGAATGAATGTACATAAATTTATTAACCTGTATGGTGACAAACTGTCAGCCTTAACCCCATAAAGTAGATTATTAGATTTTAGCTGTATTTTTTCATGAGAAATTAGCAAATATAAACAGAAACCAGTGCAGTTAAAATAAGTAAGTGCCACAATATAATTATAGATACAGATGTCTTTTACTTTCTAGTTTTCAAACTACTGCAGGGTGCATACATGGTTTGGAAGACTTCAAGAAGTAGTTGTATCTCCTGGATTACACTAACTGAAACTCTACATCTACCAATTATATTCAAGGCACACTTTTATCTTGCATTTTTAATTTCATTAGCTTTGTTTTAAACATTATGAACATTCATCCACTAAAAGACACAGTTAAGTAACATTAAGAGCTTAAATTAAATCAGAAAACAAGAAAATTAAGACTTAGCAGTACCAAAACTTTGAGCGAATCTCATTCCTAGATTTCTCTGCTGTCTATGCTGATGGTAGGGAGCCAAAGTTTCTACTTCATACGAATATTGCTACACATGTGCAGAAAATAGAATCTTCCCTCCTAACAATTCTGTATTATTCTAATACACATTTCAGATCATAACTGTTCAAGGCTCTGGTAATACACTTTGCAAGTATTTTCAGGTTGTAATATAGGGCTGATAATATCAGATTCTAATAAATAAACCAATGACATTTTTAGTGCAAAGAGCTATCTTAACATAATAAATATATCTGGTTTTATTGTGAAGCCGGGAGCTATTTCATCATTGTAACATGTACTAAATAGAGCTTTTATTTCTGTTATGCCAAATAAATGAAGTGAAGAAACAAGGAAGTGTTTAAATGAAGTGTATTATAGGGATAAAGTATGCAGAAGATTAAATGAGAAGACAAATCAGAATATTATTTTCAGGTGAAGTCAATTCACAGAAAGTAGAAACTTGAGAGACACTGACTGTATATAACTCAAGGGTATTTCCTGTGCCCTGATATGTAGTTTCTCCCTTTCCTTCCTGAGGAAAACAAAACCAACCAAACAACCAAAACCCTCTATAAATACACAGTACTTACACAACAACTAGAGTGCCCTAAATAATCTAAAGCTGCTCACAACAAAGAATTTGATGCAGCTGTGTCTGTTGCAACTGCTGTTAACTTCGACAGGATTTCTATACGCAGTTACTCACTGAGTTGAGTCTCTAATGTTTGTAAACTACAACTTGTTGATTTTGATGAGGTATTTTTCTAATTTTTTCCCCATGTTTCTCAATCCTGTTTCTCCATTTTCTTTTGCAACACTAGTTTCTATGGAAACAGCAATGACAAGTACATGAATGGAGTTTAATGTTGTCAGCTGGTGCTGCCTGAATCTGTTTATATAATAGATTAAAATATATGTTATTATATCTGCAATATTTCTCTGTGTTAGATACTATCAGTTCCTGGATCTTTGGTTTAAACATAAATGATGCTCTGTAAATCTAGCCTACAAAAATCCATATCTTACCTGTCCATAAACTGCAGCTATCTATTACCGTATAATGGAAGCCCATGTGCTAGGAAATGCCTTAATACTTCATTGTGCTGCAGCTGCTGCAGAAACAGCTTTACAACTATCTACCTTCTAAAATGTTTCCTCCCTATAACTTCATTTTTCCTTTATTGAGCTTTTAAGATATTTAAAAAGTAGGTATCCCTCTGAAACATTTTGTGCTCCTTCAGTCATTACGAAGATACAAGTCCTTCATCCTGAACAAGCATAGATGCATTTTCACCTATGGAGAAGATAAGTTTCTGTATTTCTTTCTATTTTTGATGGAAGTAGTACAATTTGGTTCAGGTCTTCTAATGTGGAATTTGAATTTTTCATTCTTCATTGAATTCTTCACTTCAAGGGACATTAGAATAAGAATTCCTCAAGATCTCCACCTCAAAACATTGATCAAATGTTAAGTCATATATCAGCTAACAAAAGTATTAGATTATTAGAGTATTAGATAATAACTAAGTTTAATTCTTGGATCTGTAGAGCTCCAATTCAGTCATCACTTCACCTCAGGCTTAATGGTGAAGAACTACTATTTTTAAGGACTTCATCTGTGCAGACTCATTTAGACGTGTGCAGCTGAGAGAGATCAGGCTTTCTGAATCCTGATCTGAGGTTAGAGAAAACAGTGTCTGCTAATTCAAGTTACAGCATTTTAGGGTCATAAACTGCTATCTTGTTTTGTGCTTCTTAGACAAAGGGGTTTGTTCTACCTTTTAGCCTTGGCATATTGAGAGGATGATGTTCAAAATTTGGGTTAACAAAATGAGAAAATTTAGAAAACAATTCATCCACAAAGATATTTTATTGTTCTATTAAACAGCTGAAAATGAGGAAGAGGTAGGTACTTCCAAGTGCTTTTAAATCTCCTTGTTTTATTTCTTGAGGTAGTCAGGATACTGAGGAGTGACAGAGGTCTTAACACATCATTATCTAAGGTAAATGCAAATCACAGCTTCTTCCAGAAAGTTCATTTTTTTATCTAGGTATGAAGAAGCATTGTGCAAAATATGTACAAAAATTTTAAAGCCAATCAAAATTTAAATAAAATTAAAAGCTAAATAAGTAAGGGCAGTGATAAATAAGAAGAGGAAACTTTGAGGGGGGGTATTTATTTATTTTTATGGTGCACTACATGTATAGTGATGTCGTGGATGGAAGTGATGCACTTCGCTTGTAGAGAAGCAACAATACATTTATGCATATAAAAGAGGGATTTAACGAAGTTTGATGGTGAATGCGACAGTGTTTTAACAAGATTCGAGATGATGAGGCACACTTGGTTACTTACTGCACAAAAGGCAGGGTCAGAGCTATCAGGGAGACCCTCCTGTTGAGTCACAAGGTGAAGAAAGAAACCTCTTGTTTTCTGAACTACTCAGAGAGGAGTCTAGAGGTGATTGGATCCAGTGTTAGTTCCAGACTTGGTCAATGGTTTATTTCCAAATGATTATATATGCATAATCAGTCATTTATATCACTTAGCTAAGATTTCAAAGTTTAGCATGCTATTAGTCACTGAGGATCTGTTATGGCAAGGAATCTCTCAATCTCAAGAAGTAGATGTAACCTTGAGCCGTGTCCCTGCTCAAGGGGAGATCCTGGTGTGCAGCCTGCTGCCTTTCAGGAGAGCACAAATGGCTCTTGGGCTGTCCACTATTTATGGGGGTAAGATGATTGACCTATAGTCATATTTACATATTGACAACAGTACCAGTAGTGCCCAAGTTAGCACTTGGCTATTGTGTTGTTACCTGTTTCACCACAACCATGTTGAGCCCAGTGTAGTCATTCCCTTCCTCCAAGATACGTCTCTTTAGATACTTTTTTTCATTGTAAAACCATTATTAATCTTGTTGAAACTGAAAAGAAATTCTCGCAGAGATACTGGACTGCTTAATTTAGATATAGAATCATTGATTTTAAGATCTATTCTGTGCCCTAAAAAGCAATAAACTTAATAACAAACAACAGATATCAAAGAGTATGATTGTACTCATAATTTAGACTATGAGTACACCTATCTTTTCTCTTTGTGATAAAGTTTCTGACATAGTAGTGGTCTTAGTTTTCTGGAACCAATTCTGAGCCCTCTTGATATATGAAAATAATTAAAAAAATGGTAACAGCAAATAAAGAGGCTTTCAGAAAAAAACAACAAGTATTGGAAAAATCTAAAAATACTCTGAAAGGGAATTAAAATAAGTATATGAGTATGCAGGAGAAAGATAAGGTAATGAAATGCTGTATGACTGTGCTTTTACTGTATGACAAGCTAGAGTTTTCTCTGAAAGAAACTGGAAGATACACTGAATACTAAGATTTGTCCATAGTTTCTCCTTTGTCTGCTTTTCAAGTAGTTTGGTTCTTGTCTTCACATTTTCAATTTCAATCAAATCACCAGATATTCCTCTTTTTGTGGGTAAGACAGCTGAATGCTTGAATTAGCAAATGTAGAAAAAAATCCTCTTTTTTTTTCACACTCCATGATTAAATGCAATTTATATAATCATAAATAAGCTGCTTCAGCTGAAAAGAATACATTCATTGAGAAACCAACAGTTGTTGTGGGCTTTATTACCCCAGTAATCTTTTTCTCCAAAACATAAATCACATGAAGATATGTTAGAATCAAAGCCAATCTATCAAGCTGCTAAAAGAAATAAGGAAAGGAAACCTTAGACGTAATTCACTATTGTGCTATTCTAGTTTTATACTAATGGAACTCCACAGGTTTTTTTGCTTGTGGACATTATGAAACAAGCTTAATTTATTAGCTATTCCAGTAGACAAAGCATCATAAAGTGCAATCACCAGCAGTTTCCCAGAATACCCATTCCCTGGAACACAAGAACATAATGTGGTAAAAGGCTTTAATAACAACTTGCTCAGCTTCTGTGTCAAAAAGGCAATGCATAGCCACAAATTCCAGCACAATGAAAATTGGTCTGTTCAAAAGCTGTTCCCCATGTATTACTTTTTATCAACATTAAGCCAAATGTGAGACTGAAATCTGGCTTATGGATCTTTTTTTCTTTATTTTTATTATTAAGAAAGAGTTGTAGTCTTCATAACAAATTTTGGGGCACATCAGAATTATTGCTAGGGACATGGCTTGAATGGATCAAACCATTGTGCTCAGCCAAGTACTTTGAAAGAACATAAATTTGATTCTTTCCTCACATGCACAGATAATGCACCACCAGCTAACTTCAGCAGAGCTCCTTCTGACATACTTCAGTTTAGCCAAAAGATAATGATACTGTGTTGCTGGAAAATGTGAATTCCAGTACTTAATCCCCTGGACATGTAACTAATAAAACTTAATATTTCACAAAGATTCTGAAATGTACATACATGTTAAGAGTTTAATTTGTGATGTGCTCATCCTCAGATGTCATCAGTGTCAGGTTTCAGCTAGGCAAACTGCAAGTACCTATGAATGAAACTAATAAAACTCTCCCTGACCTACTAGAAGAAATCTATGCTTCTATTTGCCATTTTTTCTTTAAATTAACCATAAATTTTATAAATACTCATTTCCACTGTTTTTCATCAAGAAGTGAATTCAGGGTATTGCTATAAAAAACTAAGCGGTGGTTAAATTCATTGTAAATTAACCAAAGAGATGTGTTAATTATATCAAAAGTATTAAGTAGACAGTATAGTTTTGTTTAAAGATATGAAAATATGAAACTTACTGGAGCTCTTACTGGAGCTGCAAAACTGATTCCACATGCAAACACAAATTTAAGCCATATATTAAAGTTTATTCTAATACTTATCCTAATACATTTTTATGGGTACAAGAATCTCACAGTTCAGAAATTGTAATAAGCATAATAATAGAGATGTTTTCTTCACCATTAACTCTTCTTTTTTTCATTTTTTATTTTTTTTTCTCTCACTTTGGAAATGACATATCATGGATAAATTCCAAAACCAAGAACATTTTAACACAGCCTTGCCTGTGTTATTTGGAAAGAATTTGCCTTCAGTGCTTCAGATCTCAAAAGTACTTCTGCATATGTTTGACATTTAAAATTAAATCTATGGTTTGCATAATTGTTAGCTCCATTTTGAAAGATAAATTTATCCGTAATCCATTTTTCTAGACCCTCACTTGTGCTATTCACAAGGTAGAAATTGATCTTGTAAACAGCTATTTGGATTGCATGACCTGAACTAGCTACCACATTTTTAAACTGCCTGACTTGAATAGCTCTTTGGAGTTTCCCTGGTGGAAGCAAATCTTTGCCACCCACTCCAGGATGTAAGAATATGTGGTGGGTTGACCTTGACTGAGCACTAGGTACCCATCAAGCCGCTCTATCATTCCCTCTCCTCAACAAGACAGGGGGAGAATATATGATGAAAAAGTTCATGGGTCAAGATGAGGACAGGGAGATCAGTTACCAATTACCATCACTGGCAAACCAGACTCAACTTGGGGAAATTAATTCAATTTATTACCAATTAAAAAGAGTAATGAGAAATAAGAACAAATCTAACCTTCTCCTCAACCATCCCTTCTTCCCAGGGTCAACTTCACTCTGGACTTGTCTTAGTCTTACTTTCTCCCCTTTGAGCAGGGCAAGGAGGTTGGGGAAGGGGAATAGAGGTTGGACCAGTTCATAACACATTGTCTCTGCTCCTTTTGCTCTTCCAGTGCTCCAGCATGGGGTCCCTCCCATGGAACACAGTCCTTCCTGACCTTCTCCAGTGTGGGTCCTCATGGGGTCACAGGTCTTGCCAGAAAACCTGTCCTGCCAGAAAACCTGCTCCTTTGTAGGTTTTCCATGGAGTCACAGCTTCTTTAGGGCACTTCTTTCTGCTCCAACATAGGATCCTCCATGGGCTACAGGATGGATATCTGCTCCACTGTGAACCTCCATGGACTTCAGGGGGACACCTGCATCACTATGGTCTTTACCACAAGCTGCAGGGAAATCTCTGCTCCGGCACCTGGAGCATCCCCTCCCTTTGCTTTCTCACTAACCTTGGTGTCTGAAGAGTTATTTCTTCCATATATTGGCACTCTGAATGGGACCACCCAGCCAAACTGGTCTCAAAGCACAAAAGGTGAAATGCAGGGTGTTGTCATTCGACTCAGCTTCATCTGGCTTTGTTTTACAAATCCTTATCCATGCAGAGATGACCTGGGGGGAGCTGTGAAAACAGCTCAGCCTGGTGTTGTCTCCATACCGCATCATAATAAGAACCCAAACCTGAATGGAGCCTTGACTAGTCCCTGAGCAAACAAAATGCCCTGAGTCCCGTCCCACCAGTATTCAGTGACTTTATGTGCAAGACATCACAAAATTAGCAACACAAACTAAGAGCCAATCACACCACTAGAGATAAACATTCCAGACAGTGTAATCCACTCAGGCATAATCCTGCACATCCATCTGATTAGAAAATATACACTGTAAGGTTTGGGGAGAAAAATGGGGAGTCTTCCAACAATACAGCTGGCATATAGGAGATTCTTCCCTCCTTGTCCAGGATGCTGCACAAGGTAACTTCCCAGGGATTTAGCGGCCTTACCCGAGAGAGAGGGTAAGTGATCAAGATCATGATTAGTGCACTCCTAAGATATCAATATCTAGTGCACTTGTGGTTTGTATTGGTACTTTTTTTGGTTGTAATAGTGTATTCTGTGAATTGCTTTTTAAATTGCAATAGTGCGTTCTCCATTGTATCCAGAAAACATGTAATAGCGGCGTATAGGACTTGTGAGTGAAGTCCAAATAAATTGTTAATTTGAACCTCTCAGTGAAGTCTTTTTCTCTCCACCACACTCTCCTTTCTCCCAGCTGCTGTTGTGAAGCATTTTTACCACTTCTTAAATATGATAGCACAGAGGCATGTGAACATTGCTGATATGCTCAGCTTTGGCCAGGAGTGAGTCTGTCTTGGAGCCTGCTGAAACTGGCAGCTTCTTGGGTCCTCTCACTGAAAGCACCCCTACTTTTCTCCCAATATCAAAACTTTGCCACATAAACCCAATACATAATATTAATCTATAGCTAGTCTTGTGCTGAAATAAACCACAGAGTATCATTCTGGATTTAACTGTTTCTTAAGGACACACACCATGGCACTCAAAGACATTCAACACCTGTGCCTTTCCCTTAAATTCTTCTCAACTTTGAAATATATTTACTCAATATTAAAACTGACACACATCTCCCACTCTCCACCCTGACTGTTCACAGCACAACAAATTTTACAATAAGGAGGGGAAAAAAACTCCACTAGAGATATACAACAGGTTATTTTAGTCATTGAGGCAGAATTCAAATTCTTCTGTGAGAAAAACTTAATACGAGTTCAACTTCTAACTTTAGCATTTCTTTTGGAAGAAAACTAATAAGAGCAAATCATTCCTCGGGTAGCAGATTATCAGTTGTAACACCACTCTTCTATGAAGTTATACTTCAGAGAAAGACTTTCATGGTTCATCCATACCTCAGATTGCTATGAGGTAATTTGACAAGTGATTTCCAAACTGTCAAAACTTTTAACAGGAATACTGTGGGAGCAGATGCAGTCATAATGCTTTGTAGGAAAATTAAAGTATTTTAAGAAAGTGAGTATCTGCAGACAGGTGTTTTACAAGGATTCCATGCAGTTAACTGTGTATTGAGAATGCCAAAATTCTGCCAAATAGACATTGAATAATAAGAGTATTTTAATTCCAAAAATACTACTTTATTGATATTCTTTAAATTTCTTATAATATTTTGCTTTTATTTGTTTTATTTTCTACAGGCTTATGTACTAATACCACATATTTCCAATGACTTTCTAGTTTAGCTGTTCTATTTCGATAACAAAGAAAAAAATTCTTTCTATTTGAACTACAAAAAGTGTGAAACATTAGTGGAGCTTCAATTTTGAACCGAGATTGTGATTAAATTCTGGAGGACAATTCAAATGAAGTGACATGAGGACATATAACTGTATTCATAGGGAAAGAGAATTGTTGCATTGTTGGTGAAAAGAGACAAGAGAAGAATGAATAAGAGAGGAATAAAATTAATAGGTTTTGCTTTGGAAAGAGGTTTTTCTCTCCCTTCTCCTCACCTCCCCCCCGCTCCCCGGCCTTGTAAATCATAAATGCTTTTCTTTATCCTATAGCTGATTTCTGTGGGATTTGCTGTTCCAATGCCTCAAGAAAATCAAAAGGACAGAATACTTTTCATACACAAGAGCAGCTAATCATTTGGAGCTAATCATTCTGTCCAGAACCTTATAACTCTGTAGAATCTCTGTGTATCTCTTTTCCTGTTACGCTACAATGGACGACACATTTACTAGCCCAGGCACACCAGGCAATGCATTGTGACTATGCAATGGGCAGTCCTCTGACAGAATCAAGGCAATTCTTTAACTGTAAATCCACAGTTTTTCTTTGAATTTGTTGATCATAATCTCCTTCAAAAATTATCTGAATCATTAAAATATGGAGGGGATTGTTACTGCTATTATTGCTAGCAATGGAGTAATAGTGATATTTTTCCCTTTATAATCTAGTTAGGACAATTTGTTCTCCTTTGTAAAATAAAAACATATGTACAGTCTCTCTTAGAAAAGACAGTTAAAAACCATAGTCACAGAAAACAGAAAAGGTGCCATTCCTATGACATTTGTAATATTTCCCAGAGAGTTTGACGACTGCATCACAGACTTAATGTAAATCTTGGTGGGATTTTACTTCATCTCATATATATATCAGGAGATATGTATGAACATTGGAAAGAGGATCCACTTTTGCAGCACCAAGGAGTACATAAATTTGACTGGCAGTCCTTTGAGTCACTCAATTTTACCTCTTTTTTTTCATGCAATTTCATTTAATGTAAAACTTTTCTTCTCTGAATAAATAGTAGGTAAAGTGGTTACTTTTTAAAAGTATGCTATTATCCCTTTTTAATTGCTAGCAGATAAACTGACTATAATGATTTACAAGTATCCACTTCGTTGATTCTATACTTTTTTTCCTTTCAATTATGGGAAGCAAATTAGATACTTAAAAGTAACATAATCTTCACCCAATAAAGCTAAATAACATAATCCCAATCTAATAAAGAAAAGTACTTTCCCATGTTGCAATTGTTTATAATAGCTAAGAATATTTACCTTTATGACATGCCTAAGTGGCTATTGTAGGTTAAAAACTTTGATGTAAACTTAAAGACCAACTTTTTGAGATAAAGTACCTCAAGGATCTGCAAAACTTGGAAGTGATGGGGAATTTTAAAAGAACCATTTAACTTTTAACAGTGCTGATCTTAGCATTTTTTTACTATGGAAAATTACAATTTTCATTTTAATATTTAAAATTATGTTTAAAATTACAATCCAGTGAAAAAAATATGCTAATTTCGTAATGAAATACTGTATTTACCTAAAAAATATTTTTTTACATTTTGTTAGAACTAAGAAATTTCTTATCTTTTTCCAGTTAGACACATGGAATCAACTGGTATACTGTATGCAGTTATGGCTTCCCCAGTACAAGGAAGATGTAGCAAGTCCAGCGCAGGGTAACAAAAATGACTAAGGAATTAGAGCATCTTTCCTATGAAAAAAGGCTGAGAGAGCTGGGACTCTTCAGTCTGGTGAAGAAAAAGCTCAGGTATGATCTTATTACAATACATAAATACCTGATGAGTAGGAATGACAATGAAAGACCCAGACTCTTCTCTGTATTGACAGGATGAGAAGCAATGGACACTAATTAAAACATGTAAATTTCCATTTGAACATCAAAATGCAGATTATACTATGAGGGTGGTAAAACGTCAGCACAGGTAGCCCAAAGAAGTTTTGGAATCTCCATCCTCAAAGATATTCAAAATCTGACTCAATATGGTCCTGGACAACTTGTTCTAGGTGACCCTGCTTGAGCTGGGGAATTGGATGTGATCTCAAGTTGTTCCTTCCAAATTAAATGACTCTGTCATTCTTTAAATCAAAGATTCACTCACTAAAGTCTGAAAGATGTGCTGCGCCCATATAATAGGGAAGATTTTTTTTAAAGAGAAATAAAAATATTTTTAATAATAACTTTTGGGTGTTATTATAGTTATTTGAACATTTAATATTCCTATTGACTACAAACTCCAGAACCATCAAGTCAGAAATTCATGTTCCCAAAATTGTATGCACAAAAGATATAAATTAATGTTAATAAAATACAAAAAGCTTCAGCATTTATAAAATAATTAAAACAATGAAATCAGTCACTGAACTTGGTGATTTCAGTCAAGTCTTTAAGACAAACAAGATTTTTGACTCAGAGAAGTGTTTGACATGGTCACAGCTTTTTGTATTTGAAGCTGTACAGAGGAAGAAAACTAGAAACCTGAGGGTGGGTTTATTCTGCTTAAAGGTTTCATCAAAACTCAGCTATAAGTAGAATAATTTATTTTTAAAGAGGTAATTCCATTGTTAATGGAGGCGTTTTCAAAGCTGAACCTTCGGCAGCATCTCAGTCACATTAGCAGAACATTATGATGGTAGGGACAATCCAAATCTGAAAACACCTGTTTCCAAGCAAAAAAAGCTTTTTCTGTTCATCAAGCAGATATTGTCCCCACATTTTTCCATTAGTGTATACCTGCCCTAACTTCCTTCCTTGAAGAAAAAGTCACACTTTAGCATTTTGGCTATATCAGAACCTTGTTTCTTTTGAATGCAAGCTCCAACAAGGAAGTCATGGTGGTTAAGACATGAAACAATCTTTTGAACTATGTTTGCATGCTAATCCATCTCTTTGTGCACATGCATATCCAACAGGAACTTAGTGTCAAATGAAGAAGAAGGGGAGCATCTTGAAAGGGTATAATTTTCACCTTCACTTGCACCTTTTTTTTTCTTTTCTTTTTTTTTTTTTTTTTCCTCTTAAACCGCTTTTTTTTAGAAAAAATAGGGGACCAAAAAAAAAACTAATCCATCTCTTTGTGCACATGCATATCCAACAGGAACTTAGTGTCAAATGAAGAAGAAGGGGAGCATCTTGAAAGGGTATAATTTTCACCTTCACTTGCACCTTTTTTTTTTTTTTTTTTTTTTTTTTTTTTATCTCACTTAACAGCTGCTTATTTGAAGAATGAATGGTAGCCAAAGAAATCAAGGAGATTAGAAGTAGGTAACTAATAAGGGTAATATAATTTTATATGAAGTAGGAGAAACTTACTTTCAGTTTTTATTTTGCAGATGGGCAGAATTCAGTGAATATTTCACTGTCTTGGCTTCAAAACTTTGTGCTTTCATTGAGGAAAACAATGTAGAGCAAAGTAGACTGACAAAGCAAAAAAACAAAGTAAATAAAGTGAGGAGAGGGGAGAGAAGGGGAAGGGAAGGGACTAGTATTAAAAATCTACTAAAAGTCTACTACTTGTCTTAGTCACACTCAACCTTTCACAAATAGACAGGCAATTCTACTTTAAAATAACAGAATTAAGTGACAAAATAAAATAATGCTGTTACCTTTCAAGGACATCAAGAATGTGAAGAAGCATATACCTGCCTCTTAAGATAAGGAGAAATCCCTAAGGGTATGAGGATTTGCAAACTATCTGATAAGGATTTTCTAAGCCTCCGAGAGATGTTTATGTATATTAAGGTAACTTCTTGACAAAGATATATGTTTGAAATGGGTACTTTAACACACTCGAACCACAGCACATTTAAAAGAGGTAGTGACAGTTATTCCAATTCCAGTGGGTACATTAGGAAAAAGGTAACCACACAGTATGCTTTACACAAGACATGGCTCAGAGCATCATTTAGGGCAGCAGTGTCCCAGAAACATGTACAAAGAGTGAATGGTTTCAGACTTAGAATGTCGACATGTTTTATATGCAATCTTAGTATGATTTTGTAGTACAGTGATCAAATTATACGAGGATTAACCTATTGAGGCAAATCCAGAACCAATAAATTGCTAATGAACTTCTGAGCACTTATAATATGGACTAAGCTGGTGATGACTGGTAACCTCAGGAAGAAAGATTTGCTGTCATGTAATTATTATTCCAAGCAGAGAAAAATCCTAAGATAAAGATCCTTTTGAAGATAATTACAGAAGTAAAAAAAACCAACCAAACACCACACCCCTTCCACCAACTAAACCTCCCCATACTTCTTATTTATGGTATTCATAAAAACCATGAAAGAAATCAGAACTTTCTTCAAGAGTGAAGATCATTTTGAAAAATCTGTTGAAGATACTATGTTAACATTGCCTTTATTCAATAGGCCATAGTCAGTAAATAATAAAAACAGTGAAAAATGTTGATACTATTGTAAAGATAAAGAAAAACTGAGGAAAGAATTTTTGAAAGACTACTTAATACTATTATTATATCAGGTGAAACAGGTTTGTGCATTTTTACCTGGAAAAAAAGTGTGCTGGCTGAAATTTAAATAATTCCAAAGAGGGACCAATTCCTTCTGTCACTATATCACAGAAATTTAAAGACTCCCTTGTGGTATCCAACTTACTGCATTAGGTTCACTATTCAAACAGAATGAAATTATTTTATAATAAAGAGGCAGGTCTCAGAACAGTGTTCATTTTCAAGAAGCTGAAATACAGGGGTCTGTGGAGAAGAGAAACACTTGGAGAGCTTCATACAAATGGCAAATACCTTTACCATATATCTCTTAATTTGCAATACTGTCACCTATGTACTACATGAAAGGGACAGGCAAGTAGGTAGATGACTTGTTCTGTAGAGCAGACTTACAACTTTGTGACTTTTCCTACTGTTTGGAGTCACATACAAACTCTAAATCAAGTGACACCACAGCACTTCTGCATAACCTTCCTCCCAATTTTCTTTGCAACTGTCCACAGTGCTGTTCGTATACCATATATTTAACAGTCATGAGATGAAATGTTCATCTAATGACAGGAACGAAGCACAGATGCCATGTCTTGCCACCCCCTAAATAAGCTCCATATCTCCTGAGCTGTTCCAAACCATAATGATTAATACTTTTCTTTTGTACTTTCTCTTGGTTGGATGAGCTTTCATTTATTTCATACTAAATAGAAGAGGTTCAACAGAAAAGAGTAAGGACTCTCTGAACTACTTATAACCTGGTGATTACAGGAGTTGCTGGAATAGGTATATATTGCTCCCTTCAGACCACAATCTTCCTTATGCAGCATATCTATTAGATAGCAGTTCAAAAAATATTTTTTCTCTTCCTAAATTTAAGAGTGTGTAAAGTGAAAAGCTCTATTCACCATTGTTTGCTTTGACCATACTTCCATGTCTTAATTAATCTCCAAAAGCTCTGGGTTTAAGTAACAATTGAGATGTCCCAAATGGATCATCCTGCCTCCACCTGCTTTAGAAGGGAATCCCGCCTATGAGTTTTGCCAAATAAGGTTCCTTGCAAGACGTCAATAGATACTAAAAGACTTCAAAATAATCATAACAACTAATTACGATCGCTCTATATATAAAGAACAAAGGACTATAATAAAAGAAACCAAATATCTTACATTTCTTATTTCAGCTAAAATTGCTTCTGTTTTGCTCTCCATAGAGGGTTTCTAGTAGCCATCTCATCTTAAGAGTGAATCTTCCTTGATGTAGGCTTTCTTTTCAGGTAAGTTAAAACTAAATATGTTATAGTAAAAAAGAGTATACAACTGTGTCCCAATATCTCATAGTTTGGTAAAGGAATTTTATGGATAACATAGAGAAACTTGTGAAATTTGTCAGACATCACTATAGGTATTAAGGAAGCAGGGGAAGAGTTTCTGGTGAAAATGGGTACTCAGTTAAATCTTAAGCAAAACTTAAGCAAACATGTAACTTGGGTATTTCAAATGGATATGAATTGCGTCTTGAGGCATGCAATTAATGTAGAGAATCTACAATTTCTAAGTAGATATCATTCTTATCTCTCCTTGTTTACCCAGTCCTCCTCTCCAGGAATATGAAATCTAAGTATGTAGGAAAATATTTTAATAAATCATAAAAGCATTTCAATATACACAAAGTTATTGTATGGAAATAAGTTATAAAACCTCTTTCATATTATTAGTTAGTGCCTGACATAATGTAATTTCACAGTGATAATAAGGGTCTGAAGTAGATGGTTGATTCTTTTGAAGTTATTTTTTGAATTCTTTCAGCTGTCCAGTTGCTTGCTGAAAAGAATGAACTTCGAAGGGAGACTAATAATAAAGTGCTGCATGGAAAGTTCTGTTGGGTGTTGCCTTCTGAAACTGAGATGTTATCAGAGAGCAGTTGCTGGTTTAATATAGGGCCATTTTACTTTATTCTCTTGTAATAGCCAGCAAAGAGAGGCACATCTATTTTAGGTCTCAGTTATTTTCAATATCAGCTGCATTATCTTTTCATTTTCTCAGCACAGATTTCTGTAACATCCTTAAGCTTATAAAATAAGCTTATTGTCCTTACCTTACAGATATGAAATCTGTTCATATACAAGTAATAGAATTGTTGGGGGTTTTGGTTGGTTCTTTTTTTTTTTTCCTCTAGTTTGGTAGACATACTGCCTTTGCTTTTGTGATAGGAAAGTCTGGCATGACTATCTGGCAGGAAAGTCACAAAAGTATTTTTGAAAACAGGCTTTTCATTTTTCACTCTTCTTTTGACTTTCTGAGATGTCCTGATAGTTTCTATTATGATTGATAATTGTTGAATTTCTATTTTAAGAGTTTTTAAACACCCTGAAAATCTTTGGTATATTTTGGACTTGAAAATAACGTTAGCTAGTTTAAAAGGTAATGTTTCAGTGATCTTAAAAAAAAGAAAACTATCTTTCTGACTGTGTCTGACAAGTTGCTTAAATCCTGCAGGATGTATAGCCACTGTTGTCTGAGTTATGAATGGCAGAAGTCTGCAATTAAAATATTTGTCTGTATTAATTGCAAAACTTCACAAGTGTATAATTCCTTACTGCTACATACAACCAAGTATATAACTACTTTTCCTTTTTACATACTCCTTTGGCCTTTACTTCACATAAATAGATTACAGGTGATTTCAAATCTGTTCAAGCCATCATAAGTTAACTGAAACTTTTGGTTTGTGCTTCCAGTTGTCCATAGTTTTGTTTGGTTGGTTTGGGTTTGCTCTCTGTGCGTTAGCTGCTGAAGTGCATTTTTAGAGAAGTGAGAATTTTGCTATAGAATGCCTTTAGATGAAGGACCCAAACACTTCATTTACACCTCAATTGCATTTTTATCACCACTTCCTTCATGCCTGGTATATTTGCTCTTTTAACGTGCTCAGTGTCTGGTGCATATCTTATGCATCCCAGTGAATTTCATGGTCTTTTTGAAGGAATTTAGTGGAAGAGATTCAATTTTTTAATGTGGTAACTACACACAGACCAGCTCTCTGGCACCTACAGTAGAGACATTGAATTGTCACCCTGCAGACATTCATTCTCCTTGCCAATTTAATATCATTTTTCACCCAGAATCTCACTTCAGTGTATTCCAAAAAAATGTCTTCTTTTGCATGACCAAAAGTTCATTTTATCAATTTGGACTGTATAAAATCACTTCTAAATAGGCAATTTTTACACTGAAGACAGCAAATAATCATTACTGGTTATGTCAGTTGGAATATGAGATCTGGGTAGCATATTATTTCTGTTTTTTTGAGATAAATAAATACTAAGACCAAAATTTTTGCTATTTCCTGAAAAATTGTCCAAGAAGACGGGGAGAGCAGTCTCCTTGTGGATAAAGTTTTCCTGTAAAAAACTGGAAATAAAATGACAGTGAGGTTGTTCTTCAGAAGCCTAAAGCTAGAATTTGATTTATCAAAACTAGAATATACCATTCATCCAAAAATGATGACCAAAATGTAAATAAATTACAAAACATAAATTCTATTTTGTTCCACCTTGATTTCTGCTAGGAAAGGCTCCTGCCTTTCACTCAAGAAGAAAGAAGTAATCCACTAACCTCTGTGATCTATCAACAAAAAGTAGGCCTCCAGCCATACTGTTTCATGTCTTTGCTAAAAATATCTGCCCAAAGTTGTTTATGTGAGGCATGAATTGTATTTCACTTCTCTGTATGTGTTACTTGGCACAGCATCTTGCAAACCTCCTTTTTCTTTCTCTTGCCCTGACGAGCAATTAGCAATGCAGTGGGCTGTAGTGCAAAGAATGATGGATGAGGAATGACCCTGTAACCCTATATTATATGAAGCACGAATAAAGACGAAGCATTTTTCACAGGTATTTTTCACATCATTCAATTCAAATTAAAACGTTTTAGTTTTCCACTTCCAGTTATCTCAGCTGTCTTAGGAGAGAGGTATTCCTCAGCTGTCTTCAGTGAGAAAGCTGGTAAAGGATTCTGCAAATTCAGCTTTCATTTTTTTTTGGTAAAGGATTCTGCAAATTCAGCTTCCATTTTACAAAGCTACGTTAATTTCTTACAACCTCCTTTCTTTGTCATCATTTACCTTCTTGCTTCTCTGTATTTCTTCTTCTCCACATACACATCTTCCCTTTCTCTCAAGAAAACTGAATGTCTATCTTTTGGGAGTCAAGGTCTGTATTATAAAAACTTATTTACATTATATCTCTCATACAAGCATTAAATTAAGAATTAATAATGGAGATTCTACCTTAATTAAATATTAATTGGTTTTTAAAGTACTTATTTCACTTAATAAAGATGCAGAGGCAAATCCAAGTCTAAGTAATCTGAAGCTGTAAAAGCTATAAATTGTGCTGTAGTAAATATGTTAGAGCTTTAAGAAAATATTCATTATTTTCTCAGTTAATGTTGTATCCAGACTAATGTGAAGTTAAACCACAAAGACCTTACTTAATTAAAGAATCTCATCAGCACAAGAAAACTTAAGAATTATTTGATACATCCAAAATATCTAAAAAATATGCATTTGTTAATATCTTTGGGCCATTTGTCAGAAAAATGCAGCTGAAGGTGTTCTGCAGGAACAGATAGACAAATGGCACCTGAGATTTGATGCCTCGAGGAAGACTTCTTTATTACCAACAAGAATTTAAATTAATTTGAAAATCTTGTACTCTCATTAAAGACATATATGTTTGAAATTCCCTTTACATAAAAAACACATCCACGTCCTTATTTTAATCTGGTTTTAGATATCAAATTTTAAATTTTAAATTTAAATTTTAATTTTAATTTTTTAAATTTTAATTCCTTTGCACATATGTTTTTTTATATTATCTTTAAATCACATGATAAATGGGAACAGTAATCTCAACATAGAGAATACTACATCTTTCTACGTATGCAATCAAAATAAGTTGGTATTTAACACAGTTGACATACTTTTTGTGATTATAACTCAAAGTGTATTTTGAACACCCAAACTGTAGAGAAGAGCACCACAAAGAAGCCCATGGGAAAACATTTGTTCTGTCCTTGGAGCCAAGTTTAAACTAGTGACTAGTTAGTAACACATCCCCTGAACAGTCAGAAAAAATATAACTTCAGAAAAAATATAACTACCTGTTTACTAAGTGAGAATCATCAACGCTGTGATATGGTGGTGTTTCTGGGGAGAAAAAGTAACTTTGTTTTATTAAAAATTGTGTATATGCTAACAATAAAGAAAGCAATATCAAGAAGAGACTAATAATCACCAGTTTACATCTGGAATATATATACACATATGTACATAGAATTATTTAAATCAAATTATATGGTAGTCTACTCTTCAGGGAAAGATTATTAAGTAAGAAAATGAGAAATATGTTATCTCTTGGCCTGGTTTACACTGAGTTAATGTGTGCACTAGAGTTCCGTTAGAAATGAATTGCAAATGCTCAATTTTTGTAGTGATCACATTCTGGAAAAAATAGAAATGGATACTAATACTGCAGAATAAGATTTCAAGATTGCATCATTTTCTAGGGAGTATGACAAGTGATATAATCATTAATTCAGAACAACACAAGTAAATGCATTTAGAAGAATGACAAACAAGGAAAGCTTTGTCAGAGTAATTAGTATCACAAAGCAATGTTGCTACTCAAGTTGCAAATCAAACACATGGCTTTTCTTTCTGCTTAAACCTGCATATAAACTGCATAAAAATAAAATATAAATCTCTCTTATAGTACAAAAGGAACAAAAAATCTTGTATTGACATCATAAGGCATTCAGCATGAAACAATTGGTATAAAGAGGGTCCAATAGCCCTGGCAATCATTCCAAAACATTTCCATTGCCTGCTTTATACAATCTATTCTGAGTAGTTACTGTTAGAATAGAATGATTCAAAGGAAAGCACAACCATCATTATTCAAATATATATTTACATTAATCTTGACATTTGGGTTATATTAGAATCAAATCAAGGGTTGAAAACAGAAGCTGACAGGATTTTAAAAGTCAAAAACATCTTAAAACCCTACAGAAGCCATTTGGGACCAAATGTTTTTTCATATTTAAAGAGTGTCAGTTAGTCAGCATCATCTGTATTTTAAGTTAGGGCTTTCACAGTGTAAAGGAGACTTCCACATGGTTTTCAATAGCCTGAATTTCATTTGAATGAGTTACATATATTTGTGCTTTTTGTCTCCATATGTCACCCAAACAGTTTTCTATTTTTTCATTGGTAATATTGTAGGAATTAATACATATTGGCAAATGTGTCCCTTAAATTTAACTGGTGACATTTAAAGTTATGCCAAGGAACAAATCCTTTTGCTTTTCCATCTCACTAGAGACTATGCTTTGTACACACGTTTTGTAATATAAATCTTTTATCACGTTGACATCAATAGAGAAGATGTAGTCAGCACTGAATGGTTAAATAGAAAATTTGAGTATGTAATGAAACTCTTTTATGTCTTCAAAGTTGCAAATCTCCTTACCCTGCATTCATAATTGTCAAGTGTCATCTTAACCTTCTATAATCCTATAGAGATGTAGATATATTCCATTTGTTATTTTTTTTTAGGTTACTCTAAAGCACAGAGGAGTTTTTGAGTAGGGTTCAGCGACACCATTGAATAGAAATATCATTTTTAAATAAGCATATTTAAATAATTTTATAATGTAGCTTTTGGCATATAACATTTTTCAATCCTCTCTACCTTAAGACAATTTGAAAACCTCTGTGCTATCTATCTAGGTTTCCACTGAATAAGCAAAATTGTTTCCCACGTGGCCATGAAAAACCTGGAAGATACCTTTGTCTTCATTTAAATTTCAAATTACTGCCGGTGCTACTAAGTGTAGATAAGAATGCATATGCAGAGTTTCAGGCTGCAGGGGAACATGCATGCTTTCAGAATTGTTCTCTGTCACAATTATTGTGAAGCAATCTGGAAATTAAATCTAGCAATCTGGAAAACCATTCTACAAGAACAGGTGAATGAGCTGTCTGATCAAAGTAAGAAATCATTGAATAGATTAAAAAATGTCTATTCAAGCCCATAAACCGATCCATAGATTTTTGAGAGGTAATTTTCAGTCTGATTTTATTTGCTGTCTCTCAATATTCTCAAAACGAAGTTTACCAAAAACAGATGTCTTATCAAAGGCAGTATTTTGCACCAGAACATGTAATTTTGAAAGTCAACAGTTCTGAAGGCACAAGAAAAAAAGAGGACAAAAAAGAAAAACAATGTAAAATGGATACGGAGCAAAAGAATAAGATATGTTTAAAACAGTAGAAAACTGACGAAAATAAAGATGCATTATTTTAAAGTTTGAGAATTACCAGTTCAGTTCATGTTCATTTCATACAAGAGTATAACAAGAAGGTGATGCCCAGTAACAATGCTTCTGACACATTTCCTGATGTAAAACTTTGCAGCATCAGGAATGTTTGCAGTGTCTTAAGACACAGTGAAAGTGCTGCTGTTGTTGCTTTAATTAAACTGCTAATCAAACAGAAGAGCATATTAATTTACATCTGGCCCCATGAGTCAGGCACCGGTATGGGATTAACACAGTGAGTTGTTTATCATGTAACAAGACAAATTCTGGCAATATGAAGAAGGAATAACCATATCAGTATGTGGCTGTAGAATGAGTCTCCCTACAGATCCTCCCTAAGTTCAGGCCCATTAACAGTAAAACACTGCCTTCTTCCTGGCCTTCCTGGGGGTGACAAGCTTGGCAACTGCATTCTGAAGGCAGGCTGCAGCACCTGCCAACACACAAAATATGGAAAGCCCATGTCATGAGACATACATTTTATAGGTTAGGCCAGCAGGTTCACAGCCAACTCATACAGAGCTACCTGAAACACAGGTAACTGAAAACAAATTGAAACGGGGTGGTAACTGACAGTAGTGCTTGGTGAAAAGAAATCTGAAATTAAAGCTGACTGAAAATATTTTCTCCAGATAATGTTTTCCTTGGAAAATGCAAGACAGAAAAGGTTCATAGAAGTGTATTGATTTTTTTTTTTCATGAAAAAAACGTCAAAACTTATTGTTGTCACTTTTGTGTTTCATTTCAATATTAAATAAATTTGCTTCAATGAGATAAAAAGATTTTGTTTCAAGTTTACTTAGTTTAAACATATATTTCAGACTGTATTTGACATTATATAATATCGTGGATATATAAGATCTATATTAGCTATAGTGTTTTGGAGTTATTGAAGCAATGCTTTTTTATAATATAAAAATGACTACTGGAATTAGATGATTTGACATTAAATATCATCAAATAAATATTTTGGAATTTCTGCATTATGGGTTTGAAATTCTAGTTTGTCCTTCTAGTTGTGAAAAAGGAACAATCCACAAATACCAAAACATCAGAATTTATAGCTAAATGATTTTTTTTAATTTTTTTTTTTTTAATGCTGTAGAAGACAAGAAGGGAACAAAACAAGGGAAGAGATCTCACTTTTTCATGCTTAGAGTGGTAGTGCCTTCTGTATTGGGGCATACTGAACTGCTTTTGTCATACTGGAGAAAACTGAGAATAAAAAGAAAGGTCACCTGGATTTATGATAGACAAGCAGAACATTGCTGTTAGGGTTCCAGATTCAGATAAATGGAGGCTTTCTTTATAAATTTCTGAGAAACCATTTGTATAAAGAGTTTTTTAAGTTAAATCTATTTGGTGGAACTTCTCTTATATCTCACTCTATGGTCACTTTGCTGTCAAACTTAACAATGTTTATTTCAGGACCTTCTAAAGCAGCATTTCTAAAAAAACCCAGGAATTAAAAAGCCATGTTTGTCAATGTGATATTTTTATTCTCAGAATGTGATGCGGACTTGTACCCCTCAAGAATTTATTGACTTAGCTTTAGAATAGGAGGTTTCATGACCAATTACAAACAAACACTACTCAGTTTACTCTCGGGAACAAATTAAGTGTAAAGTTTTGGCAAAAAAGGTAGAACCAGATTTTCAGAAAGACTAGGTAGGCCACATACAATGTCATTTGCCCCATAGTGTATAGTCTGCTATACTTAAGACTGTTTATTCAGACATAGCTGGCTGTCTCCACCTTCACTGTGACATGTAAGCACCTTTTTCTAAACTTAAAATTTTTGAAAAGTCAGGTCATAACTATTACTGTAGAAATTAATGAAACATAATTTCATAGTTACCTTATCAGCAAATTAAATATAAAAGGAAAATAACTAACATTATGTTTATCTTTCAGTCAGTAAGATAACAGAAAGATAAGAAAATACATTCTTGTTGGATAACAAAAAGAATCCTTACTATCTTGATAGCAGGAAGAAGATCTCTAGAACTTCCTAGCCAAAGCATATATCTAGGCATAATGGTTAGACACACATTATATGTGCTCTTTCTGGAGTATATCAACCTAATCTGATGAAAACCTAAAATCTAGACTTTCCTGAGAAATATTTGAAACACTGCAGTTTCATGAAAAAAAAAATAAAGTCATTCATGTTTTGAGCTTGACTGAATGCTGCCAGTATATGACTTTAGGCCAAGAGGGTCCCAATACTCAGAACAATTTTTCAGTATTCCAATAGCATGGTAGTAAATCTTCTAGACACGTGCACTGGCAAAGTTTAAGGTATTTATAAGAGTTTTGCAGAAGGAAGAGAAACAATTCTTCCCATAACTGTGGAAATCTTTAGAAAGTGAAGTGCTGAGGCAGATTTATATTTGATCTTATCGGCAGTCATTATTGGAGAATGTCTCTTTAGTTACACTCTACAAAGGCAGAATGTCTCTTTCTCAGTAGATTGGATATACTGAAAAACTGTCAGAGCTTTAGGAAATAAACAGAGAAGCTTTGATAGTCCTGGCTGACAACAGGTGAAGTCAAACCATGCTTCTTGTTTGAAGGACTTAGCTAGTGAAGACGACTTTAAGTCTGTCCAAGTCTGTATCTCACAGTGGGATGCAATATTGATCTTTAAGCTAACACTAACTCAGGCTGTCTTTTCCACATGATACAGTGCCATATTACACAGAAATTCTAAGGTTAGGTATGGAAGCAGTATGGGTGGACCTGCAGCATCAATTCAATGCTGGAAAGCAACTCTTACTAGCGAGAACATTAATGTAACTATGCTATTTGCTGAAGCAGTCTTTGCCAGGGACAGCTTGGGTTATTTTTCACAACATTTCTCTGTAGACACATTCTACACCATTTAGATGTCCTGGAAATGGTACCTTTAGCCCAGTAGCTTTGTATAGGAGTGAATAATTTATGTGCGTGCTGCTGATGTTTGAATGTTTCAGTGGGAACACTTCTGTGTTACAAAATAAGGTTCACTAATTCAATTATAGAGCTCTGCAAACAGTAGGACTGGCTTCTCTATTCACAGTTAGAATGCCACCATGCCTGCAGACAGGTAGGTATGTCTGTCAGTGATCACAGCACTCACAGTGCAGAAATGTTCTTCAGAATAAACATTTCAGATTTTGAAAGTCAAGAGAGCTTAACAGCAAGATGCAGACTATATGCTCTAGGCAACTATCTTTAGTATTGCAGCACCTAAAAATAAAACATCTAACTCTTTCTGGGCAATATAGACCACCTTCTTTAATTACCTGGCCTATCTATTTATTCAATGGCAACACATTAGCTTCCTCTATTTGAAGCAACTTCAAATAGCTCAGTTGCCTGGGCTTTCAATTGGCTGCATACAAAGAGCCTGAACTCTTTGACAGGAGAGCTCAGGCAGGAAGCTGCCTGCTCAGGGGAATATGCTAAGTCCCAAAGCACAGTCCTGGAGCTAAAGAACTTGAGCCAGGCTGCACAGACTCTGCTTCAAGTTTCCAGATCCTTGACTAAGACCAGGCAAAAAAATTCACTTTAATAAGGTGTACAAAGTGCCTGAGACAGTGATCCTCTTCCATGCAAAAACCTAGTTGACAAAAACACTGAAGAGAGAGTCAAATTCCTCAGTATCAAACCTTGTCTCCCATTTGCAAGCATTTGGGTATTATTGTTCAAGCAGCAGAAACAGTACAGAAAGTAGACAATGGAGTGCATACTTCTCCTCCTTATTCTTCCTCTACTATAAGCTTCCTCTTCAAGCTGATATTGTGTAATGAGGAATGCAAGTGGAAAGTAGTGAGCAAAGACAAGGAGAAGGCTAAAGAATGGTATTCTGTGGTCTGAAGGCTCCATTCTGTTGAGAAAAAGCAGAACTTAATTCTGCTCACAACACTGCTTATGCATTTTGCATCAGAGCCATTGAACAAAATGCAGAAATAACATGAAGTAGCAGAAAGTTTTGAATGGAGGTGGATGTGGCTGCTGTGCTTTATATGAAAATCAGTGCTGTCTGTGTTTGTTAGACTTGTTCAAAGAACCCTTGACAGAGGAGGGTCCCTGTGGGATTCAGGAGTTTCAACACCTCTCTTTCACAGATCTCAAGCACACAAAAGCTTTGCTGTCTACCGTGTAAGTTCTTGCGGTGTGAGGCAGTGGAATCATTTTTGAGGCAGGAATCATTTTTGAAATCATATGTTTTCCATTGCACCTAAGTTCAACTCAGATGTCCAGCAGACAATCTGAAGGTTGTTAAATACTATAATTGCTTTGCTAAAGTGTTAGTCCATGCTTTTCCATATAATGAAGTCTAAACATGCTATGGGGGAAAAAAAAAAATTATAAAATCACCTTGTGCATGTTTTCTGTATATATCTGCATGCTGGGCACACACTGTGCATTGGTTTCAAGCGGAAGGTTGCATATCATTCATCCTTTTCTTCTAGGAACAGAGTTACAGCGTTGTTTTGTGCTTGTGAGCTCAGGGATTACCACCTGGTTCGATGGAGTGCAGATGCAGCCTTTGAATCCTTTGTAGCAGAGTGCAGCTACATTCAAGGCTGGGCAGATTTTTTATTAACTTTTTTTTGTGAATCGCAGTTTGTAGAAGGGTGGCAGTCCAATGAGGGCTGATATCCCCATCCATAGCTGTGATTCTCTCAGTCTATGAAGGCGAATGTTGGATGCATCATTGTGTTACAGATTGCAGATCATCCTTGGCAGTTAGAGGGATCTTTGGTTGACATCATACTCTCTTCTTTTTGCTGCAAGAAACCTGTCCAGACCCACCATTAGCATATCAATAGCAGGCTTATTGATAACAATATATCAATAAGTAAGCTTTTACCCTCACAGCCAACAGACATTTTCGTTCTGCAGTCTTTACTATGTAGCAGAATTCTAATACTGCCTCAAAAGGAGGAGGAAAAAATAATCTAACATCTGTCACCCTGAGTGTCAGCAGCCACCAGCACCCTAGATTCTTGACTTCAAATAGAATGGTTTGGAGTATGTATATGGCACACTGTCCCCTTGTAAAGGTTTTCCTGAGATATGTTACACATTCCAATATTTTACAGAGATTTTATAAAGACTGCTTCACTCCTGATTAAGGTTGTATTTTATAATGTATATGTGTATAGACACAAATAAGCCCTATGCAGTTACAGATGAGGAGAATTTACTCAGACCTAGCACCCATCTATATGGCAGAGATTAAACCTGTATTTAAAAGCCACTTACTTATCTATTAAGAGGGACACATTCCTTCAGTAGTGATAGTGAAAATGCATTGGAATCCCTGTCTTCAGATTTACTAGTATTTCTGGATATTTACTGTTATTTTGGGGATCACATATTGCGTATATAAGAAAGGCAGAGTTCCATAGTAGTTTGCAGTTTGTGTAGTTCTTATTGTTCTAACACAGCTAATAAAGGCAAGTTTTTATTTTCTAAGTGAAATGTGTCGTGTTAAGCACGTTTATAAGCACTTTCCTGGCAGAAAAGGATCTGGGGGTGTTGGTCGACAGCAGGCTGAACATGAGCCAGCAGTGTGCCCAGGTGGCCAAGAAGGCCAACAGCATCCTGGCCTGTATCAAGAACAGTGTGGTGAGTAGGACCTGAGAGGTGATCGTCCCCCTGTACTCAGCACTGGTGAAGCCTCACCTTGAGTACTGTATCCAGTTTTGGGCCCCTTACCACAAAAAAGACATTGAGGTGCTGGAGTTGGTCCAGAGAAGGGCAATGAAGCCGGTGAGGGGTCTGGAGAGTAAGTCTTACGAGGAGAGGCTGAGGGAGCTGGGTTGTTCAGTCTGGAGAAGAGGAGGCTGAGGGAGACCTTATCGCGCTCTGTAACTACCTGAAGGGGGGTTGTAGAGAGGCACGGGTCGGTCTTGTCTCCCAAGTCACAGGAGCTAGGACAAGGGGAAATGGCCTCAAGTTGTGCCAGGGGAGGCTTAGATTGGATATTAGGAAAAATTTCTTCACGGAAAGGGTTATCCAGCATTGGAATGGGCTGCCCAGGGAAGTGGTTGAGGCACCATCCCTGGAGGTGTTCAAAAGACACGTTGGCATGGTCCTCAGGAATATGGTTTAGTGATTTTTTATTGCTTATTTCTTATTTTTTTTTTTGCCAGAGTTAGGTTGATGGTTGGACTAGATGATCTTTAAGGTCCCTTCCAAGCTAAATGATTCTATGACTCTATGATTCTAAGTATCACTACCGCTATACATACAGTTTAGTCTGGAAGAGATTACAGTATGGATGTAACAGATGACAGAGATCCAGCTAGTGCCAAACCAAGATGATAAATCTAGCAAGCATCATAACACCAGCTTGGGTCCCGAAGCAGTAGATGTCTATTTGCATAATGCTGCATCAAACTAAAACCCCATCTTTCTGAAAGTCCTTTGCCAGGAAAGAAAAACTAGAGCACAAAGATATCAAACCTAATTATATTTAACCTGCTATTTTTATTACTCATCACAAATACTCAAATGTGGTCTGTAGAGAAATAGCAATGATAAAGATATTCTTCCAAGTGAAAGACTGGCCTTATTACACCCTTACAGACTAGTGGAAACTACCTTTATCCTCCCTGTTGGCAAATCCAAATATATTATGAATGTAAACTAAGAAAGAAATTAAGTACACAAGGCCTTACTCCATTACCTTCCACTTTTTGGAGCGATGTGTGCATCTTCAAAGTGTTATTTATCAAGAAGGTAGTCTGTTATACCCTTGTTTTTCTCTTCTACTAGTCTGTAGAGAGAGGAAACACATGGCAAAGGAAAAACCAGAATCAGCCACAAAATGTTTAATATGCATTTACTTCTTTTCTTTTGCATAATTTAAAACAAATAATCTATATGACTCACAGTAAAAAGCAGTTATTCACAACACTTCATTTCAAAGTTCAGATAAAAAAGATGTTTTTAAATCTGCCTAAACTTAACTCTCCTTCCCTTTTTGGTATTCAGTAGGTCATTCACATGTTAATCAGCAGTCTGGTTTCCGAAATTTGATTCTGTTACAAAAAGCAATTTTTTTTCATGAAGGCTAACCAACTGCAGACTTATGTATAGCCAAATATTAGCCTGGTGACATTGCATTAGAAACTTATACCTTAAAAGTAGAGTTGTTTCATAATATAGCATAAGCTACGAATTTGTTCTTTCACCTGTGAGCCAACTGGTTATGGCAGGACACAATGTAAATTTAATCTATATTTTAATTGAAAAGGTTCCTCAAATGTGTCGTGGACACTCCAGTCTTTTCCAAGGAAATGTAAGTTATTTAAAGGGATCTGTCCAGTTAGGACAAATACTGAAAACCAGGGGCTTTTTCTTCCATTTTTATTCCCCCGAACTGAAAACTGAAATTGAGTAAACAGGGAACAAACAATTGACTTGCAAAAAAAAAAGTGTCTTGTAATCTTAGTTTAAAAAAAACAACAAATCAAACCACAAACCAAAATCAAACAAACTGCAAAAAATCCCAAAACCCCTAAGCATTTTTAATGATCAAATGTTTGGTTATTTCTTTCTTTCTTGTTTTCATTCATATTCATTCATTTGAATATTGTTCAATAAAATTAAAAATGTGGAAAAAATTGTTATTTTAGCAAAGTTTTAATACAAGCAGTTTTAGAAAGAAGTCTCTGCTTGTAGGATTTGTATTCAAATTTTGCCAACTTTGAAAGGCTAAAGTCTTTTACTAAACTTCTTAACGGAAACCTATGGTTTCCAATTTTTTGTTTTCTAGTAGGGAAATAAAATTAAAATTATTTTGCATCATCTCCTTACCTTTGACAAAGTATGAGGTCAAAATAGATCTGTTTGTCTTAGGGAAAGAAAGAGCTTATCTGTTGCATTGTTCAGCAGGATACCATTCACATGAATTGAAAAACGTTTACAGTTCAATGAAAATCATTCCTTCAATATGAAGGTCTGACCCCTTTAGCCCTCAAATATTTGCAATGTCTCTGATGTTAGCAGCATTTCCAGCAGTCTTCCCAACAGCGTTAACTGGAGAGTAATCTCTGTGAGGAAGTCCCCAAACACCACTTCAGTTAAGAAACGTGTACAAACACAACATGACTGCTAAGCCAGCTGCCCAGCAGCTAAGCAAAATTCATCTTCCCTGGATTTCCCTTAAAGCTGAATTTCATTGCTTAGTTTTGGAGAAGCTTGCAACACATGAAGGAAAAGATCTGTGCCGTTTGCTTGGTATATGTTAAGCATATGTCTTGCTTGTAATATACAAAAAAACTTCTTTTCAGAAGTTTTATCCTTAACACTAGATCTTGAAAAACTTCTGGAGTATATGATGTGTGTTCAAAAATCTTCCTGTGACAGGGGCTTTTTAAGAATTTCATTCAAAACAGACAAGAAACTAGTAGAATAGTTGCAGGGGGATATGGGGGGAAGGAACAGGGAATATGGGGACTAATCCAAGGCAGTTGAAAGAAATCAATACAAGATAAATCCAGAAGAATTTTTTTTTTTCCCATCCACAATTCCTTAAGACATTTCCCTTGCCAAAATACTGATTTAGTAATAAAATATAGGTTACATTGATGCCAGCAACTAGTTAACAGAAATTATTTAGGAAAGTAAGATTTTAATTGGAGATCAAATAGAATTGTATCATCTATGCAGAGGTGTTTAGATTTTGTTAAGGGTTTGGGTTTTTTTCTGTGTTAGAATTTTTAGTCCTTAGAGTGGTACCTGATGATGGATGTTCAGAAAAAAACCCACAAAATATTTTTTTTCTCTTCTAAAATAAGCAATTTCAGTGCTTTTCATTTTTCTCCTGTTTAAAATACCAAGAAAGAATGACGATATGACCATGGAAAAACTGGGGAGAAGTAAGTTAGTAATGAACATACTAAGTAGGATCTACTGTCTAAATTTCAACAATAATTTCACAGAACTCCCTGTATGAGGTTAAATAGAAGTTAGAGATCCTAGTTTCTGGGCACGTGCTGGAGTGGTTATATTGAAGAAAGTAATGGAGAGAGGCAGATCAGTTCAGCTTTTTTAAGTCTTCAGAAACACCTGACTGTTTCCAGACACTTTGAGGAATTTTCCACAAAGTTACGTTGCATTTTCATCCCTCTGATCAAAGCATTTCAACTTCATTATGGCTCCTAAAATAAACTAATTGGTGCTTCAAAATAGATTTTACATATAGACTCAGTTCATTCGATTACATGTTATCTCTACTTCTCACATCATAAAAATAGAAGTACCATCATATAAGTATGAATACCATTTGTGGACTTCAATATAACACAATCTGATCTCTTTGGGTAAGTGAATTTGACCACAAATATTATTTATCTTGTTATTTCTATTTCAAGTCCCCCTTGAGTTGTAGCATGTTACTTTTAAAAGTATTAAGATTCTTCCACTGAAGAGAATTAAGAATTTTTTAAAAAACAATTTTAAAATTAACCGATTGGGCCAGTTTTAACCTACCCCCACTTTCTTGTTAGGACAATTTGCAGAACCTTAATTTGTGTTACAAAAGAACAAAATAAATTGTAGAGTACCTATTATTACTATTTTACAAAGAGCTTAAAAACTATAACCTATTTATAAAGAATAGATCTCTATTACCACAACTGAGCAAGGTACTGAGCAATCTGGCTCATAACCAGAAATGCACTTAGGCACATTTAGTGTCAGTCTATAAAGTGGCTTTCCTGGCTGGAGCTCTTACTGTTCAGCACCTTGCTTGACTCAAGTTTAAAAGAATTCACTAGCCAAATGTTTTCTCTTGCATCAAGACATAGCATAACAAATAGTCGATAAGGATGAGCATACTAAGAAGGATTATACTCATAATGTGGTTGCACATTTTATTTTATGTGTTGTTATAATGTTTCAAAAGTGGATATTGACTCCCTTAGGCTGTCATCCCAAAGCAGTCATTTTTTTTGAGACAGATTCACATTTTAAGGTCAAATTTAAAATACAGGGTTTGGATCTGGTCTTATACTGGAACAAATGCTCTCTGGACCAGTTCAGAGACTTTTATGTGAGTGAGGAATACGAAAATGTAGCTAGAGACATCATGAACAAGCAGATGGAGAAAAAAATAAATCAACATTCAAGCCAGAACAAAAAGTGCTAAGAGAAAAAAGACTGCTTTCAAAATAATGGCAATTCCCTGTTCTTTTCCTGCCTGCCTTCCTCCCCAACCTCGAAGTTAGATCATTTCTGGGTGCCCAAACAGTGATTGCTGTTTTAGGTGTTAATAGGCAGAAGTAGCAGGGACATTGCCTGAGTTTGTCAACAGACTATGAAATGGTTTAGACAAGTCATTGACACATATATATATTATTCTTTAGACAGGTTTCACAGATGTCCACATGAACAAGTTTCCCCCTGGATTTATTTTAGGAGAGTATAAACAGGAAAATTGGGTAAGTTGGGTAGTGTTTTAATCTGTTCAAGTTGCCATAATTTGCAGGTGAAACTATTCTGTAACAATAAAGGATTCTGGAAAGTGTGAGTGAAAACACAGCTTAGAAAGTATATTTAAAAAAAAATTTTAGAAGGGATATGGCTGGGTTTATAGGATACAAACATCTGGGCAAGTCATTTTTAGTTCTCTTTTAGTTAGTGAAACAACTAGGTAACTTGCCTAATTGCATGCAATTCTTGTCACCTAAACATAAATATTTTAATTGTTCAGTTGACTTGCATGTTAGAAGCCCCGGCTTCTCTTGAGTTGCAAAAAGGAGAGATTAGGATAATTAATTTTGATGTAAAAAACTAGAGCTGAGCTCTGTTATATAAGTATGAGGAAAAACTTCTTCACAGTAAGGGTGACAGAGCCCTGGAACAGGCTGCCCAGGGAGGTTGTGGAGTCCCCTTCTCTGGAGATTTTCAAGACCTGCCTGGATGCAGTCCTGAGTGACATGCTCTGACAAGCTCTAGGCAATCCTGCTTTAGCAGGGGAGTTGGACTACATGATCTCTATGGTCCCTTCCAACTCTAAAAAATTCAGTGAAATTCAGTGAAAATCTAGTCCCATTAAAATGTGGAAGAATATCCAAGAAATCTGCACAGTGTTGAGAGATATGGCAGGACATGGAGGAAACATGTAAGAGAAAAATTCAGTCCTTAAATTTAAGTGTCACAACGTAAACCTCTGCCTGTGAGATATTTTTCTAAACTCTCATTTTAATCAATAGGTTGAGCTGACTAAAAGTTGATCAAATAGATGTTAAGTGGCACAAATGTACTAGATATTACTGCAACTTACCTTTAGGGTGAGCTGAATGTATGTGTCTGGAACAGAAGTGACTCTTGGCTAGGATTCCTTTGCCTCTACTAGACAAGGGATCAGGCTGACCCCATTTAGATTTGACTTCACTCCACACTTATGTTTTGTCACTTCGCTTGATTTTCCTTCTAAATTTGCAAATCTAACATCAGCTATACCCATGTAAGTCAGATGTAACTTCCTTGCAGGGTGGCTATATATTGCTGTAACTGACAGGAAAATATAATGAACTGTCTGAACTAAAATTAAGGTCTATGGATGATTGGAAGTACTGATTTTCAGAACACTTAATGGCCAGCTTCTATTTTTCAGAAATGCAAATAGTTTTGCTTGACTAGACTATAGATTACTTGGACACAAACTGACTAGAAATTACTATCAGAAGTTGTTACTACAGCTTCATATCTTTCTGCTTATTTGGAGCTAGTATATGCATGCTTGGGTCCAGTGCATTGCTCAGATGCCGCCTTTCCCTTTAGTTTCCCATAGGAGCTTAAGAGGTTACTTTTCACAATTGCAACATCTGGAATGTGATTTAGTTGCCTGAGCATAGGAACTCAATGTTATTTGAGATTCTCTTGGAAATTCAAGATGCTTGCACAGGTCTGGCAGATACAATAAAAGAACAGAGCTTATGAGATAAGAAATCTGTTTTCTTTCTGTTAAAATGAAACACAGACACATCTCACATGCAGAGTTTTACATTGCATCACTTTACATTTAATTTGGGAACCACTCCCATTTTTCTTTCTTTCCCCTCCCTGCCATACACTGCCAAAAAAAAGTTATTCTCCTTTTGTCTGGGAGATATACTGGCTTTTGACATTTCTTAGATAAGACAACACTGTTATTTCAGAACTTCAGGCTGTGTACTATAATGTTCCATGATCTTCATACCATATAAACGTACTTCTTACCATCTGACAACTTTAATTTTACACTAGTGTTTCATCAGGCTTCATTTAAAAAGAAAGAATTTTTCTGGCAGCAATGTAAAAGCACTACGTAAGAGTGACTACAACTGCCACTTGCCAACAATCTAATGAAATGATACAAGGATAAAAACACAACGAGACTGAAGTGAGAGTACCAATTCTTGTCTTACTGGTATGTTTTCACAGAAGGTAGCAGAATTACTGCAGAATTATATTATGGCTAGTGAAAATATGTCTAGTACCATGTATCTTGAAATACTAATCTCTCATTTCTAAACTATTCAGGGTTTTTAATTTGTTTGTTTACTGGGGGGGGTAATTTATTTTTTTTTATTCCAGCTGCAATGGTAGAAGAAATTCACAGAGAACATAGCTAATACTGGCAGTTGCTAATGTTGAGCAGAAATCATCCAAGAAGGGTAGAGCACAAAAAATTGGTTTTGTATTCACTTTTAAACCATATTTTTGTTCCTGTCACCAGCTCAAAACTATATATGCCACTTAATTGATTTTATTTAGCATATACATAGTAACTACATTTGGTGTTTAAATCATATAAACCGTCTAGCACAAAAGCCAAAGTGATTATGGTAGCTATTGTGATATGTCTTTGGAGTCTATCCAGGCCACTAAAAAGAGTTAGCTGCTACTAACATATACTTAGCTAAAGTTTATTTGTAGATGAGGGGAGTGAGATGCTTTGCCCAAACCAGCAGTCGGAGGCACAAGCCCACACACTGTCCCCCTAGCCAATTCTATGGCCTCTGGAACTCCTACCCAGCTGTGGCCTCTGGTACTCAGTCTTTCCAGGCAACCTGGATGTTTCTTGTTTTCTATTGATTCATAATTTCCTTAAGGACAACAAATTCCAATTTTACCAGTTTCATGTCATTTTTCATTCCTATCTTCCAGAACCAGATGGCTTTAATAGCAAAACAGCAGATTTATTTCATAAACTTAAGGTCAGGCTTATAATTACATTTCTGGAAGCAGATTATGGAATAAACATATGTATATAGAAATGTAGTGTTAATTTAAATTTAACAGGATTTCTTTCTAGTTGATGTGATACTTTTCACGTAAATTTCCTTCAGTGTTATAACTTCATCCTGCAGAGTCCTGTACTGCATTTTTAATAAAATAGATATTTTCAAAAAATTCTGATTCCCAATCCATAAACATCCCACAAAAAATCTTAGAAAAATTAGTAATATATAGTAAAATCATAATATAAAGAAATCCCCTTCAACAAAGTAAGATCCAATATACATAGACCATTCCTCATTTGAACAAAATTCTCAGCTGCAGCCATATATAGTTTTGAGACAAGGTCCTAGGTCATTGTAGTCTTTTTAACTTGATAAAAAGTCAAAGATGGCACCAGTTTTTGTCAATTTGTGACAGCTGATATAACTTCAGCACATGAGTCTGAGCACTAATGGACTCCATTAAAAATCCCTAATCAGTAATTCATCTGCAAACCACCCGTAGTCAGTTACAACAAGATGACAGGTGAAATCTAAGCATCTAGATGTGAAGACTGCATTTCAAAGTCATTCTTAACTTACAAGGTGCTATACAACTTTCAAGTTGTACAGATGTTTCTTCTGCCTATGCAAACATTTGAGTACTTAGACTCCATCAGAAAAAGTATTTTTATGTACTAATGGGTTTTATGATGCTCACATATGCCTGATCACCCTTTGTTTCATAGACTGATGGAACTGACATCGCTTTGTTGGCAAATCAAGTGCTATATTGTGTTTTCCAGTAAATAATACTTTGCTTTGCCACCTGGAGAATGAAAAGTAAGGCTAACATTTTGTCTCATACCCTTTACTGTAGAAATTAAGTGTGAATTCCTGCTTTTGTTGTCCTCATAATATATAAAATTTTATCATAGCATACCACACAATGTACCATAATTGGTTTTAAAGGGTTCGTTATTCCATAATAGGGTTACCGCTTTATAGGATTTTTTAAACATGTTTTACAGACTTTACAGTTTGTTATCCCATTTCTTTATGCTTGGTGAAACTGTATGCTTTGTGTCAAATAAACTAAAGCAGATCATTTCCTCTTGAGTTGGCCCTTCATCTCTTCATGTTTATCTGTCTAGATTATAGTTCTTCAGGCAGAAACTGTAATTTTTGCATTCTGTAAAGTGATTAGCATGCCTTTCTTGCTGAATAAAACATATTCAGAGCTTATACAATTTTATACCAACTGGTGTTGGGTTTTTTTAAACAACTTTCTTGAAATAACACTCACTTCCTAAAATGTCAGTATTAGTTGGTCATCTTTAAAAAAGTAGAAGGAACAATTCTAGTAGTAGATTATATGGACTTGTTTTCAGTGATCAAAAATAAATACAGGAGTTACACAACAAAACTTAAGTGAGAGCCAGTTCTAAAAGTTACTGAGCAATATTAGCTCTTTTTTTTTTTTTTATTTGTACCAGTTTTGACAAGTTCTGGGCTTTTCAAGTAGATTTGTTTCTTCAAAAGTTGATTTCATAGTGATGAAAACTAAAGTGTTTCTACTCAGGTATATCACAAAGTAGTCATTACTTCATTGTCACCTTCTAGTCAATAAATTGTGTTTAAAATTCTTGCTCTACCTCATCTCTTTAGCTGGAAGTTGTCATACATTAAGCAACAAAGTAATCATGGAATTCCTATGATGTTTCTTTTTACTCAGAGCTGAGATCACAATGTTATTTATTGTCTGCAGTTCAATAGCATATAAAAAAATTATCAATAGATGAGTATGAGATTTATGTAAGATTGTGACAGACGAGAAGAACTGCAAAGTCCCAGCTGATGGAAACCTGAGAAGCAGAGAACTGACAAGATACAGGTCCTGTGAGTAATTTCTAGTGCTTTAATAACTGTATGAGGAAAAAAGAAATAAAACTTGTCCCATCTACTTCAGAAACCAAAGAAAAGTTTTTCATTGATAGAAATAGGCATTGATGAGTCTTTAATTTCTATAATTCAGGTTGTAATTTTTTGGTCTGATCCATGCAACATGTTGAACTGATCAGAAGTAAAAGAATGAGGTAAAATGTAAAAAGACCAAAGGAGTCAACTTCTACCCTGTTCTTTTCTCTGCTCCAAGCAAGAACTTTCTCTGCTTGCATGCATCGATAGATATAGGTACATAAAAATACATATATATGTGTATGTACAGATTTAGAACAGGTATATATTTGACTGCACTAGTCATACATCCATTGAAATATAGCTTGCACAGCTACTGTCACACTGATGACAGGTAATCAAGTAAAAATAACTTAGGTCCTATCCTTTCTTTTTCTTGAAAAGACATATTATTTCAGTAATGCTTCTTCTCCGAGAGAACTGTCATTGGTAAGGAATTCCTTTTCAGAGAATTCAGGGGTATCTAACAGACACCTCATTTCCTTGCACCATGAGGCAGAACTCTGACAAAAAATTTTAGTGGGAAGTTACCACAGAAGCTTTAAGAGTCTCCTTGGGCTGTTTTCTCCTCTCTCACTGACTAGAAAAAAACATTTCTCCATATTGCTTTCTTGTATACTTGTATCTAAAGAGATTTTTAGGGTAGCTTTCAACACAACACTTCTTTCCAGACTTTTATTTTGAGATGATTATCACTGATCCTTTTCACTACTTTACTGGAAAGAATTATATTCCTATATGATAGCTGGAAGGAGAATTGTCATTTTGAAAATGTGGAAAAAAATCCCAGAAATTCCTGCTAACACACCACTTCTACAAGCAGTTTTATTGATATAGGGAGGGCGAGTTCATAGAATTATAGAATCATAGAATAGTTTGGGTTGGAAGGGAACCTAAAATGTCATCTAGTCCAACATCCCTGCAATGATTAGGGACATCTTCAACAAGGTCAGGTTGCTCAGAACCCCATCCGACCTGACCTCAAATGTTTCCAGAGATTCTATTTCAGATCTTTTGCTAGCTTAAATTAATTTACCACCACCATTTTCCCCATTTGCTACAAATTCAGAGAGCACTTTTAGGATCCTGCCTAATGACTTCAAAAGTAAATTCAGTTTAATATTTTAATGAATAACCAGGAACTGAAATATAATGCTGCTTGCATGCCTTGGTGTCCACCTTTTCATAAAAAAACCCTGCTGTCAGGAATTGCCTTCATATTTGACTTGTACACAATACAGTGAACCACCAGTGTCCAGCAGCCCAGATGGAGCAGCAGGAGGCATTGTGTAAAATGTCTCACAGCAGATTACATTATTCTCTACATGGAGAACTGAGCAATCTGTCATGCCCCTTTAAGGTTTTTACTTAGCAGCTCTGTTGGCTACTGCTTAACAGTGGCAGAAACCTTATTCCAGCTATTCTTTGGACAGAGGTTGCCAGCTGAGAGCACATTTACAGCAACAGACGGGACATGATTTTAGGGAGTCCTTTTGCATGCTTTCAGAAACAGACCTTCACTTTATTACTTCCTTTCTTAACTGTGTTTGGGGATCTAGCTCCAAATACATTATTCATAAAATGGTTTATATGTGTGTTAAATCAAACAAAAAGCTTCCCAGGAGAGGAAAGTGTCCTAATAATGTACACTTATTATGAGAAAGGACACTATTAAGGAAAAGTTAGCATATCTACATCTTTTTAACATTAGTCTGAGTAGCTCAATACAAACGGGAAGGTTGAGAAAAGTCAAGAGAAAAAATAGATGACTTTGGAATTTTAATAGTTTTGTTGGCTGGGTGTCTTTGCAGCTCAGTTTTATGGAAGCTCCAGGTTTTCTCTCAATTGCAACTGCAATCAGAAAGGTATACTTATTAACAGTTTTTCAGATGCCAAATGTATTATTGGTGTTTATTGCTACATGTATAATGAAAGATTACTAATCCACCTAAAATGCATGGTTCATAATCTGCACAAATAATTCAAATCTCTCTCTTCTGTTTGTCAGGAAAGTTTTGGTGAATAACCTCTAATGAAACGCACACATTACTTACATGCAGTAAAACTGCTATATGAAGTAAACCAATAAACAGTATTTTGTGAGATTAGGAAGAGTGTTGCTGTTGATAACACTTTAACAAGAAACATCCTTAGACTATTGAAATCAATGCGATTCAGCCAGTAATTTTTGGATCCACCCCTGACTTCCTAGTTCATGATGGAACTAAGTCAACAGTTTGTTTTGCAGGTGGTAGAATGATTTAGGGAGCATGCACAGTTTATTGAGAAATTTTTTGCACACTTATATTTGAATTGTCAATGCTACCTTGCTCATATGTTTTGCAAATACTAAATATGTTAAACTGAACAGAATTTAATCTGTCAGATTTGAAAAATAACAGACCTTTTTGTTGTGAACTTTTTCTGAGTTGGATGATTTCTTATATTTTATTAAAACTGTAAGGAGAACTTTTATGAGATGAAAGCCATGTTATTTTTAAAATATGTCAAAAGTACATTTTCATATAATTAAGTTGTAACTAGAAAAAATTATGAATGAAAAATATAATAATCTGTATGATGCAAAACTTAAAATATAGTCCTTGCAAGCCCAGCTTTGAGTCTCTGTACTTTAGGAAGCGGTGAAGACCATTAGAAGAAAAGGTAAATAAGCTTTTTCAGGCATTCATTTCTTCTGTAGTCATGAGTCAGATATGCTAGACACAATACAAGTACAGATATATTAGAAAACATAGAGTCATTATCTCCAATTCAAGACATATAAATTCTCTTCCATCTTGCTACCTGTATGTGTCAGAGTAATACTCTATTAGAAACATATTAGCATTATTAGTTCCCCTCTACAGAACAGGAACAAAGATAGAAACATTAAACTGATAGTTTAAAATTCGTAGGAGTTTTCATTAGAAAACAAAATTTGACCCAAGGTGCCCTCATGGAGTGTTAGTACAGTAACCACTGGACAATCTTTCCTCTCTAGAAGCTCTTGCCTTACAATTTCAGTAACTTCCTCTTGCATGAATCACTACCCATCACATTTAAAGTCGTCCAGCTTGTCTTTCCAAACACAGTTTTAACGAGGAAGGAAAGAGAGAAGGAAATGTGCAGGGATAAAGGGACTTCAAAGCCTCTTTCAGACAGTATGGTAGCACATCTACTGGAGCTCTGCAGCTGCTGCAGTCTGCCTCACCCCTTCGGTTGTCTTAAGGCTGCCTTCACACCTGTATTCCAAACTCCTAAGCTTATCACAGCTTCACTTTTTAGGAATTGCAGCTCTTTAGAGAGCCAAATTTGTCCTTAAAAGTTCTGTGCTGATTTTGCTTTCTTGTCTCACAATGGCTGGAGCTTTTTTGTGTGCATCTGTGAGTGTGTGTGAACTTGTAAAGAAAAAGGAAAGTACTGAGGGCAAGAATATGGACAAATACACCTCTGATAAAGCAAAAGGAGGAAGTAGACTAAATGAAGATAGCTACCATAATATATATGCAATGTTCAGGAAGTAAAATTCAAGTTCCTTTTAATCAAATCATGTGCTATTAAAATAATATCTACCTATTCTTTTCAAGAGATACCTAACAGATACTTAATGGGACACTTTTTACCTTTTGCAAAGCTGAAAGTCCAGGCAAGGAGTTCTCCTGAAGGTCTGCCCCATTTACTGGAAAAAAAGTCTGATGCTATAGTTGTATGTTTATCTTCTGTTTTCTACTTCTTGGCACTATGATCTCCCTTCTGCTGCTTTTGGTAGAAAAGAAATAAATTATTCCTCTTGTTAAAAATGTGTGACACTGTATTTCAAAGGACAAACCAACATTGGGCTTGAATGCTATATTAGTAAGGGCAAGGCTAAGTATGTTTAAAGAGGTACCATCTATTAGTCTGAAGTGAATTACTGTGGAGATGCTGGATTTTTGCCCAGAGATAAAAAGCAGCTAAGATACCTCTTCAGCTACTCTGATTAATTATGCATTTGTGTGAGTCTGTTCATTTGGTAAAATTGGGAAGTTACAGAAAATTTATTCTGTTTTTTAGTAAATAAATAAGTAAATATTTAATCCTCAGTTTACTGGGTGAACACTGTCTCTCAGAAGACAGAAAAGCTGTGACCAAACCAGAGCTATAGATTCTGGCCATCACTTGGCATGTTTGTATTCCACCTAATAACAGTGTTACAAGCTGTGGTCATTTGCTTTTGAACAGAAATAATGCAGAAAGGCCATTGATGATATTTAAAAAAATATTTATCAGTTCTTGAGGAAAAGATTTTTTGAGATTTTGAGCACACATTAGCTCTCTTGAATGTCTGAGGTGTCTAAGGCAATCATCTCCACACTTCAGTTACATTCCAATTTATTGGCTTATGATTTAATTTGATGCCTTCTGCTTTTTTATAATGACAATCAGTGAATTATTTTTGATGACCTACTCTATGCTAATCCATAATTTACATTGCATTTGCATTGCCAGCAAAGCTATAGAATTTCTTTCTTGAGTTTGTTGTTTGATCACTGAAATTCAACAACACCTTTACAACCAAGTTATCCAGATTGATTTAAAGTTCTGATACAAATACTGTAAGAAGGGCTTGATCTAGAGTTTTGATCAAACCCTTGCAAGCGAGGTGTCCTGGTTTCAGCTGGGAAAGAGCTAGTTTTCTTTCTAGTGGTTGCTGTGAAAGGAATGTCAATAATGCATATTGGTTTAGTTGTTGCTAAGTTATGTTTATGCTTTTCAAGGACTCTTTCCAGTTTCCCATAGAAGCTGAGAAGTAGTATAGACAGAGAAACAGAATGGTCAGTGGAATATTCCACACCACAGACATTATACGCCATACTAGTACACAAACATTACAATAAAAGTATTATGCACATTTAGTGTTAATTATAAAAGTATTAAGCTTCTCAACTATAAATTGTGGAAGCAGATAGCCGTACCTCTGAAAGATAGTACATGTTTAAAACCTTAGGGAACTGAGACAGACATAGACTTCATTTTGTTCAGAAATATTGAAAGAAATCGGTAGAAACTGTATCTATTATAGTACAGTTCTCTACGTCTACAAAGTTTTTTAATTCCACCTTTCTGCCAACAGTCATTTTGCCTTCATCACTGCATTGTACAAATAGTGAACTTTAATTCTTCAACAGCTGGACAGAAACACTGCCTCCATGAAAAAGAAGTCTAGAAAATATATTAATTCATGAATTAGGTGGCATTTTAAATTAATCAGGAACAAAGAAATACACAGTATTCTGTCCACATCATACAACAAACAAACAACATATGTTCACAAGAAATAATGGTGTGAAACCATTAGTCACAAGATGGTTCGCATACAAGATACATTAACATTTAAAGCTGAGATGTATTATAAAATAAGCTAATTAGTAACACCACCTAAAGTGGTGAAAGCAAGTTCAGGAAGGTTCCAGAGGAATGGAGAAGCTGAACAAGGGTCAGCCTTATAAAGAAATCGAGTATGATGTAGACACTGAAAAGTGCAATTGCCGTCTTTTCTCACTAGAGGGAGGTAAGTCTTAATACTCCTTACTAGAGTGTTCTGCAAATGCACTGGCATGAGAAAAGATATTAAGTAATGATTATCCATATTTGGGTACGTGTTTTGCCATGTTTTAAGGACTCCTTGTGCACCGAATAATACTCTATACATTTGGGGAAAAGGCAAAAACAATTATCTTGTAATGAAGTTGAGCAAAAAGCAAAAGAGAGCATGTTTCAGTTTACCACTGAATTATGCTATCATTTGTGCCAAGAGTAAATGAGACCTTATGCAATAACAGTCTCCTTCCCATTATAGGTTTCAGTTCTTGATGATGTAGGTGCACTATCTCACTATCATCCATGAAGTCACTATCAACTTCTTTTAAAAGCACTCACCTACAAATATCACTAACTACTACAGTAAAAAAAAAAAAAAAACCAAAAAAAAACAAAAACAACAAAAAAGTTGTTTTGTATGCAGTAAGTCACTCATATTGGAATTTTCTGCATATTCCCACTAGCATTCTGCTGGGGAAAGAGAAAATAAAGGAATCCTTGCAAATAATTAAATATCATTAATTAATTATGAGGAAGGCATGGTAATGTACCTCCAGAGTACAAGTGCATTGCATATCTTGCTAATTTCGCTACACATTTTTATTTTTTTTTAGTCTTTATACACAAGCCTGGGTTCTCTTACAATTTTAATTGAATCAGTGGAAGATAATTAAATGCTTTAGAAAATCTGGGCTTACTGATTTCTTTGAAGAAAAAGGCCCAGTATTTAGGTGCAGATCGGAGCGGTATTTACTACCACTTATCACCTTTTGCCCCTTCCTGTAAGGGGTCTGTAAGGGTCCCACCATGAATTCCCATAACATGCAAGGTATATTTTTGATGACTCTCTTCAACCACACTGTTCTTATCAAAGTTTTTCATTGACCATCATGTCTAATCTCCAGCAAGACAGAAGAACAGTATTAATTTACTTTGACCCCAAATTCATATAATTAATGTTTCTAAAGCTTCACATGCCTAACTTATGGATTTCTAGAGTGATATGACTAGCCTTTGTGTCTGCATTTTGTGGATAAATTTAATCTTAACAACATTTCAGGTGGCAAGCCTAATCAACCCAGCTGGGAATTCCATTCAATAATATCTTTATCTGAAAAACGTAGGGGGAAAAAAAAAGAACTCATGACACAGCACACAGAAATAAAGATTTCTGTTAATAGCCTAGGTACATCAATTAATAAATGTGCAGATTTCACTGAGGTTCATTTCAGAGGAATCCTGACTGCAAGTAGTATTTGTAACAAGCAGAAACCCAAACGCTTTTAGCATGACTAATACTCTGGATGTAGTAAATTCTGAAGGTGGAACACAGTTGCTTAGTTGAAGTGACACTAGAATGTTAAAAACTAATTTAAGATCAAACAGCCATGGCACTAAAAAGAGTACTTTATTTTTCCCTCCCCAGTAGTAACAGAAGCATGAATAGTATGGCAATAATATAAAGAGGCATTTCCAGTCAAGTTTAAAAACAAAATGAAAAAGAATAGCTTTTAAGAGGGAGAGAACTCCTTTACTGTGTCTTCAGATTTAACCATCTATTTCAAAATTATCAAGTTTTATATTTTTATATAATAAACACTTTTTTTCTTATGGCTTGGAATATTACAGAAACTTCAATGAGATGATATATGTATTCCCACATGAATAGTGATCCACAACAGAAGGCACTGGTTATTTATAAAAGTGACACCAATATACTACCAAAAATTCTTAAGAACAATTTTTGCATGAGGAATAAATTTCTTGGCAGTCTCACACCAGACAGAGACCTTCAATTGAACTTTAAACAGGTTCCCAAACAGAATATAGCCTTTTTCAGTCATTACAGTTCAAGACTGAAGCTTAATTAGTATCCAGATTAAATTTCAATGTGAAGTTTGGGTCACTTCCTAAAACAGAGCAGTTTTCATTGTCAGTTCTTTTTTTAACTCTTATAAAAATTATTGTCACTTTCTTCTGGTATCAAATAGTTTTCCTTTCAATGAGGAAAATTAGTGCTAAAAAAGAATGAACAGCATCTCCTCAAAGTCTCTGTATCTCCTTTTTCATGCTTATATATTTTCAAAGCAAAAACTGAGGTTCAAAAAGGCTCTTTATAAAAATATTTTGTTAAGGAAAATGCAGAATTTATTAACAAAAATTTTGCATTAAGAGATGTCCAGTTTTTTCCAGTAATACATGCACAAAATACCTGCAGTCTAAGAGCGGGATTTCAAAAATTTGGTCAGATGTCCACAGGTAGTAGTGATGTCTCTGAGCTTGCGAAAAATGCTGCAGGTACTTTCTGTATCTTTCAGTGCCTAATTGCTTTGAAAAACCTGGTCAATTGTTTCCTTGTTATTTTTAATCTGGATGTCCTTTCTGTGTTTATATTAATCCAATGTTACATAGACAAAAAGAGAAAAAAATTACTAATGTAGTAATTACTAATATTCCTTCTAGTACCTCCTATGAGTTTCAAAGCACAGCATGCTTATAGATCTAGCTAATTAGGCACTGAGACAAAGCGAAAGCAAATTTCAGTATGCAAAGAATCAAATATGTGAACTGAAACATATTTGCCTCTGTTCATCCATTTGTCTTGGTTTACTTTTCTCCTTTTTCTACCCCTCCGTCAAGCTGCTCTCTTTGATTTTGTTTTTCATGCGTGACTGCAAGTGCCTACTTGACGTCACTGCTGTACTAGCCACACTTCTGTTATTATTGACAAAACATAAGCTCTTTTCACTGCCTTGTCTGTTTGGATGTAGCTTAACTTTTACCAGTCTAGTATCACTTCAACTAAGCTGCAACTTTAGAACTGTCTCCACCTTTAGAAGTTGCTATATCCAGAGTATTAGTTAAAGTGCAGAGTATTTGGGTTTTTCCACTTAGTGCTTTTGCAAGCTCTGTCCATTCTTTAGCAGTGACAATATCTCTACTCAGTAAAAAAAAGACAAAGGCTTAGTTGGGTTTCTGAGCGCTCCCAGACTCCTTCTGTCTAGTGAGTTTTGCAGAGGAGTTCTTGAATCTTTCTTTTCTCTGTATTACTATTGCTTCCATATGCAAGGAACAATAGGTGAGAAAATTCTTCCTTTTGGAGAATCCTTCATGACAACTTCAAGAATTCCATAATTTAAGATAAGGGAGTCAGCAAGAAGAACCCAAGTTTTTATCCATTTACATTTACAGTTCCTACTATCAACAGTGCAGTTCTAATCAGTTAATTTGATACTGCATATACTTTAATCATGTGATAAGTTTCTCTCCCACTGCTGTAGTTAGAGAAATTTCCACTGCCTGAAAAGCTCTGGCCCATGACAAGAAAACTCACCACTGACATTTGTAAAATCAATTTTTCAAAATGGTATGTCCTGAAAACGCACAATAATGAAGAGGTTTTTAAAAAAAATAGATAGTTAAAAATCATGATATATACTATATTTTTTCCTGAGAGTTTTATGATCATATTGCACTCACAGTTCAAGATGTAATTTTGGCAAACTGCGTCTAAACGGAAATCAAGAACTGGGTGATTGTATTGGGTTTGTGTGGCAAAGTTTTGGTAGTGGGGAGGGCAACAGAAGTTGCTTCTGTGAGAAAGCACCAGGAGCTGCTTCCATGTCAGAGCGAGTCTAAGCTGGCTCCAAGACCACTGGCCAAAGCTAAGCCCTTCAATGATGCTGACTGCGCCTTTGTGATAATCATGGAAACATAGAATTATAAAATTGATTTGGATGGAAAGGACCTTTAAAGATCATCCCCTGCCATGGGGAGGGACATCTTTCACTAAATTACGTTGCCCAAAGGCCCATCCAAACTGACCGTAAACATTTCCAGTGATGGGGCATCCCCAACTTCTCTGGGAAACCTGTACCAACATTTCACCACCCTCATTGTAAAGAATGTCTTCCTTTTTTTCCAGTCTGGACCTACCTTCTCTCAGTTTAAAACTATTACTTCCTTGTCCTGTCACTGCAGGACCTCATAAATAGTGTCTCTCCATCTTTCTTATAATAATAGAATGGCTTGGGTAAGGAAAGAGACCTTAATGACCACCTAGTTCCAAACCACATGCCATGGGCAGGGACACCCATGCATTTCCCTCGAATTTTAGAGGAAATTCAGGTTTTATATTTACATTTAATATCTAAAAATGGGCAATATTTATCTTGATATTTTTGCTAATTAAAATTCTGAACACCTGTTTGTTCTTTTTATTTCCAATTTGTACTTTACCTGCATTGGCTTAAAGTGTGTTAACTCTCAAATAGTCTTACATATAATTCTGTCACTTAAATAAACAAAAAATTTGACATCTATAATTTCTGAAATGCAATTTGTGATTAGATTTAAATTTAAAAAAGTAAATTAGGTTGAGATACAGGTGATTCTTAAAGTACATGTAAATATTTTCATTTGATTATAAAAAGTAATTATGTTGACAAGCAATAAGTTTGAAAGTGGGGTTATGAAAAATTAATGTAATCATTGAACTGCTTGATAGCTCTTGAAAATGTGATAATAAAATAAATCAAGGAGATGTCACTTTGCAGAGTAGAAAAAAGCAAGGTTTGGACGAAAGTAAATGTTTTAAGAAAATCAAATAAAGTTATGGAAAAGAAAATGCTGTCATACTCAAATATAGGCTTTAGACATTTATTTCTGACAGACGTATCACATAAAATTCCCATACTTCTGTGCCTGGAACATTTTACCAAAATAAAATTTCTGCAAGGCAATTAACTGGAAATATTTATTGGTTTAAAAGGGACTATTAATGCTTCCAAAATAAATGTTCTGTCATGAACCTGGGCTTTCCTAAGTGATCATGTCAACCAAATTCTTCACTCATTCCTAGAAGTCATGTTTCTAGAGCTTAGTTTCAAAAACTTTTTGGAACCTCAAGCTAGACCCAATAATAGAGCATCATACCCATGAAAATACTAACCCCATGACATATGTTCATATAAAAAATATAATAACTGCTAGTTGGGCTCAACAGAGGAATACTAACCATAGAACTGGGTGTTCAGGTTCTCTACAGAGCGTAATAGAACAATGAAGCATCTCTGAATGGTACTACAAGAAGTATGGTCATGCTTTTAGCTAACAGGAGCTGCTAAGCACAGAGATTTGAATGATAACATTGCCTTACACTGAGATTAATTTTGTTGGTCAATGCTCAGGTAGGTGTGTGTATTGTTCTGTTTCTGGTCTTTGGCAACCAAAAGAATTTGGGTTGAATGTAAACACTTTATCCAAAAGTTTAATCCAATAAGCTACTGCTCAGTTATTCCTTACGACCAAAATAAAGGTCCGCCTGATGTCGCCAATAACATATTTCTGCATGCCCAATAATGATTAACCACCTGAAAGACTAGCTCCTGCTAATGGTCTGTTGATATCCACAACGAAGAGTTCAGAAAGCTTCAGCCCATGGTGGCAGGAATGCTCTCTACAATAATGCACTTTCTTTTCAGTGGGCACTTTCTTTTTTTCTGTCTCATCAGTGAAAGGTGATGTCATCACACTCTACAGTCATTCAGAAAGTGGAAGTCTTAAGGTCTGAGGCTCAGACTATAAAGCCATAACTTGTTGTCCTGGTTTGAGGTAAAACAAAAGCAACTTTCTGTTCAGTAACAACTTCTTAGCTAAGACTCTTCTAACACTCTGAAATTAACAGCATAATTTTGGGAAAACAGCTTGTTCTCCGAGTGATAAGAGTTGTGTTTATAGTTAATGCCAAGAACTGGAATGCAGAGAGGTTCTTGCTTATACTTATTGCTATAACGACCAAGGTCAGCTAATTTCATTACTTGCCCAGACAGAGGGTTGGAAATGGGAAATCTAAGAGGGGTCCTACCTGCAGGGAGAAGCAACAAGGCAGGTGACCCAAAACTGACCAACAGAGATATTCCATCCCATCTGCCACATGTTCATTATAAAAGCTGAGGGATCGAAGGGTCAGCCTCTCTTTCTTCAATTGTCAACATCCGAGGAGGACTGTCTGTTCATCTGCCTTTGATCCCAACAAGTGTGTTCCTGAATCTAGAGCTGGAATCTCGTTCCCATCTGTCACTGAGTCCAATCTGGGACTTCCTCAGTGCCTACTGGTGATGTCATGCTCCAAGACTGATACGTTTTTGTATATATTGTATATATTTTATTATTTCCTTTTAATTTTATTATTAAGATTTCTTTAAAGTAGTTTAGTTCCTTCTAAACCTGTAAATACCTTTATCTCTCCTCTTCTTCTCTTGGGAGCAAGAAGTCGAGGGAGAGCATCTGTCATCTTGTTCATTGCCAGTTCGGCCAAAAACCATGACACTCGCACATCCCTGGAGAATGTGTAAGTAGAGAGAGGAGATTGAAGTACACTCTTCCTGTTCAAACAGACATACTAGATGGAGAGGTCGTGGACAGGAGGCAAAATTTTGAGAAAACTGTTTGTTCTCAGAGTGATAAGAGCTGTGTTTATAGTTAATGCCAAGAACTGGTATGCAGAGAGGTTCTTGCTTATACTTATTGCTATAACGACCAAGGTCAGCTAATTTCATTACTTGCCCAGACAGAGGGTTGGAAATGGGAAATCTAAGAGGGGTCCTACCTGCAGGGAGAAGCAACAAGGCAGGTGACCCAAAACTGACCAACAGAGATATTCCATCCCATCTGCCACATGTTCATTATAAAAGCTGAGGGATCGAAGGGTCAGCCTCTCTTTCTTCAATTGTCAACATCCGAGGAGGACTGTCTGTTCATCTGCCTTTGATCCCAACAAGTGTGTTCCTGAATCTAGAGCTGGAATCTCGTTCCCATCTGTCACTGAGTCCAATCTGGGACTTCCTCAGTGCCTACTGGTGATGTCATGCTCCAAGACTGATACGTTTTTGTATATATTGTATATATTTTATTATTTCCTTTTAATTTTATTATTAAGATTTCTTTAAAGTAGTTTAGTTCCTTCTAAACCTGTAAATACCTTTATCTCTCCTCTTCTTCTCTTGGGAGCAAGAAGTCGAGGGAGAGCATCTGTCATCTTGTTCATTGCCAGTTCGGCCAAAAACCATGACACTCGCACATCCCTGGAGAATGTGTAAGTAGAGAGAGGAGATTGAAGTACACTCTTCCTGTTCAAACAGACATACTAGATGGAGAGGTCGTGGACAGGAGGCAAAGAAAAAAAAGATGTAGTAGATGAGGAGTTAAGGCAGTTATATTCTGTTGTCTGCACTCATGACTGAGTACTTTTAATCCAATTATTAAGATTAAAGCATATAAACAGTGAAAGGACTAAAATACACTATTTGTCTCTCTAGGCAAACCCTGAGTGCTAAACAAGAATTATCCTGTTCATGTTTTATATACCTTCTGAAGCAATTCCTCTTCTATTAGCCTTACAAAGCAAAAGTAGAAAGGGTGCCATCTACATTGCTATATTTAGGAAAGCAATCAGGAGCTTTGTTTAAGAACCAGCTCTTCATTTCTGAAGCATAGGATAATTATATGGTTTGTCTTTGACATCGGGCACCCCAGACCACAGATGAAGAGCCCCACATTTGCATACAATCAACCATGCCAGCACTGAGGAAGTCTGGCACAGCCAGTGAATAGTCCAGGGCCTAGGGCCAGTCTGCAAAGCTGTCTTCCCTGCCCCCTGGGTATGCTGTTGTTTGGGGCTGAGAAGCTGAAGGGAAACGAAAGGTAAAGGAGGAGCTAAAAAATCTATGCTGTTTTTCATAGGTGTCACTGGATCAAAGGCAGTGCAGTACAAGCATTATGAGATGGTCTGACCCTCAAATATGTGGTTATATTTCCCAAATGCATGATAAATGTTTACCTTTTTTCTTACACAAAGTGAAAAGAGAATATAATGTCATTGCCCATAGGAGAAAAAGAATGCTTCTTCTGGTAGTGGGCCATAACTTTTCATGGAGGTCAAGATTTGAAGATGTTGGAGAGCAACGATATCAAGGGGCAGAATTTTGGGACTTTCTTTATTAATGAAAAAGTGAGAAATGGCAAAAGAAGACAGCTATGTTATCTGAACACGGACTACAGTCCCAGTGTTTTTAGAGAGAAAATTAAATATTCTTTTGCTTGTAAATTGAAAACATCCATCACTGAGATGCAATTGTCCTCTAAGTAAAAAATTCTTAATGTCTCTGAGACAGAAATAGAATTCCTAAAAATATTTTGCATCAATGATTAAAAGGCTCTATAACATTTTTATCAAAATCAGTACTTGTTTCACTTAAACAAAAATGTTGCATCAGTGCTGTGTTTTCTGCCTATGCATTTTTTGTGTTGTATAAAGATCTTGTACCCACCTTTCATTGTTTTGGTGTAGTTAATACAAACAGACATTAATAATATAGTTCTGTCAAGCATTATTAGGAAATGTTTTTATTATGTGATTAACACACTTCAAACTGTACATATGCATTAGAATTTATAGCAGATTTGTACAGTAACATGAATGTTGCTAATGTACCATGAATATGTGAATATCATTAATGCAATGATAGCAAAGGTCTCAGTCTCTTTATCAACTGTAATCAAGTCACTTGTCTATTTTAAATAATTATGAATTTTTCTTCACATGGGCTAGAAAAAATATAGGGAACCTTTAATTCTAATACAAGCAACTATGACCATAATTATTAACCTACACGTACAAGACTGTATTGCTTGTCTCTCAAATAAAGATCAGAGGTATAATCCGTAACCAACCAAATTTAACATGATACTCAAGGTTACCTCACAGAAAAATAAAAAGAGCTAGATTGAACAATGAAAAAGAACAATACAATCATGCAGAATTACAACAATAAAGAAAAACAATTCTGAAAAATAAAACATCATCTCTTTAGGCAATCTCTAATCCCTGAAGATTTGTAAAGCATTTTCTCCATTAAAAGGTAATCTGAAAAATTTTCACTGCATAGCAATTTCACTCTATTTTCACTCTACAGTAGATTGTCCAATAATACAGTTTGGTACAACAGGTTTTAATTCTAAAAGTAAAAATCATGCCTTTGCCAGGTGAGGATATCTTTTAATGACCATATTAATTCCCATTTTTGCAGGCTACAATTTTTTAGATTGGAAAGCAAGGAAAGATTTTGAAAACTGTCCTCGAAAGAGTATTACATATTCAATGACAAATATCTTTAAAGAAGGACTTAGTTTAGCAAATTTTTCCCTTGTATATTTACTGATGTTGAGGATGCTGAATAAACAAGTGGATGCAATGTTGAAATTTTACAGCTCTAGGCCATATTTTTGACAAGCCTGCTCATTAGCTTATAAGTAACTAATACTAATAAAAAGCAACACTCCAAACACTTTGTGGTTTATTTCATTTTTATAGGGAAGGTTAGAAGTTTAGGGTAAGCATTTGTTCTCAGGCCTTTTTTCATATATATACTAAACCTTTCCAAAAAGTCTTAAAAGGATATACACTCACAGGAAACTGCAGGGTTCCACTCAATCACCCTCCAAACCTTTCTGTGGGAAGTTCTAACCCTCCCCTACCCTACAATATTTTTTCGGTGTCAGTTTTCCCCACCAGCACCTCAGCATTCTCTTTAAAAAATCACATAATTTTTTACCTTTGACAGGATAACCTGAATTTTTTTATCATTGTTTGATTCATCCATCCTGGAATATTACAACCTGCAGACAGAAAATGATAATGTGCACAAAAACTTTATAAGTTATTTCATTTAGAGATAGGAGCAAACAAACAAAGGAAAAAAAAAAAGAAAAAAGGCTAATGTCCAAGCAAAGAAATTAAGTTTTCATAGAACAGAGCAATGTATAAATTCAATCCTACCCTGAAAACATAGCTAGTTCATGGAATAAAAAAAATATTCTGGTTATTATTTAATTATATTAGTGTCTGGCTAAATAGAAAGAAAAAATATCCTGTCTTAATATAAAACTTCAGAAAGAAAACATGAGCAACTCCTGAACTTTATTGAGTATTTTGATACCTGAAACCTCTATCTTCTTTAAGCTGATTTAGATTTCAGTGAACTAGAAAATAAGAAAACAGCTCACACTAAACCAAGGCAACATTGATGATTAAACAGTTCTAAATTGTGTCTGAGCTTGCTAATCAACCAAAAAGAACTTTTTAAAAACTTCAGTTTAGAGTGGAATGTTTTGTAATTATTACAGGAAGACACTATTTTTCCTCTGGTCAGGATGCATTAGGTTTGGGAGCTGGTCAGTCTGCATATACTGAAGAAATATGAGCATAATATGAAGTAGACTCTATCACTTGGAAACAGTCACTGAGACTGTATGGACTTGCTCACAGCTTGTTGTGACACATATTTGTTCCTCATCTAACCTCAGTAAGGTTGACTAGTGATTCTCTCAATTTCTACAGCCTACAAAGCATTAGACCTCTACCTTAGGTGCACCAGGTAATACATAAATAACTACTGTCTGTACTTAACATTTCCTAATCTGCCAAGTGGCAGGGATCACTGATCACTCTGCAAGTCTGCCATGGAGTGGAACAAGGTACTTAAAACAAGTAATTTATTTTCATTACACGGACCTCTACAAATAGCCTCATATCTTCATTAGCAGTTCATACAAGGTAGAAAACTGGTTTTGCTTTAGAGGAGAAAATAAGCTATCATCTTATACCCTCTCAACAACAGTATAAAATTCAGTCTGATGGATTAGGTTTAGACCTGCAAAATTGACACAGACCCCAAAATATTAGACACAGTGGCATCGTTTGCCCAGTCCAGAGTCCAGAATGATGCCTGAATGGTGTCTATGCCTTTTTTTTTTTTTTTAAGTGAAGTAAATCACTCCTGAATTTTTTTATTTTTTTTTCCCCCAAAGATAATGCTTAACTCTTCCTGTAAAATAATTATTTTCAATAGTCTTTTCTAAAGTAAGGAGCAGTCTGTCCCTGTGATAATGTCTGGAAGCCAAGACTCCATCAGAAAGTGAACTACAAAGCAAGATTTGCTTCTTGTGGCCTCATTAACTGTGGAATGGATTCAAGGCAGGGATAGAGATTTTCCTGTTCTTTGTCCAGGTGTTTTGGGATATGGAAGATACGGAATTTGAACACTTTTGCAGGAGAGTGATTTTTTTTTTCATAAAAATGCAAAGATTCAGGGCATGAAGCAAATTGTGAGAAAAAAAAGTCATTCTGAACTCTGTGAATACTATGATTCGGATTACTGATAATACACATATCTATACCTATTTAAAAGCATAAGATGAAAAAAAAATCTTTAAAATATAATATTCTTTTTCTTCTTACTTTTTCACTAGCCATCTCATTAAAAGATTGACTTATTAACTGACTTTCTGAAAAAGAGGATGATACCCCATAGGCTAGGCATAGCTCCTAAACATCTTCTGATGACAAAGAACACATCCATCTTCCTTTCAAAACTAGACAATGCCTAAATGCATATTTTCTTGAAATTAAGCAATGCATTGAGACAAAAATGTGCCATAGTAAAACAGTATTTTATGAGACTGTATTAGCTAAATTTTTATTAAAAAAACCCAACAACAAACACTCTCTCGCCTCCTACAAAGAGCACCAAAAAATCTATGCTCAGTGAAAAGTGTGTACCAGCATGAAATAATCGTGGTTCTCACTATTGTCTTGTAACTACTGTAAAAGAATCACAGGGAAATTATGCCCCCTGTGTAGAAATGGTTTTCTCCTTAATAAAAAAATATTAGTTGAGGAATTCTTTGCAAATATGAAATAGGGTTATAAAATAAATCAGGTGATAAAAAGGACAACCACATTTTCATCTGGTGGAAATTAGCATAGTTCCACTGGAGACAAAGGAACCTATTTATATTAGCTGAAGATTTAGGTATTATTTGATATTCAGGGAGCTCAGTGATGAAAGAGCTGTAAGGCAAACAGTGAAAGAGATGAAAGAAAGAGAGAAGTATGGAGTGACAAGGCAAGGAGAATACATATTCATTCTGATCGTGCAGATCATCTGTCCATCCAGAAACCCCAGTAAGCACAGAGAGGCCACACGTGTTGGAAACACCTAGCATACTTACTGATAACTCACTCCATCTCATTATAGTTCTTCCTGAGGCTTGTCTGCCTCTTGCATTCCAAGTCATATAGTGGAAAAATTAGCTCGGCATATAACTGCACCAAGATCTGAACATTGCTTTGGGTCCTTTGGCTGCTGCAGTTCAAATTATAGTAATTAAGGTAATCACAATAAAAAAATGGTTTTGAGATAAGCCTGAATTTTCTGAGTTCCCTCTCTATCATGCCTGGATTTTTTATTATTATTTTATTTAGTTATTAAATGGAGATATGGTCATACCTAGTATTACATGCTGGTGGGGAGTAAAGTCTCACCCCTGTGAGCTAATGTCACTAGCAACTTCCAGTTTTTGTGTACAAAAATCATTACTTCAGATACAACAGGCTTTAGCCAATACAAACGCAGATGATATTTCTTCATGTGTTTCGGGGAATACACAGCTAAACTGCCAAAATCAATTGTGTAGTGGAACAAAACCATTTGCTATTGATAGTTTCCTTATGAACACAAGAACGGTTTTGGCTGACAAAGTCCTACTGTCCATAGTGGTTCTTCTCTTAATGGGAATCGCAGCAGGTTGATAAAGAATCAGAATGCAGATTTACTTCAGAAGAATCTATGATTCTAGCTATTCCCATCATGGAAAAAGTCTACTCACAGGTGTAAAATTAAGAATAGCATATAAATATTTAGGACAAGATCAGAGGCTGCAACACGCCTAAAGATCCAAGGTGTATTTGTGTTTAATGTCCTCTTCTCAGTTTCTTGCTGATATTATGAAGAAAATTCATCAGTAATATTACTTCTTGTTTCAAATCACCTTCCTGAAGCCCCTTCCCTAGCAGCTTCACCAATTCAAACTTGCTGCCCAGTGACATTATCAAAGTCAAAATGATGAAGTGGAAATAAATAAAATAAACTGAAATTTGGTGTTAATCCTCTAAAATCAAACAACCTGATTTTTCGAAGACACACCAAAAGGCTCTGCAACCTCTCTCACTGCCCCCAGTTTGCACTCTAGGTGTTTAGCTAGCTCTCAGATGTGTTGAAATACAAGTTTTACATAGTGCTTGGACTGCTCTGAGCTTCACCACGCTGAAGCTGCAGCTCTAACCCTTGATCCTCGTCTCGTTTATATATGCCTGTGCCAACATATGTGTGTGCCTAACCAGGTAGCTTGCTGATCTTTACCTGTTGATTTGGATTCTTGCTTTGACTTTGGATCTACCTAATCACTGCAGACTTTTCTGGCCATCTGTGGACTGTGGCTGACCCTGGTTACCATCATTGGACCTGCTCTTCTTCTCTTGTTAGTGTGCTATCGAATGGCAACCTTGTCTTGCACTGCCAGCTCTGCTGTCGTCCTTGGCTCCTGACTCACCTTGTAGCTCTTGTAGCTCCTTGACAGCCAATATATGGACAAAATATTTGAAATCTGAGGTGGTTTTAGCTACTCATTTAGAAAAAGTAGACCATTACTTTAGGTTGCTTTTGAAAATGAAATAAAAAAAACTGAAAAACTCATCCAATAAAACCATGGATTTAGAACTTCTGATGTGCAAAAGATAAATCATAAGTTATTTTTGTTCTAGTCAAAAGTGGCAAATAGCAATTCACTTTTTTGAACAACTGACCGTCATTTGGATAATAAATAGTACACACAATTCACTTTTTTGAACAACTGACCATCATTTGGATAATAAGTAGTACATACAATTCACTTTTTTGAACAACTGACCATCATTTGGATAATAAGTAGTACACACAATTTTAACTCTTTTAACTGAAACACTCAGAAAGATAATGAACTACTTTACTGTTTATTAGGAATAATCTCAATTATATAGTCAATAATATTGACTTGCAAATTTGAAAAGTATTAGGTTGCATAACCCAACAGATTATGCAGATATAATTTACTCCACCAGAATTAATAGCCATTGTTCATGCCTACCATTTCAGTCTTCTTTTTACATGCAGAGATGACAAAACAGCTGTTAATAAACATAATTGTTAACAGAAACAAAAAAGGGACGTACCACTAAAACTGTTCTAGGCTGTGAAAGAAATGTTAATTTATGTTCAGTATACTGTTGTGGTTTAGGCTGGACTGGCCACTAAACAAACGACAGAAGCTCTCTTTTAACCTCTCTCCCTTCACAGACGAGAAGGAAGAGAAAATATGGAAGAGGCACTTGACTGAAAAGTAAAATTACTAAAAAGAAAATTAGTTCTGTTCTATCTCAAACTAGGATATTAGTGTTTATGCCAGTGGTACTCACCCTTTACTCATACAAATACAAGAAGAAATGAAAATGTTTCATGTGTCCCATCGTCTCAACATAAAACTACTAAGGATTTTTCCATTGCAGAATTCTGTAGTGGAGAGATTGCTAGTAAGAATGTGGACTCTCTGAAGAACAGCAGTGCAAGAGAATATAATAAAAAAATAAAATAAAATAAAAAAAACAATAAAAAGTATTAAATAAAACTTTTCATTCTATAAGCTCCTTTAACCAGAGTCTCAAAGAACTACAAATAATAATACCTTATGCCTCTCAATACCTCTGTGTGGGAGGAAAAGCTATATGATCTTCTGTCAGTAAGGACAGAAATATTCATTGTCTTAACTTAACTATGATTAATTTATGGTATTCGGTGTATGATTTTTTACTCTTGACCATATGTGGAACTATGGTCTATTGTTTGTATAGTAGAAGAATAATCTCATTTTAAAAAAAAAGAAAATATAAACACTTTAAAAATAAATCTGAGGAAACTATTCACAAGAATTCCAGATTTAGCATTACAGACTCAAAGGCTTTTAGGATATTTATATTTGTGTTTAAACTTTTGGGTGTTTTGAGCCTTGAAGTTCATTTATCTCTAGCAGAGGTAGAGGACTTCTTATATATACTTTCATTCAGTGTGAAAAATTTTACATCAATAGTGAAGCAGGATTGATATATTTATGTTCACTCTGAATTTAAGAAATGGGACAGGTGGACAAAAATGCTTCTTTTAAATATTCTGCTCTTTCAAAACTGTAGAAATAAAACCTGGGGCAAAAATATTGTGAAATTTTAATTATTACTTTATCCTGATTGTGTGAAAACACAGAAAATAAATGATTTTTTTCCTTAAGAAGTCTTTCCAATGAGTATCTAAGACAGGTATTTTTCTGGAATTCAGATAAGTTTTCAAGCTTAATATTTATCCTCTTTTCAGTGTTCTGCCACTATAAGTTCTATATTTTTTTTTTGCCTATTGATTCATAATTCTTTTACCATCAGCAGCTCAATACACACTTAAAACTGGAACCCTACTGTCCCACATAGTATTTTTAAAGAAGTAACTTAAGCAAAAGAAACCCCAAACAAAAGCATCAAAAAAACCCCAACAAAAACCCTACATAACTTTTGTTATATGAACAGAAAAAAAGACACAATAATGAAATGGGAAGGCTTGCTTTCATCCCCTGGCTGTCTATCCACTTCATCATGATCGAGGATCTTCTCACAGAATCATATTTGAACTGCTAAAATACTGACCACTAGATTTCAGTAAAACACGTATATTTTTTTATTCCCTTCTTTGACCCTAAACCCAATGGGGGAAAACCAAATAAGTTCTTTGACTTTTTTAAAGAAAATTACGTTACAATTTGTCTAAGCTGCTATAGTCTGTTAAAGTTTTCTCTTCCTGAGTTTTCAAAATAGACATAAATATTTGTGTTGGGATGACTGGCCTATATCTTTTTCTTTTAATAATACTTTTTTCAATATAGTTTTTCTTTTGGTATTATTATTTAAAGTAAATGTAATAGAGTAAAATATGGGAGACCAAGGCATAGGTTAAACGTGCTCTTAAAAAAAGAACAAGATACACACTGGGAATCATGGATTTTTTCCATATGCATTTTTGATAAATTTTGGGCTTAACACCTTGCACACTAAATAAAAATAATAGCTAGAAAAGATTTTAAAGTTGCTTTCTTCTCTCTGATTTAGAGCATGTACCTCAGATAGTATATGAAAGCAATTGTTCATATCATAAATTGGATCAATATTTATGTTAATGACATGGGAATAGTTCTTTTGTCATATAACATATATATCTGTATTTAAATGCAATGAAATTTTCCGACAACATTGTTTTTAACTGTGACTGGAAACCTGAAAAAATTAACATCTTTAAGAACAGAACACCTGGATATTTTATTCTGCTACCCTGAATGTTTCTTTAAGTACATTATATATTATAAAATCTGTAACTGAAATAACATAATTCTTCAAATTAGAGACTTTTATTCAATAGAGCAAATAAAAAAGAATGTCTCACAATTACTCCATTAAAATCTTGCTGATAGGTTTTAGTTAAATTACATTAAACTGCAGATTTTCCATAATGATTCCAGAAGCATGCCTATGTATAGATATAGAAATGATTAATTAAAGATGAGTTTGAACTGCCACCATGGTTGAATTGTAAAGTTCACTGTAACCTTCCAAACAATTCAGTATTCGTTTTGAATCTTCAAACCTCAAATTCCAAATTAGTTGCAATGTTTTTTATAACTCTGATCAGAATTTTAAGTGATATTGTTTCCAGAGAATATAGAAACTTAAACTAATTACTTAGCATTTAAAAAGTTTTAACCTAAGCATACAGGAACAGATGCTGTGTTCATTTTGTTATGTCCTATTGTTCCTGTAAGAAACCATAGTTATGAAGACGTATAAGATGGCCTTTATTTTCCAGATGATTAAGCCTTCCATGATTAAGCCACCAGACAAAGCATCTTATAGCTTTCTTTATTTCTGCATATGTATAAGTTTACTTGATTTTGGGAGGGAGTAGGGCAGAGGCAAAAGTGTTACATGTTGTCTATAAAAAACATCCCACTGGAATTTTAGCAAAAGTCATCTTTATGTCAAGGACATGGCATTTTAAGAACAGCTCTTTGTTCTGAATCTCAGGAAAGTTCAGATTAGCTTGATATTAAAAACTAATCACCATTTCAAAATAGAATTAGTAGCATTGAGATGAGAGGTCTATTCCCTTCACACTATCCTTTAATCGGAAGTATTTCCTAGAATTTTGAAGGTCATGACACTTGCCACTTTTAGCAGCATGAGTAATGTGAATTGCCTGAAACATAAATGCAAACTGACCTGTTCAGCAGATCAGAAGACTTTATAATCTATTGCTAAACTGATAGTGAGACAGGCTAGAGAACATTTAATAACATTGCAAACAGACAATGGATTAACAATGGATTAAAATACAGAGATATTTCACTTCTAAAAATTACTAGGAAACAGTATTATATGGTCATGCAATTTTTAACTAAAGTATTTAGACAAGATTTTAATAGAAGCAACTTTGAAAACAAAGTGTGTTTTCCCAGCGGTGGGAAGATTTCATTGTATAAGTATTTTTAAAACATAACCTAGAAAACTTGCCTAAAAGTAAGGGTCTGCAGACATAACCATCTCAGCTGTGTTGATTTGGCATCAGTGCAGTTATATCCCAGCTTTTGAGAAAGAGATTCACTAGAAAACAAATCATTCAAGATTACCAGGCAATAAAAAATATGTTAGAATATGCTCTTATAGCTTAAGTCAAGAAAAACATCCTTGCAAAATGGAAATGTGAGTAAGAGAAAAGATGAAGTCAAGGATCAAAAGTCTAGGATACACTGCATGGTAATAGTCAAAGAGAATTCTGTTTGAAATAATTCAGAAAAACAGTAACATATCTTCAAAATTAATAAAGAAGAAGACAAGTTATATCCTGCATCCCAAACCACAGAGATATCAGGCAAGAGAAATGTGGTCTGAAAATAGAAATCTGGTTAAGAACCTGTTTAAAGCTGTCTCACAGTTGTTACTATTAGAAAATTATAATCACTTAGAAATCAATAAGAAATGAATGATAGAGTGCACAGAGATAGAAGAGTTATAATAACAAGATTATTTTATAACCTAAAAAATAAGAGATGATGTTAAAAGCATATGACATCATTTTAATATATATATATTTGAAAACCAGCTAAATCCCAGACTTCGTACTTTCTCTCTATCTCTGAATGAATAAAGGTTTAGCCCACTAGTCAGTCATGTACTAGTAGTTTTTACTGGTTACTTACAATGATTTTTTTATTATCCAGTTGTCTCTTTGTCAGTTCAGAGCTGAGCAAAGCAGAAATTAATTGCATCAGAACAGTCATACCTGCACTAAAAGGTGGAGAGGGACATATACAAATAACAATAAATAAATAAATCCATAAAGGCAAGGCCAAAAGGCAAACTGCTAAAAAAAACCATGTTGAGTGCACAAATATGAAGAAGAGATTTGAATTATTCATTGGGAGACAAAATATGGAAAGGTACCAAAAGCATTAAAATAATTTTGACACCAGTAAGCTATATTTCAGAGTTAACCAAAATGCAGACAGCTTGCAGCAGGATTTAAAACGTGCAGTCAGAGGAAATGTTCCATAGCTCTAGAGACATACACAGTTGAATCAGGTTACATATTACTGCTGATTTACACAGATGACCAAGACAGAGAGACCAGCTACAAAGCTGTTAAGTTTGTTCATGGTAGAATAAAGTAACCAGCAAGCTGAACTCTGAAAAAATTGTATTGCTAATACATAAGAGATGAATCTTGGGAATTTGCACTGTACGGTAAGAGTTTATGACTTCAGTTTAATAGCCTGCTTCTCTCTAAATATTCCAGACAATATGAAATAACAGAAAGACTCAAAAAAACTGAACACTGTTTTAAACTAGGTACACAGCTGTATGGAGAGAATGTAGGTGCAGGTAGCTTAAGGTAAGAAATAAAATTTAAATAAAATTATACTTTCTATATTAATTTTCTGTATTTCTTCATGTAAGCTGAATCTCAAACAATTTTACTACTTCTTTCTTATATCAACTGAAATAGTTCAAGATATGCTAAATAAGATATGATATCAGGAGTTTTCTCAGAACTATATTGCTTGGTATCAGTTTTGTCTCCCAATTCCACAACATGTCCAAAGTACTAAAGCAAATTTACCATATAATGACATTGTCTGGAAGGCATTCAGATATTACAACAAATGTTAGCACCTTTTATTCATACTCAGGAGCTCATACAGGTATAACAATTATAAGGCACATATCACATTGAAATGTGTAAGTGGTTTAACTGTATGAAAGATGAAAGTGAAAAACAATGTTGCTTTTGAAATATTAAAAAGTCAAAGAAAAATATTTTTCTACCACTGGAAAAAAAGATGTGGGTAAAAATCCACCCCAAACCTGATAGACTTAAACTTAACCACAGGGAAAATTCTTGTGCAGCAGTTACATAAACAACTTTAATTCTCCCTTTCCTGAGTAATGTGATCAATAAAAATGACACATCAATAAAAATAACTGCCTGTTGAGAGCAAGAGCCACAAATGAAATCCCTTTCATTTTACTTAGGGAGGAGTCAAATTAATACCTGCAGCTGATCAGAAGTAAAACAACAGTGGAAAACTACTTTTTAATGCCTCTTGTTCTGGTGAAAATACAGCTCAGTCAGACAGAATCACAGAATCATAGAATTGTCTAGGTTGGAAGGGACCTTTCAGATCATCAAGTCCAATCATTAACCTAACACTGACAAAAAAACACCACTAAACCATGATGATTATCACCATGTCCACCCGTCTTTTAAATACCTCCAGGGATGACAATTCCACTCCTTCCCTGGGCAGCTTGATAACCCTTTCGATGTAGAAATTTTTCCTAATATCCAATCTAAACCTCCCCTGGTGCAACTTGAGTCCATTTCCTCTTGTCCTATCACTTGTTACTTGGGAGAAGAGATCAATCCCCACCTCTCTACAACCTCCTTTCAGTTAGTTGTAGACAGCGATAAGGTCAGCCTCCCTTTCTCCAGGCTAAACAACCCCTGTTCCTTCAGCCATTCCTCAGAAGACTTGTTCTCCAGACCCCTCACCAGCTTTGTTCCCCTCTGTTGGAATCCAGAATCTCAATGTCTTTCCTGTAGTGAGAAACCTAAAACTGGACACAGTATTTAAGATCTTCAAGCCTATAATTGGCAGAAGACATCAATATTTAGATACAGACTCTCAGATACATTGACAAAATTTGAAGTCATGACACTATTTGAAACCTAATAGAAATGAGATTATAAATGAAGTTGTACCTATTCACCTTGCCATTTTTTTTTATACTTGAATCATGAAATTTAAAGCTACCAAGGAAATATATCTAAACACTGAGCTTGGACATATTACAGAACTCTTAATATCAGCTGTTTACACACATAGCCTGCAGTCGCTTTGCAAAAAGGAGAGAAAACCCAATACACTGTTAACAAATTTTATGAAAATCCTGAAAGGAGAAAAAATCAGCTTGGAAATAGAAATCAGACTTTTGAAGATAGTTGTGAATGACAACTTCACAGAGGTGTGAAAGCTGGACTTTAAGGTAGTGATTTACCTAAAAATAGTGACAATACAGAAGGTAATTACCACTTAATCCATAGCTATCTGTACAGAGGGATTATTGAATTATTTCACAGAATCATAGAGTGGTTTGAGCTGGAAGGGACTTTAAAGATCGTCAAGTTCCAATCTCCTCTACCATGGGCAGGGACGTGCCCCACTAGACCAAGTTGCTCAAAGCCCCATCCAGCTTGGTCTTGAACACTTCCAAGGATGTGGCATCCAAGTTTGAAGTCTTTTACCTTAATTTTATCTGAAGAAATACCATAGTCAATTTGACTTTAGATTCTGTGGAATATGTGTTACCCATTTATTGTTCCAATACCTTTGGGTAACTGTTCTTTCTAGTATTCTCCATGAAATTACATGAATTCCCAATGGAGGCCATGTACCATTAAATTTCTTTGTCCTAAATCCATTTCAGTGTTTTTCTATGAGAAAGATGTCATTTTAGTTACCTTTAAATCAGACAGATATCATATTCACCTCATAGAAAGTAGGATGGAATGAAAAAAATGTTATTAAAAAAACCGTGGATTTAAAATGCAAAATTTTGCAATGAAAATTTTAAAAAAAAAGTGTTGGAGCAGTTGACAGATTTGGATACTTCAAAGAAAATGAAAGGGAAAAAAAACAGTCCACAGTTGGAGTTTTCTGCTTGACATTACACCTTTCTGTAAAATTTTTTTATACTATGAGACAAAAAATGTCTTCTCTGTCATAGGAAGAGAGGAGATCCTGTTTAACTAGTCTGACAGTATATATTTGAATGATCAAGTAAAGTCAGTCCTAAACCACAATCTAAACCGGATTGACAGTCAATGTAGCACTCACCTAAATCAGCAAAGTTAGCAACATAAATCAAGTTCAGTCTCAAGTGAGTCAACAGAGAATCTAACTCTAAAGAAACACAGTTATAAGGAGAATATGAATTAACTACATCAAATAACAGTCCTCAGACATTTAGATGCGATTCTTGTCCTAAAGACAGTATGTTCCATTTCAATGCAAAGACATTTCCCCCTCCTGTCTCGGCAGACTACCTTCCTGAGCCCAATGCTCCAGGATAAGACATAAATCAGACTCATTTTGGAAATGTAACAATAAATTCTATGTTAACTATTACTTGTTTTTCACAGAAATTACAAGTCTCTGAGTTTACATTGTTCTTGATTTTATTTTCATCAAATTTATTTATGGGTTTTGTTCATTCTTTAGCTATTAAAAAGCTGTGGTAAGGCTGAAGGCAAAGCCAGATATATAGTTGAAATACACTGAACAATTTCTTTCTGTATGATCTTTTCCATGTGTGATTCCAATTCACTGCATATCTTGGCATGTTCACCAATATGCCCCTGTTTGATGTTAATATTCCCTTGAGAAAAGGAAAATATCATTAAGGAAATCACCTGAGTGAGCTGTTCTTTCTCCGTGTTTTCACAGTCAATCTCGGAGTATTAGCGCTAGGAATCAGAATAGAATCCTTTTTAAAGAGTCAAAAAAACCCAAACATTTGAGATGCAATGAGATGATTAGATCAAGTAAGCAGAAATGTAGTGTACAGTTTAAAATAATATATCATATTTTGCTGTGTACATTTCTTAGTATAATTAGATTTCTCACAGTTGCAAGTGATCACAATGGCTGAGTTTATTTGGTAAATTAGATGCTCTAAATGGTTCATATATTCAATTCAACTATTTATAATTGTTATGCCTATGTAAAAGAACATTCTAAAAAGTTGAAAAGTGAAGTAAAGAAAAATTAATCTGAAAATTAAATTTTTTAAAAATATATTTGGGAGCAGTATAATTTCATTTCATAGCCGGAGAGCCAAAATAGAAGATTAAGATTGAAAGACTTCTATACTTTGGGCAGGCAGCAGCTAGGACCTCTTATGCCTGAATAATTTTCATTATGTAGCACTTGATACATTCAAGGCACTTGTCCCTTTGTTTTTAATTGCTATTGTGAATGTACAGCAAATTCAAAAAATTGTTTTGAAAATTCTCACATTTGACAATTGTTAAAAATGAGTGACCATCTTTTTTGAGATTTGTTAGGTTACTTGCTTCATATCTCATGAAGTCTCAAGCAAATCAAATCAGAATTTGTCATAATCAGCCTTTAGAATACTATAACAGTAGAGTATCCTTCTATCTAATGAGGACTCTTTTTAAGTCATTGCATACTTCCCAGATTCTGAAGTAAGTAATGTAGCAATGACAACCTTCATCATGACACAATCTTTCTTGCTGCATCTACAACTGTCCTATACAATGATGTAAATGCAAAAATATTATTCCACTAGCAAGTAACAATTTCATCATTGTGTTAACATTCAAGTTAGCATATAATCCAACATTTCTCAGAGTTTGACTTTGTGGTATGTTATTACATTAAACTTTAGATTTTTATTTATTTTTAATAAAAAGAGTTTTATAAAGACACCTGTCTGTTACAATGACTGTTGCCAAATAAACATGTTAACCACAGCAATACGTTATCTGCTACATTAATAGCATTTAAGCATTTTGCGATTCTGTTTCTCATCTATTGCTGACAGAAGTCACAAAACTGAAAAATCTTCTAATGGGTGAGAGATGAACATAATTTTCTGCATACTCCCCTACTATAAATCAGGATCAGTTCTTGAATCTCTCTAATCCAATTCCAAGTTGTTTTATATTGCTCATTCCCTCACCTTCAAATCCTGTTCCAAATTTCCTTGAGCAGTAAGTATAAATATTCACCTTTTGTTTCTATCTTCAGATTCAGAATCTTTCTCATTTACCTCCTTGCCTCACCATCTAATTCTAACACCATTATTCTTACCAAATCTCTTCAGCTATTGCCCAAGAAGAATACAATTAAGTACATTTTCCCATTTTAGATCCTTTTCTAGACCGCCTTACCTCCATTTCAATTTACTGTTTTTATGACAAAAGTTTGATTTTGTCTGGTTCTGTGTCTTCTTCTAATTAGTCATTATTCTCCATGACGATACTCCCATATTGTCAAAATACCTTTTTAGAACATTACATTTTTGGCCCCCATCCCAATATCTAAATCCATCATCTACCAAAATTAATCCAAGTTTTTCATGACTTTTACGTCAAGTCCCCCGAGCCACACTTAACTTTGCATATTTCCTAAGAAGTTTTCCTCACATTGCTGAAAGGCATCCAGCCCCAAATTCTTCAATCTCTGCAGCTACTACTTGACATTAACAATACCAGTACTCATCTCCACTAACCTTATTCTAGGCCTTATTCCCTGTTTGAATCCCTCTAGAAAATCCTAGAAAAAAGTGTAGAGTTCTATAACCTGCTAAGATAAAACTGTCATGTGTAATAAGACAGCTGTTATGAATGGGAATCTGAATTTGGTTTTATAAAGATAAAAACTATGTGATTTTTTGTTTGTTTGTTTGTTTCCAAATAATAATAAACAAATTTAAAAATATTGCTGAGAGACAAATACTATTCATTAATTCGTGTCAATTCAGGTAATAAAAAGCCATTGGATTTTTATTTTTATACATTTTGTTTAACTATTTCTTTACAAAAATCCCTTTTTTAAAGAATTTAAAAGATCCTTCTCATTCTGTTTTTAGATTCTTGGGGTTTTTTTCATTACATCTTTTAAAAAATACTAAATGTAGGTAAAATAATTTAAAAATATATGGCATATTTCAAGTCACCTGATTAGCATAGACTAAGCTAACATTTCTCATTTTTGATATTGATGTCTAGCTCAGCCAGGAGAAAGAACCGCCTTGAAATAAAAAGATGATTGGGAGAAAAAAAAAGAGAAAAAAGTATGAAATTGAATTGAATGGTCATCTTCAGAAAAAAATTCTGCCAAATTTTCTCATGTTAATTTGTAGCCTTAGTAGTCTGTTGTTAGACGTGTACATTTGTAAAAAGACTGACCTCTGTGTCAGGGAAAAAAAAAAAGTATACACACACACAAGATGCAGAAGTTTACCTATATGTATATAAACTTCCAGGAATATGTAAAATGCAATGACTTGATGGAAAGAATTAAAAAAATAAAATAATATAACAATTTATATAGTCATCTATACATAGTAAGAATTGAACTGGATGAGCTATCAGTAATATAAAGTGTTTCATTTACTAAAATAATATTCTTGAAAGCAGCCAAATACCAATGAAAACTCTTCTATCTGATCCAGTAAAACACATATTGTAAATTTTAGATATATTCATAAACTTTAATATTTGTGTTGTTCACAAAATTGCAGTTGAATATGGCGTGGGTTTTTTTTTCCCTTCTATCTGCATTCTGCTCAACAGAAATATAAAATTAAAAATACATAATACTAAATTTATGAATACATAAATTTAATTCCTCAACTCCCTGGAGTTGCAGACAGTCATGTTAAGAAGGGAACTGGTTTGCTACATTCAAAAGAGATTATATACATATCATATCAGCAAACTGAAACGAAGGTCCAGCTGCCCAGTGTTTTGCAGAAGAGAATAAGGTCAACAATTTTGTTATAATAATGCAAAAAAACCTCCTTAATATCAAAAATATTTTAAAAATATATTATAGGAACATATTTTCCACATTCATTGCTTAAGAAAGAAACTAGGTAAGAAGTAGTCCCCGCCCGGGGGCACTGAAGTAATAGGGACAGATGATGCAGTCTTATTAAGTTCGGAAAATATACCTTTTTCTACTAACGTGAGTATTTTTATTGCTTCTTTTTTCTTTCTCCCTAACATAGTGCTAGTACCAGCTGTCAGAGCTTGCAAACACTTTAAAATGTACAATACAGCATACCCTGAGCAAGATTTTTTTCTTTTTCTTAAAGTTTCATTTGTAACAAGGCAGAAAAAAGATGCAGAAAGAAAGGAAGATCCATTATTTTAGATGGTTTATGGTACAATTTATGTAGTAAAACTCCAAGATGGAAGATAATACACAATATGGAAATTATACAGCATCTTTAATACAGCTTTCTGCAATAACTAGGTATTTGTTTTGCTTTATTCTACTCAGCCGCAGTAGAGTATGTTCCACTAGTAATATATATATACAAAGCAGGAAATATTACTACTGAAAGGTTTGCTATAAATTCTAATATGGTTATGTTTACAAACACAATTGTATGCAAACATGTCTTCATATTTTAATGTGAAAATGAAAAAGGAACTTAATAATGTGACCAGACTTTTATATCTGATATTTTACTTTCCCCTGTTGACAATTCTTCTGCTGTTATTATAATCGTCTCTCAACTTCTGATTTTATGATAACCCCCTGTTACCATGTGTTTCAAACGGTGAAGGCATCTTTAAGGTTAAAGCACCAATTTGTCCCATATTCCGTTTTCAATTTAGCTTCTTCATTCTTCATCATTTAGATTCTTCATTGAATCAGCAGAAATAATTCTTGGATTTGGTAGAAAGCCTACAGTAAAATTTCTAGTTTCGGCAAACAAGAATTTGGATTTGGTGTCTGTCTATACCTAAGATGTTTGTTGGCATTTCACTCGCCACTTCAGCATCTCTAGATTCAGAACAGTCCCCTCACAACAGTATCTTGCTCTGTTGTTTTTCAGAGTAAATCTCCACATCCGATACTATATCTCAGAAACACCTCTGCCACATTTTTTGTATTTGCAATGTCTCCTCTTATAATCAATTTATTACTTCTTACAATTGGTATGCACTGGTGAAGATGTTGTTTGCTATTAACAAGGGAATATGACATAATTTAAGCTACTGCAACAGTTGCTAGCAGTTGGTAACCACTGGCAAATGTTGACTTTCCAGTGGCAGCAGATATGGTACTTACTCTATGGAGTGAAAGATGGCAAGCATGAAAAAAGAGTTGTTCTTGTTCATTGTGGTTACACATCATTAAAAAATGACAGATAATTTATCCCTCAGCCAATATTAATTTCTTCCATGTGAAGAAACTGTGATTTCTGGAACCAGAAATCCTAGGACTATTTTTCATGTCACACCTAGTTGCTAAAAGCAAAACATGGAAAGAGCATTGATTTTTTTCCAAGAATGAGCTTAAAGGTATAAAAGCAGTACTGTATGCACCATGTCATGTGGGTGTTTTAGGTTTATTTGTGGTGATTTTTGTGTTCAAGCTAAAGAAATATTTACTAGAACCCACAAAAGGTCCTATAGAAACAATCAAGGAAGCTTTTAATGACACAATTTTCACTGCAAGATAGGGTAGTGGGCCTCTGAATAGTAAAAAATAAATGTGTATATATAAAGAAAACTGAGTCTTTTTGGATCTCAGGAGGGATTTCCTTTAAGACAGTGATAAAAGAATATTTATTTTTTTTTCCCCTTGACTGACTAATTATGAATGGGTGAATGGCCAATAAATAGCCATTGTAATTATTTTTAAAAATTGATTAATGAAGGTAACGATAAGTTATCATAATCTTTTGCATATTTTTTTTTTTTCCTAAAGAATGGTTTGCCATTGACTGAAGGTTATCAGTTTTGCAATATTTGCTGAATGTTGGTACCTTTTCCTCTGTTTAGTAGCAGATTTGGGATCTCACAGAAAGGGAAATATAAACATATGTATAAATCTTCATGCACACAGAATAAAATTTCTAACTATCAGGGATTTTTAAAGGAGACCTAACAGTACTTTCAGAAAAATAGAAATAAAGCCATAGAGAAGAAAACATGCCATAGTCACCAGCTGTGTTTGCTTCATAGGGTCTGGCAGCAGTTGACTCTCCTTAGACACAAGGATCATCAGTGTAGTGTTTCAGATTTGGTCTAAGTGGAAGACACATGAATTAATTCACATATTAAGAGCAGTATAGCTATCCTAGTAGAGCACCTGTGTGGTTTACTATGCATATGGATATGCACAGAATGGATGGTGCTATACTGACATATTCTTATTAATACTAGTCTTAAAATTAATGCAAAAATTTAAAGAAAAAAACCACTGTGAACATCTGCTGTAAATGTCACCACAACATCTGTTTGGGAAAATAATTGTGAGAAAACACATGTAATTACTCCTAACATTCACAGAAGGATTACATTAGAAGGCTGAGTTTCTACATGAGTCAGAGCCAGCCAAGAAGTGGCCACCACATATCCTCATGCAAACAGCCCAGCAGGAGACATTTTTAACAAAATAAGCTATTTTCATCTTCTTTGAAGTGTCTTACTGTCAGAGAAGAATGAAACCAAAAAAGGAAGCAGTAAAACTCAGCGAAGGCAGCATGGTTAGAATAATTACAACAAGTAATGGTAAAATAGTTTAGTATTTTAAAGCCTCAGATGCATTCAGGTTTTAAAGATTTTTTGAACCATCAATTAACTGACTCAAAACATCATATTTTGTCTTCTTTTAATGAACTTAGCCTTTTCAAATCCCCTCTAATAGACATCTTGGCTGTGTTGCTTTTTAGATAGCATAAATGTTATTAGTTTAATCAATTTTATGCCAAAACTTATCTAGGTTTTGCTGATGCCTTCAACTGGAGTATTGAATATTATTTGTTCTTTCAGAGCCTGGATACAAATGGTTAGAATGACAGCTTAGAATTTCATACTTACAGCTCAGTCTTTTAAACAGCTGTATTTGAGAGCGGAACGAGTAAAACAACATTTTCTGCTGTTTTAGAACATCATAAATGCATATGAAGATAATTGCTTGCACAGCTAATAGACTATTTTAGTATCTTCTCCATGGAGTGCTTTCTTGTTAACTTACCCAGCATAGTCCTGTCAAAGTTTAATGCTTCAGATGCAGCATATAATTTTAATCTAATGTGCAGCACTGCTAATATTTCAAATGTTATATGTGCATGGAGACAGAAATGTGTAGTTTGTTTAATAAACCACCTAAAATGACTTGAATCTCTGAAATGTCTGTTTTGTTTTTTTGTTTCAGTGGGGTGTTTTTTTCCCCTTTGTTTTCTAACTAGGCACATGAGAGCCATTGGCTGAGGTATGGTTAGCCAAGCAGTAATCAGTGTTAAAATGAGGTATGGCTTTCTCTCCTCCATGCTTTGTAAAACAGCCATTTTACTATTTAACTTCTAACATGATGTCCTCTGATCATGAGGTTGATTTGCCATAAAAATATAGAATGTGGTCACAAAAAGCAATCAGTTGCATGATTCTGATTCTGAATATCCGGCTCCAAATCTTGCTCTTTTTCAGGAATTCTCTGCCTTTACAGACAAGTTGTAATGTGCCTTGTCTTTACCCCTAAAGGACTGTACCTATAGAACAAAACTGGGCTAGCTGACATACTATGCATCAAGAAAGTAACAACTTAAGTACTTATACCTCATTCGAGCATTAATTGTCACGAACTCATAGATGGATAGACTGTAATGGATGTATTTTGCATACTGGATACAAAATAAGAATTTCAAGAGAACTAAACATTTCCTCTCAGTTCGTTGCTATTTTCCCCCTTTTTCCCTTGCAGCTGATTATGTAGATACAAAGAAAGAATGCAACATAACGTTTGCAGCGTCCTAGAGTAGCATCCCTGACAGCTGTTTGTGTTCTCTTCCTCTGAGGTGCAGTCTCTTGTATTGATTGATGTACAGACAAGCATGTCAAAATCTAACTCATACATAGCTAGATTCATTATGTTTTCCACCTTTTCTTCTTGTCAGTTTCATCTGTACTGGAGGGACCATACAATCCACTTACCATTCTTCTTGCCAAAGGGCATCTGTGCTGTTCATTTGCTCAGCCTCACAGAGTTAAATGCAGCTTGCTGCAATTAATAAAAGAGCTATTCTGTGGACATATTTTGTAGAAATAAATATAAGTTATATCACTGTGTGGTCATGGATATGTACGGCTAGTAATATAGATCTAATACACAAGACATTTCTTCTAAGACAAGTGACATAATTGGTACGGTAAAGATTATCTTTTCAGCCAGATTCCTCTGAATACATTTTGAAATTACTTACAGACTCAAGAGGAATAGTGTATTTCATGCAGGTTTTCAACATTTGTTTTTGTTCTCCAATTGAGAATAAAACGAAATATTTCAAAATATACTATGATAATGTTTCTCAGCCTGTGTTCCATGGAGGCAGCATATTACACCATTGCAATATGTTTATTTTTTTTAAAACATGTATTTGACCATATGCTCCCTGTCACATGGAAGGAAACAAATGGAACAGAAAAGGGTGATAACAGCTTACTGCTGTGAACTCCCCAAACTCAGGCTTTTAAGAAAACTGAAAATGAACAACATTGAGGCTATTCTGTGTGTGATGACACAAATCCAACACGAGATTTTTTGGGGGGTCAAAGGGGTAGGGTTTTTTTGCCCCAAAATAGCTAGATGACTATTTTCAATTTTGGTTTAAGTATTCCATGGGCTATAAAAAACTGAGAAACACCACTTCAATATTTTAAGTATTGCCTCAATTTAAATACTTCTTCTTCAACCTTTATATTCTATATTTTATATTGTACTGTTGTTTTAAAGGGAAACATGACACATTTAATTCAGAAAACATTGAAATAGAACATTACAGAAATACCTAACCACTTACCTTTTCTCCTCTGAAACAAATTTTGTATAAAATCTCCATGGTGTCAGAGGTGCCTTATTTTCTTTGCACTGACTTATAATATCATCCATACAATAAGGGCTAAACACAGGGGAAGATACTACACATTTTCAAGGAACTGGTTATGCCTCAAAACAATAACATTAGTAACATGTAACACTGATTTGAGTACATCTTCATTTTACTATCACTTTAAAAAAATCACTCCAGAGAAGTTGAACCCACAGTCTTTATACAGATAACTCACAAGAAAGTTTTCCACATGTACTGGTATTTATAACTTAAATTCTCCAGTGAGGCAATAATATGGACCAGAGGACATCTGTTGAGAATGACAAAATGTTATTGAAGTATTGCCCTGGATATTTTTTAGTAAGCAACAACCAAAAAAACATGTTCCAATAACATTGGAGTCTAAGTGTCCTTTATCAGGTTCTCCTGAGAATTAAAAAAGTCTTCTTTCCTGAAGAAGGGAGGGTCCCTTTCACAGTAGTTCAGACTTACCCAAGGAAATTAGTTGACAAATGTTTAAGGATGTCATTTTTTATGTTTAAATCACCAGTTGTAAAATCCTGTTCCTTTGAAACAAGAATGTGCTTTAACTGGAACATCCAGCTCACACAGAACTGGAATTTACAAATTCATGGGACAGTCTAATGAAAAGGTGAATTCAACATTTTTCTTAAAGAAATTCTACATTTGCAAGTTCAACTCTTTTACCTTATCAGGCATTTATATACATTATTTTAAAAACATAACTTTTTTTGACAAGGAAGGATTTTTAAATTCATTTTGTCACTTTGACACTTAAGTCATTAACTTTATTCAAATGCCAATTTTATATATGCAGTATAATTATTGAAGCTTGGTTTTCTTCCAAGTTATCCCACTGGGCTATAACGTATGCTCTAAGACCAGCCTATGTTTAGACAGTTGTGGGATATGTATAATCCCACTGAATAATTCCAATTCTATTTGCTTCCTTTGAGGTTTCTCAAAGACTTTGATGCATTCTACTGCTCTGTCTTTCCCTTCCTCATCAAAGTCACAAAGAATTCCTGTTAGAGGCATTATAAGTATATATCCTCAGGGTTATGATTTATTCTTAGAGTCACTAAAACTCAATTTTCTCCTCCTATCCCACTATTATTCAGTGGGGATTTAGAAATGTTAACTCTCATTGGCTTAGATTCAAAGAGAGCTAAAACATCCCAATACCTAATTTTTAAGTGCTGGTCCCAAGGATAGAATCATAAAGGTCCCTATACGATTCCTTAAAGAAGTTAGATGTCTTAAAGCAGGATCCACAAAAATGTGCATGTTAAAGAAGGATCTATGTACACTGCATTTAGTTCCTTCTGCTCCACTTTGAGAAGATACAGTCTATGACTCTCACTTTTCATGTACCAGCAGGACTATTCTGTTTCCATTGTCCTGGATGCCAGGATGAAGACATCAAATATATATTGAAAATGTTTCCACTTTTCACAGAGTAAAAAATATCACTCAATCAAAAAGAGTAGTCTGCTGGATTTTAATCTTGTGACAAGAGCCTTCAAGAAAGGTGTGAGAAGGCTATATTTTCCAAAGTTTACTTCAGCGTTTTTTTCACTGGCTTTTATTTGGCACACAGATGCTTTGGTTATGATGGTAAACAGAATGGACTCTGCAGGAACCATAAGAGGGTCACACAAATACATAACACAAGAGTAACAAACTGAACTGTCTCTGGTTGTCTTCTAAACTGGAATACTCTGGTTTGTAAGGCAGCTACTCACTTCAGGCACATCCAGGAAAAAGAAAACATTGGATACTGTGGAAGTAATTCATATTGTCAGTGTTCTAAACAGCTGCCGAGTGTATGCTCTGTTTAGGGAACATACACACAAAACCTATATGAAAAAAGGAAGTATAATACAAAGACTGCTAAAAGCTACTGGTCCAGAACTGAAATACTATGTGCATCATAAAACCCCTGACTTAATATTTACAAAAACACACTGTGTTTAGAGTATAATGCTAATGGAAACATGAATGTAATTTGTATTTATGACCTTAGTGAAAACTGGTTCTATTAACTTGAGTACAGATGGTCAGATATTTCCCAGGGAAATATTTTCATTTAAAAATGTTTCACTAAGCTTGAATGCTTTGTTTGACTCATTTCAGGTCTGACTACATTTTGCCAAATTAAAGGAAAATCCTCCAGTCCTGCCAAGCTGCTTCAGAGCAATCAATTTACTGCTGCCAACCTTGGCAGGTCTGGGGCAGATCAACCAAACTACTTGCTTGTCAAAAGCTGGGGCAGTTTCACGTAACTGATTTGTTCTGGGTCATTCTACATGATTGATCTGCCCTGGAGCCACTGACCCTGGAAGCAGTTGGCTATGGTGTTCCTAGTTCTGGAATCTATTGTCTGGTAACTGACAAATTACCAAGATCCTATGGCTGAGAGTCTACACAGTGAGGTTGATGGTCTTACTAAAGCCTCCAGCCTGAGAACCTGGAAGCCACAAGACAGCAAACCCCTGAGGGGGTCAGGTGATCTCTCACAGACTGCAAGCTCTATGCAACAAAGGCAGGATCCAGAAGTTCTTATGGGCTTCTCCACTGCACCTTTTGAACTGATCTGAATGGTGAGGTATCTAGAAGACACACAGCTCTGTAGCTGCTCAACAATGCTAATTGTCAGTTCCTCTAGTCAATGTTATTTAGTGTCTTAGGTTCAGATGCAGTATGTATCAATATAGAGTATCAATACAGGTTGGGAGGTGAAGGAATTGAAACCAGTCCTGCTGAGAAGGACTTTGGGGTACCGGTGGATGAAAAGCTGGACATGAGCTGATCATGTGTGGTTGCAGCCCAGAAAGCCAACTGTATCCTGGGCTGCATCAAAAGCAGTGTGGCCAGCAGGTCAAGGGAGGTGATTCTACCCCTCTACCCTGCTAGGGTGAGACCCCACCTGTAGTCCTGCATCCGGCTCTGAAGCCCTCAGCACAGGAAAGACATGAATCTGTTGGAGAGGGTCCGTTGGAGAGGGTCCATTGGAGGGCCACAAAAACTATATAGAACACCTCTCTTACGAGGACAGGCTGAGAGAAATGGGATTGTACAGCCTGGAGAAGAGGAGGCTCCAGGGAGCCCTTATTGCAGCCTTTCAGTACTTAAAGAGGGCTTATAAAAAAGATGGGGACAAACTTTATAGTAGGCCCTGCTGGACTAGCACAAGGGGTAATGGTTTTAAATTAAAAGAGGGTAAATTTAGACTAGATACAAGGAAGATATTCTTTTACAGTAAGGGTGGTGAAACACAGGAACATGTTGCCCAGAGAGGTGGTAGACGCCCCATCCCTGAAAACATTCAAGGTCAGGCTGCACTAGGCTCTGAGAAATGTGATGTAGTTGAAGATATCCCTGGTCATTGCAGGGAAGTTGGACTAGATGACTTTAAAGTTCCCTTCCAACCCAAACTATTCTATGATTCTATGAATCACTCTTTGGGAAACAGTAAAAAGACAGTATCCTCAGTGATCTCATAGATTAGTCTCAAGAAAATATTTGGTGATGTTAGTACGAAGGACAAAGTGCTGCAAGGAAAACACTGAAAAATAAAGTCTCCTCTGGGCTTGTGGGCTAAGGAAGAAAAGTTTCCAGAATTTACCTACAAATGATAAAAATTCAATGGCTGAACTCATGTGAGATTGTGGGATACCTTCTTGAAATAGTAGCTAAAAATATATTAAAAAAAACCTGGTATGGAATGTCATGCTTTAGATACATGAAAATGATTGATTTCCCATTTAAAAATGATGATGGGGGAAAGAATGGAGAGAAAAGAGAGATCTTCTTTCTGAAAGTTTTGCAAGCTAGTTTAGCTCTGCATTATAATCTTTTGCCGCCTTCTAGATGAGTTTGATAAATTAAGAAATTATGAGAAGTGACTTAGTGACCCTAAACCGGTACTGTCTGGGTGAAAAGTATCCAAACTACTGAAAGTGTTGCAGACATAAGGGCAAAAATAGTCTGTAGACTAATATATGTGTTCATACATGCTATTATTACCCTATCTGTATGTCATAGTGTCATGTCTACCAAGATGGGATCATGAAAATAGTTAAATGGCTAAGCCGATCTCCTCTGGACGCAACTGAAGTTGGAGCCAATAAATCTAAAATAAAAAAGTATCAGAAAGTTAATAGTTTCTATACTTTGCTCACTAAACTTTCCTTCCAGTAATTCTTGCCTCAGTGGTGAAAATAATAGTTGATTCTGATCTCATGTCAGTTCAGGAGAGAGGTGCCAGCCAAACAACACAGAGGATTTCAGTGTTTTCATTTTAGGAAAACTGAAGGAAGATCACATGCTGAGCAGGAGAGCATGAAGATTGTTTGATAAGATTCCATTAAAGTGAGCTGACAGCAAGGTTAGAAGTGAACTGGGAAAACCTCACCTGGGTAATATCTGGGAAAGAAACAATCAGTTTGATGTTTCCCAGGTTAAAGATTTCACATTATCAAAATGGAAGTCAAGTATTCCTTTTTAAAGGCAACACAGAGGATATTTCAATCACTCTAACTCAGTCTGGACTGAAGAAATCATTTTCTTCCTATGGTGAACAAGACAGATAAATAGTTCTAAAATTATACTAAATATTGTAAGAAATATTGCTGTAAGTGCACTGTATCTTGCTTCATTACGATATTCAAAGACCAGTTTCAGTGTTAAGCTAACTCCATTTCTGATTTTTTTTTTAATTTTAAATATTCTGTCATATCCTCATTAGCATCTCATTACTAAGCAGTTAGCTAAGGAAAAGGACAAAGAAGGAAAAAGAAAATTAGATGCAACACTATAGGGCATATTTTCACCTTGATGAGCAAGAATAACTCATTAGGGGTTACTGAAAGTCATACACATGCTTCAGAGGAAAAATGCCCTCAAGGTATTTTGAAACTATTAAAATGTTAAAGCAACAATATTGATTTTTTTATATATATACAAAAGAGTAATTTATTACTACTAGCTAGGAATACATGTAGGGAAAAATCTATACAGACAAGAAAAAAATAATTAAGCACTTACAGAGTTACTTCTTTTTTTTTCAGTGGTGGCGGGAGAGAGGAAATGTGAGAATAAAATAACACTGTAATTTGAAAGCTACAATGGTTAAATATGTACATAAATTATTTACAGTTTCTTCACTACTATACAGGGACTACTGAATACTGTCTCATATTCCTTTTTGGAGGGGAAGGTGGAGATGGGTTTTGAGAGAAATGTTGGAGAACTGACTGAATCCCAAACAAAATGTATATGTGATCTGACTAAGTACTGAACCCTCTGGAAATGAAACAGTATGCATAAAGGGTTCAATCATGAAATGTGCAGCCTCTATTAACCATATGTGTGCTTCAGTGCTCTGCCCGAATAGAGACAGAATGCTCAGTGCTTGGTGTGTGCCCCAAACTCCCATCACATCCACGTACACACGCACAGACTTACACAGACAAGTTATTACCTCTACATTCATATTTTCATTGACTAAGCTTTGGATTCTGAAGTTGTTTCTAGACTGCTAGTCACACTTACTCAGACACTAAAAATCCCATCAAAATCAGAAAAGCATTGTCATCAAAATGGCTTCTGTATCAGAAAACACAAAGAAGCTCTGTTTCCTGCTCACTACCGCTAGCTTAGCCTTGTAGAGAAACTGAAATTACCCTCATTAGCTTAAATTCATTAAAAGGATAAGTCCCTGAACAGATATCAGAAACATATATTTGGACTCTGGTGAACTGTATTTTTATTCGCCTGTCCTGCCCTCTGAAATCTGGATTGTTTGTACTGTTTGGGTATTCTCAGCTACAGGTTACCTGTGCAAGAACTTTCAGAACTGACATTTATAGAGAAAATGGCATGACCTGTTCTGAACAATGAAACATTCCTGAAAAAAACAGTAATTATGGATGAATGGCCATCAGGTGCACTCTGTTGACTTGCAATGTCTAGTTACTATACATCTGTTTCCTTTCTGAACTATATATTTCTTGAGCAGACACAGAATTTCCCTGCAATCTGTCTAGGAGTTCTCTCCTGTACACTGTGGCCGCAATGCATTTGTAGTAAATGCTGCCTGCTTCACAGAATTCATCTTAAAGACTTAAGAATCTGAGATCAACTGGAAGATCTCAACAGAAGCAGTGTGTGACTTACGGATCAAATTTTGTTTTATTCTTCTTAGTCTGTGAAAATATTAGTAGTCACCATGCAGAAGTGTGCACGAAAAGCAAAGTCATCTGAGAAAACTTTTTGGGTATCAAAAGTGACAACCTGGATTTCCCCTGTAATCAGAAAGGAGGAAAATCTCTAGCTCCACTTGAAGTAGTAACATTTTGGTGCCCAGTCATAGGTTTGGATCTTGATTTTGCTAAAGCTGTGCAGTTAGTGCAGCTGCCCTTCCACAGAGATCTTCAGGGACATCAAAGTATCAGTGTGCAAGAACATGATGATAAAACTAACCAATTATTTTTTATTAATTAAATTTTTAATTATACAAAAAGACCTACAATTACCATAGCAATTACAGTGAACCGAGGAAAATACAAAAGCCAAAATGAAATCATTATCATAATGTATAGTATTTAATAACATTTATGTGCTGTGATTTTAGACAATTCAAACAAAAACAATGGGAACAGGAATAAAAATAAGCCACTGGGAACACAGAGTAAATGTGCAAGTCAAACAGAGATGTGCCATTCTGGCCAGGAAACCGTCACTGTTGAACGATGACGTGGTTCTCTCAAGCACTGTTTCAATAGGCCCAACAACAAAACTCCCACTGCAGACTGCCATTCTGCAGTCACCTCATTAGTCAAACAAATAAATCTCATGTCATTTGATGGTGGAATACTTCCATACCTTCAAGAATAATGTTTTATGTATTGCCATGTGGTAAAGCATTGTAAGTTAGTACTGGGTGCTGCTGGAAGAAGTCCTTAGTTCTATCTCCCTGCCTAAACGCAGAACTAGCCATACTTAAGCCATATTAAGTAACACTTTAAAACAAGTTTCATAAATGGAAAATACATGTTTGATCAGTCATTTTGATTTAGTAATCATTTTGATATCGGCAAATCCCCAGCATTTTTGTGAACCAACAAAGAAACTCTTGGGATAGGCAAATAATTTTCTTCATTCACTGTGATTGAAGAAGCCGTTAATGCTGTCCCTAGGAATAATGCAATTGACTATGTGTAAAATCACAGTAGTGACAGCAGTGAAGTCTAGAAATAACTGGCTTGAAATAAGCTAATTTGGGTGCCAGCTGCAGTTTAACAGAGTTGAAAGCTTGCTTTTTAATGATGAGCTCTCTGTTGTCAAGCCTGTATGGTTACAAATAGACCAGCTCCGTGGTCTCTAGTTTTCTCTGATGTTTCTACAGCTGCTTTGCATTGCAATTAAATTTCACAATGGGGCAGGTTGGGGGCAATGAAAGGGATTATGAGGAATCAGTAGCTAGGTGTGGTTTTCCTCACTGTTCCATAATATGTGAAGGAGGAGTCTGAATCCAGGTTGAGTAACATGTCATTATCTAATTTATTTGCATCCTTTAATAGCTACTTCAGTATGCAGATTCTTACAAAAAACTTGAAAAAGAATTCTGCAAGTACTCTGTTCCCAAGAAAGCACATGGCCTTAGGCTGCTGCCTGTCCGCCTCCTACTTCAATAAGTTTGAAATCTACTCTTCAGGTAACGATTTTTCACAGATCCTTTTCCACTTCTTTCCCTGCGTGAGTGGACTAGAATCCTAAATCAAAAATAATCTCTGTCTTCCATGTCTTTGCTGTTTTATATTGTTTGTATTCATTATTAATGGTGGCTCAGACAATATTTACACATTCTCAGTTTTAGAAGGAATATATTCAGTGTCCATTATTTTTCACGTTGAATACATTTTTAACAATGAAAGTCAAAATGTGGAAGAAGGTTGTTTTTTTTTTTTATTAGGAAATCTAAAGATGACGAGCATAAGGTCACAAATATCAGGTCATTAGTTTGAAAAGTTTAGCATCAGCTCAATGCTAGTTCTTTGCCTGAGTATCTCTTTGTTTTTTCTATTTTTTATTCTAAGGCATATTGACAATTTGTGGCATGCACACAATAAGCAAAGGAAAACATAAAAAGACACTGTCATTTACAAAGCAACTTGTTTTGAGAAAAGGGAATTCAGTCATCTTTTTGGAAAATGAAAGGTGAACAGAATTTAGAGTCTTCAAAAATGCGCAGTCTAAAATTATAATGGTTAGCACTAGGGAGTATATTAGAATATTACTCCTGCTATGCCAGTTGGCATGTAAGACTTCCACTTAGCAGCAAAGAATGTTGCTAATGCGGCTCAAGTGTTTCTAAATTCAAATTAAATACTTCCTCATTCTATGTGTATGCTGGGACCATTCTTTCATGGCTTGAATAGATCAAACTATGTTACTTAGGCTGCTGTGCCCTTCTTGATGCATGGGCAAGAACTAGGATAATTTGAGAGGTTTTTTGACTCAGGGATTTTTTACTTGGTATTTTTACTTTATGAAAGGACTTACCAGTTGAAAACTATGTATTAACAGCAATAAGAATTACAGTGTCAGGACAAGTTAATAACTGTTCATATCTAGAGCGCTCCACACATGTGGGATACATCAGAAATAGAACTAAAACCATCAAATGGAGGCCAGCTATGGCATAGATTTTTTTTAGTAAATGTTAAATTTTTTAATAAATGTAAGGGGTTTTTTTTTTAGTAAATGTAAAATTACTGTTTAGTAATAATTTGAGATCCTTGTTTCACCATTGCAAATTCAATTTTTCTGCATATTCATATCTTGGTTTTCTTAAAACTGAAAATATTCATTTTGTCTATTTTGATCTGGTTTAAAAGCTATGATTTTCAGAACATATTGGCAACTTCCCACTCAGTGCTACTCCATTTGATTACAGAAAAAGACAGACATCCAAAATGACTACTTATCTCTGAAAGCCTAGGCAATAAATCTCTAATACCTTCCTGAGTATTCTTTAGCTATTTGCTTTTGAAATAGTTCATAGCTATTAATAACAATTCAAATTGTGTCACTAAATTCAATAGATAAGCACTGATCCTCCATCCAGCACCTAAACTGCAATGCTGCAACTTGTCTGTGAGAAGGTGTTAGCTCAGAAAAGGCTAGAAAACCTAACTGTGCCATTTTGTGGTTGAGTCATGAGAAGAAAGAGGTTTCTTTAGTCCTCTGTTATCTCTCTTCTCTGAGTGGTATGGCAGACTCTGGCAGTAAAAAAGTAATTTCCCTTTCAGTTTGTGTAGTATGTAACATTTTGTCTTAACATAAATTAGCACAAAGCCTCATCTTTAAAAGCAGCGTCTTCATTCACCTTTATCAGTGCTGTCTAGGACTTTTCAGCAGAGGGAGACACTGTGGAAAGCTGATCTTGCTTGCTTGCTTTCCAGTTTGGATTGAAGGTCAATGAAGATATTTGGTCTCATTTGACTAATTTGGATTCCTTTGAACATCCCAAATGCAGAAGTTTAACTGATAATCAAATGCTCAGATCACATTTTCTGTGTAAGACACGGTGAGTGGGGAGAAATATGAACAAAAAAAAAACTCCAGCTAATAAAAGAACTGTGCATAACTAAGGCAGAAAGATGTCAGTGTGAAACAAATGTTACTGGACTAACAGAAAATAACTCTAGAGGAAATAAAAATACTTTAGAAGAGAAATAATTTGGTTTAGGACCACCAATACTTAAATTTAGGGATTTTTTTTTCCTTTGTGTTTTCTTCTTCTGACTGATATGATTGTGTACGACTTTAACAGGTCAGTCTGAAATTTTGCAAGCTGATTGTCTCTTCGATACAGAAATTTTTGAGTTTCAACAGAAGAGGATAATTGAGGAACATGAAAAACCGGTGGTTATATTTTCAAAAGTTGTTTTCATTGTTTATATGCTTGTTTGTTTAATCTTTACTGTGTAAGTACACATTCAGAAGTGAAACAGTTCACGGACAGCTATGGTACCGAGTGCTGTGAGTAAGATCTGGTACCATCATTGCTCTGTGTACCAGTTCCCAAAAGGCACAGACATACAGTGTGCTGGCATCAGAAAAGCTCTTAAAAATTTTTCTGAACTAGGAATAGAACACAGTAAAGTAAAAAGCATAGGAACCATCACGTAATGATAGGGAGAAAGATTAGGTAAAAGAGACAGAAAATGTGATCTCCATGAATTAAGTGCTTGAGTCCTCAATAAGATATTAGAAAAAATTGTGAAACCAACGAAGAAAGTGGCTCTTTGCAAGCCTCTACAAGGAAATCATCTTCCATTGCCATTCTCTACTTAATCTTGTTCCACAGAGTTTGATAAACTTTGAGTTCTAAAGAGACATTCCAAGATTAAACTTTCATATGTAACCCCTATTTTCTACACTGTTATATATGGAATTGTAATTCTGTTCTTAAATGTGTGATCGCATGATTGCATGGAATTGCATTAATATAAGGGGATGTTTTTCCAGTGATTTCTGTCTCATTCTGTTCAAAAAACTGATATTGCATTTTGTATTGTTTTGCTGCTTCTATGTTTTTAGCGCTTTGCTTTTGATTTTGCAGAATATTTTACATGAAATTGTACACCAGAACCTACACTATATAGCATAAGACTATACTCTAGGAACCTTAATTGATAACATGTTTTTTTTTGGTTTTTTTTTTTGTAAATATGGAAAGCCATAGGGATTTTTAATAACTAGATATAGCACCTAGTACTACAGTAAAAAGGTTTCTGGACTAATCCTGATATTCACTCATACACAACTATCAGAAACACTCTCCATAAAAACTAGAATTACGTGTGCAGTGCTGATTTTGTCTATTTTAACTTTTTTTTTTTTCTGTAGCAATTAGTTTGCCATTTGAAAATGAAATTAGTAGGAAAAATGAAATTACTTTCATTGTTACATTAAAAATAAATAAATCGGAGAGTCTTTTATACAGAGGCTCTGTATCCAAAAGAACTGAAGTTCATTTGAAAGCTAAAGCTTTACAAAATAACCTTCAGTGAGTAGCAGTGCCTTTTATTGTCCTATAGGAAATCCGTTTTGATTTGACAGAATGATAAGCCTTTGAAAACTGTGGACTGAAAATACACAGTAGACTTTTCGCTAAGCTCATAAAGTGCCCAACTGAGAAAGGATTCACTGCACATGAATGAGAGCTAAATTAGCTGTGTATTGAAAAGTCTTACCAAATGCAATGCTGTAAGTCCTTGGCAGAACTTGGGTCCCAGCAAAGGGTTTCTGCACACTTTGTCAGGTACTCCAGAGAGATCACCATTCTGATGTGCTATAAGATTTCTTCAGCATTCTTTGGCTGATAGGAACTTTAAACCATATCTTACAGCAAATAAGAAAAATAGTTATGTTATTTTTTGTGGGGGGATATAATTAGTTGCTTTTTATTTCAGGCATCTTTCTTAAAGAGGAAAGAGCTAACATAGGAACTAAGTACTTAGAAGCAACTGTACCAAATTCTTTAGACAGTGTTTATGGTGCATAATAGAAAAGTAGCTTTTTACACCTACTTTATTTTTGCACACATGCATCCCTTTGCACTTGTGCAGTGTTCAAATTTCCTTGAAAGGAGAATTGCCTAGTTCCCAGTGTATTTGGGTGCCACAAACAAGTACAGATATGTATAACAGTACCCAGAGTGAAATTCACACTGAACCGATGAAGTTAGTCAGGCTTAGGAAAATCTGTAATGGATAAGATTTTTTCTTTCCTCTGGGCAGCAGACAATTTGCACCATTTTAAACTATTACTAATAAGATTAATTTTCTATCACATTATCAACTTTGTTTTCTGTTGTTCATGGGGAACTGCAGTTTACACCAAACTATGCATTAAATAGTGCCATACCAACCTTTCCTTTGAAGTAGATGACATTGGCTTGAGAGGAGCTTTTAATTCTGTTAAAGACATGTGCTTGGAACAAAAGTAATGTGACAGATCTACTGAAACTTATGAATGAATTATTGCTGGAACATACAGTATTTGATTTTTGCACTTTAATATCAATCTTTTGGCAGCATAGCTGCTGCAGATAAAAAAAAAAAAGCCTGTCTCAGCTTTCATTCTTATTCATGTGTTGACCTTAAATTTCCCCTTTTCCCAGATGGCCAGTCATCTCTCAGTTCTGAAATGCTAACTGGCACCATTATGCTTGTCATACTAACGCAGACCTGTTCTCCTTAAATTCTGTACCATATGAAGTGTTTTGTGACTATGTGCCAAAAAAAAAAATTAAAAAATAATAATTAAAGAATAGATATATTCTTTGCTTGGCAAAGAGGGGAAGAATAACATAAATTTTTTTATCCCAGAGCTTTCAGTATATTGTTCTCCCACTATTTTTTTTATTTAAATTTAGTCAAATTAAATCAATTCTACTGTCATAGTAAAACAAGGCTATGACTTACATTCTTCTGAGTACAATTCATCAATCACTATATCAAAATTGAGGTTGACAGAAAAAATACTTTCCTCCCAAACATATGTTTGGGCAATCTTGGCATCTTGGTTGAACATAAACACTCTAAAATGCTTTAGAGAGGAAAAAGAGTCCTAGCACAATGCAGAAAATGGCATGGTGAACACATTATGCCGAAGGGCTTGACAACAGGAAAAAGTGTTTGCCTTCAGCAATATCACTACATTCTTCTCTGAAAAACACCCTAGCTCACAGTTTAGCTAAGGAGCCTTTTCCACTCATACAGAGACAGCAAAAGAGACTGAAGTAGAAAGGACTTCCCCTGCAGTACACAGAATATATTAAAACTTGGGGTTGAAATCCTTTTCCGAAAAGCATATATTCACCTGATTATGGTCTAAGTGATACGTAGATTGTCAGCTTCTTTTTATGGTGCACATTTATTTATTTATTTATTTATCATCTTCTGCAATTGTGAAAGGTCCTGCACACACATATTTTTTCATTTCACCTGTCCAGTTGCTAAGCCACTTAGACTTTTTAAGAGGGGAGGATAAACCTGTCCTTTTATACATACAGGTATTCATACACACACACACACATAGAGATGCAGAGTTTTCTCTTTCTTTACGTATTATTCTTAATTCCCTTGTCTTTAAAATTTTACTTCACTTAGTTTTCTTCTTGGTTTCAAGATTCACCTCAGAAATAGTGTAGCCAGCAGTACTAGGAAAGTGATTGTCCCCCTGTACTCCATGCTGATGAGGACACACCTCAAATGCTGTGTTCAGTTTTTGTCCCCTCACCACAAGAAAGACATTGAGGTGCAGGAGTGCATCAAAGAAGGGCAATGAAGCTGGTGAAGGGTCTAGAGTAGAAGCCTTCTGAGGAGTGGCAGAGGGAACGGGGGTTATTTATCCTGGAGAAAAGGAGGCTGAGGAGAGACCTTTTAGCTGTCTACAACTGACTGAAAGTATGTTGTAGCAAGGTGGTGGCCTGTATCTTCTCCCAAGTAACAAGTGACAGGATGAGAGGAAATGGCCATAAGTGGCCATGGGAGGTTTAGATTGGATATTAGGAAAAAAATCTTCACTGAAAGGGTTATCAAGCATTGGATGTTTAGATGTGGTTCTTAGGAACATGGTCAATGGTTGGACTTGATACTTTTAAGGGTCTTATCAAACCTAAATAATTTTATGATTCTATGATTTATATAGAAATTAATTCACTGTTCACTCCTTTAAAATAAAAGTTTTGTTGCCTTAGCATTCTTCCTCACCCAGTACACCTTTTCCCCCATATTTGCTATTGGTTTATCAGATTAATTCTGTTTGGTATGATTCAGTTCACCAGAGTTTCTATCCCAGTTTCATTGCCTACATGTCCCAACATCTTCCACTTTTGTCCACAATCGAAGTCTACAAAGGAATAAAATATTTCTGATTGCTAGTCCAGATTAGAGAGTATAGGGAAAATAATGATTAAAGAATTAGTGTTGATTGATGCATAGAGAAATGGAATCTATTTCCAAAGACAGTATGAGAAGCACTACATATAAACTGAAAGAAAGATTACAGAAATTGCAAACAAACATTTATTCTTTTACAGAGAGAATAAAGGAGTTCTTAAATTACCAAAGGATTTTTTTTGACTTTCTATCATTAGAGATCTTAAGGACAGATTAGACAAATATCTGTTAGGAATCGTTTAAGAATATTAGATGGTTTAAAACCATATCATGTTTGAGAGGAAATGTAGTTTCCCTGGATCTAATTTTTAGTAGGCAGCTAAGGTTGATAAACTGCAAAAGAATGCTAAAGATTCATATAGAAATACTAAATATAGTTCTCTTATAAAATACTTCCATAGTAAGGATAAACCATTTTATTACTACCAAAGCAAGTTAATAACCCATATGAAATCTGTTGTTTTCAGCTCTTCCTCTAGCTTGTTAACTTCAGATTATATGACCCCATATTAATGGAAATAGTTACTGATAAAGTATTTTCTTAACCTTTTTCCCAGAGTGTGGCTTCAGTAAAAAATTATCGCAATTTATTTTTTACAAATTCAGAATTTACCAATGAGAGACAAGTTCAAATGCTAGAGTATTCTAGTATTCATTTTAATTCATAGTAAATCACACAGCTTCTTCATATTTTTTTCTTCTCTTCTTTTTTTTCCCATCCTGGAGAAGTGGGAAATCAGTGATAAAACAACCAAAGTGTTATAAAATTGTTGCCCTCATTAAAATTCTCAGAGGAATTATCTTCATTTTACTATTATCTCTGTTATTAATATTCTGCTCTTTATCACTGTTTATGCAACCAGATATTGCACATGTAATCTGCTACATTAATGTTCACAGCGAGAATGAACTGAACTTGGCTGAATATTCTGCATTTACCCATTGGAGAGTTTTATTTTTCCTACCACTTCGATTCACTGGTTCTTGAAAGACTGAACATGAAGCAATACATAAAAGTAAAGAAACCCCAAATATAGGTTTCCTGGCACATATAACAGGTAAATGTGCACAATATGATTTTACTGCCCAAGTCAAAACCAGTTCTCTACAGAATTTGGTCTCATTTTAAGTTTGAATAGAAATCATTAATTAAGGCAAACATGAAAAATCAGCTAAGTGGTATCTCAGGTATTAAAATTACAATTGTAGCCAAAAAAGAAAGTAAACTTAAACATAGCTTAGATGGTGTTTGATCTAAGGATGGCCCTGTTGTATTGATATGTTCTAGTGATAAGTCTAGAGTATGCTTACTTTCTATCCCAGTATGTTTAGTTTGCAAGAAAAACATTACTAATAATAAAGCATCATATGTAAATATATTATTAATTATTAACATCAGCCATGTAGTGTCTTACCCTATTTCACTTGAAGTCATACCTACCTTGAAATGTGAATGATATTACAAACTACAGGCAAGAGTAAACACTCTACCCTTGCATTGTTTACACTGCTGTGTGTACTACATAAAATCAACTGCAGCCCCCAAAGATGGGCTACCAGCTTAAAACACATGCCTAGCTCATTATTAGCCTAGCCAATAAACCACGTGAAAAGACAGATATGCCCAAAGCTTTACAAAATAGCTGTGGTTCAAATATCATACCAATATTTCTGAGGCGATTAAAATAGAAAAACTCTTTACTTCATAGAAGAAAAGCCTGTAGAACTGCTGCCATTGTCAGTGAAGATGAAGAAGGAGTATCATCTGACATATATTGATATGATTCATTCCACCTAATATACAAAAAACCCTAGATTACACCACTTGGGACAGTCACTTTAATAAGAGTGTTCTCGAGGGTGGATGCATTAAAATAAATCTGGATCCAAGAAGTGTAGCTCAGTCAGTCAGACTGCGACTCACAATGCGTATCTCATGGGCATTTGCATCTCAGCTAGTTGTTATTTATATATATATGTATAAAGGAATTAGGCAACTCTATGTCAAGTTTTAGATTTCTGGTTTAGGAAGAGACATATGTTGCTTCATTGTTTTTATCACTGGCATCTTAATTGAGAGAAATATTTTTTAAAATTGATTAATACCACTTCTAGTTAATATTGAAATAATTTGAAATACTCTAAAATTATGAAATTATTTTTATTTCCTATTTGAATAAATGCTGACAAGGTCTAACAACGTAAAAAAGCTAATTTGAAACCCACAAAAATGCACTCTATAACTAATAAGAGGTAAAGTGCAAATTTGAAAACAAACAAAGCTATGTTCTAAATAAGGTCCATTGCCCTCTCAATCAGACAACCACTTTAATGGTTTGCTGCAACTTCCTAGGAAAAAAATAAAAATGTAACCAAACTCATTATTCTGCAAAAACTTTCCATATTCTCATACCTTTATGCCCTCTGAACAGTTCAGCTAAATTCACCAGGACTGCTTACAAACCAAAAAGTTAAGCTCTGGTGCTCTCTTTACAGAATCAAGGCCAACATTTGCAGTCCAGGGCATCTACATTCTCTTAAGCTGATTCTGTTTCCTCTGTTTCTCCTCTGTCTTGTCAGTGGATGTTTAAAATAACAATAATGCTGGGTTTTGCTGTAAACTGGAAAAGACACTTGAGAACAAAATGCTCTTCCCAGGAGTCAAGAATACTAAATTACACATACATTCATTTTCTTTTTACACAATCAATGGAAATACCCATCACAAATCATGTGACTAACATTGCAATTGACTTTAAAATTAATTCCTTTTCACAGTTTCACTGGAGTCAGAAGGGAAATACACCATTCAAAATATCTTAAGTGTATTTTTCCATCTTACGTAGTTCTGATCCCTAAGATGTATATTTTTTCAGACACAGTCTGTTACTCGTGAACAAGAAATCAACTTTCATTCCTTTTGCTACATTCATCTGCTTTAAAAAAATCCGTGTGGTACATATAAGCTTTTGTTTCAGTATAATTGCCAAACACATTGACCAACATGTGAAGTTAGATGAAAGATTACTATAGCAATAGATATTAAAAAAAAAGGCTTTTTATTCTGTAAGTTCAATAACAGTGTGATGTCTTCAATTACATTACTTCTGCATGCTTTTTTCTTGAGGTATGACTGACACCCACTACCATTTTCTCCAGGAACGTGGCACAATAACATTTTCATATAAGTGTTTTCCCCATTTTCTTTGTGTGAATTGGATCCTGTGTTGACATCTGTGGAACTCTTTTCCATTGATTCATGGTGTCCAATATATTTAGAGGCTTCATTTTGAAGTTAGCATAGTTAATTAAACTACCATTACAACTTAACACTCACCACCTACTCCAAATTCCATTTTTCTCTGCTTTTCTCCTTGTGCAATGAATGATAATCGAGATCAAGGATTAAAGGTTAAATGGTAAAGTGTTCTCACAGTTTCCTTTTTTTTCTGTTTTCTTGGTTTTTTCTTTTTCATCTGCAAGCAGGGCAGGATTTTACTTCCACTCCTTTGCAATCCAGTCAGAATCACAGCAAATCTCTTTTTGAAGCAGAGCTGCCTTTCTCTATCCAAACTCTTATCACTGATGCATCACAGGAGAACAATCTGCCTTCAAGAGCAAAGGCTTTAGCAATCCTCCCTGATTCCAGTTTTGAGCAACATCCTTTTATTATTATTTTTATTCTTTTCCTCTAACTGAGACTGTTCTTTGCATATCTATTTTCATTCACTCAGATCAGGACATACAATGCAAATTCATGTAATTGAACAGTAAAAGAACCTCTGCCTCCTCTCTACATTCAATTGGGAATGACAACCATCTATAATTGTTGCTCCTTGTAACAGGCCCGAGGCAGGTAAAAGCTTGAGGAATTGGGAGCCAAAGAGTGTGCTTGTGCAACATGAAGAGCTCATTTTTTAAACTTAGCTTTTTCTGGAAATGAGTGTTCGAAGTTGCAATATATCAAAGTCTGTTTTGCTGGTCACTTCAATCATCTTCAATCAAATTACTTCTTCTATAAATGAATGAACCAGCACCACTGAACAAATCATTTTATTATACTGTCATTATTGAGAAAAATTGTCAGCAAAAAACATTGCAGAACAGTTTCACAATGGTTCTTGGGACAACACTTAGTAACAGGCTGAAAGGAAAGCACTGTTTGCTTCCTGTGATTTAAATTGTCTATGGACTAAGACAATGCTTCAATCTCAAAAACCTGATTAGTCAATTTAAATTCAATCTACTGTAGCTTTCTACAGTGCTAAGGAGGAGTACATTGACTGTTATTTTGTAGAATGTTTTTACAAATGTATTTGATGAATTGTTAGGCCTCAGCTCAGGAAATACTTGAACTTTATTTAATTTGTGGAGTTGATACATATCAATAAATTGTGTATAAACATAGAGCATTGGCACTAAAGTTTTTCACTGAGACCCTGGGAAACAAACCTTTGAAGCAGATCTGACAGCACATTTCCATAATTTAAGTACCTTGAAATGTCAACAATTTTTGAATCTCAAAAATTAGGCATTATTAAAACAGAAACAAAGATGAGCCTTTTAGATAGGAAAGAAACTGAACAGTTAAACAAAACAATCTCTCTGCCTCAAAGAGAGATACGGCAGGATTAGAAACCAATGACTAGGATTACAGTACAAGAGCAGTACGTCCCTGCCTCACCTCTCCTTTCTGTGCAAATATGTTGCTTCATCCCAACTAACATTTTTCAGACTGTCTGGCTTGCAACAAAATCCATAAAGTCCTTCTTGGGCTTAGGAAGAGCTTCCTTCTTTCTATAATTTCGAAGGCCTGCTGTGTCTGCTAGGAGCTCATTTCATCAAAGTCCCCCCCAACTCCACCCCAAGTCTTCACTTTTCTGACAGCTCATTTTCCTAGACTGAAAAAGTGCCTGCCCCACAGCACTCTGCAAAATATCCCCCAGTTGAGGATGTTCATTCCTCAAATGCAGCCTCTAATCTCTTAAATGGCTCTGTTTGACCTGGTATGCAACAGCAGCAAAGCAAATACAGATTCCTCATTGCTGCTATTTATCCACACCATAGGAGAAGCATAACAGAATAACTTACAAAAACTATCTCTCACGCTCACCAAAACCAGAATTTTGTTACCGGTACATGATTGCGTAAAAGAAGTTTAGAGTAATGGTTTAAAACTGCAAAACTTTGCCCTGTTACTACACTGTGGTGCTGCATATCAATAAATTAGCTCAGTTATGAGGATCAGCCTAGGTTAAGTAACATCCAATTTTATTAGGGCTTACTTAGAATCGTCTCTACAACATACTAATATATGGAAAATTCATGTATTCCATATCATATTCACTGTTATTCATTGTTTCCTCATGCTTGCTACTACTACCAGAGCAGAAAGAAGTGTGTCTTAAATGAAATTAAAAGGAAAAAAAAAAAAGTAGACATAAAGCTTGCATGAAAATTAGATGAATTTGTTTCTCTTGCTCTACTTACTAGTTGTAATTATAATTTCACACTGTTTGTTTATGTGCAGAAGCAATGCCTGTTGGATCATATTAACTTGCATGTAGAAGTGTGAGCAATCAAATCCTATTAATTTCAAAGAGGATTCTCAAAGGGGAATCTTTAGTTGATGCAAATTAATGAAACCTTTTTTGACAACACTAGCAAAAATAAATGATATTAAGACCAAAATTTGTAAGCATAAGGAAACAGAAGGGAAAGAGCTGGTAGCATATCTCTGTTACAGTTTAAGGGCCTTTGCCTTCATCAACTGTTCTAACATGCAAAGTCAGTTAAAGTAGTATTACTCCTCTACTCCAAATTACAGGAGCAATGAAATATTGTTCTACTTCAGAGCAGAAGGAAAAAATCTAGCAACCACAACAGCACCCAAGCCGGTTCACCAGAGGCTCTTATATATCCTTGAACCAAGTCTTCCTTCGATACCTCTTTTGTCATGCATTTAATTTCTCTAGAGATCGAGTTCTGTAAACATAGGCATAAAAAAATAAAAACCGAGCACTATATTGACAGAGTTGAAGCAAAGCATGTTCTCATGATCAGGTGGTTGGAGGACAGACTGGGAGAGTTGGGGTTGTTCAACCTGGAGAAGAGAAGGCTCTGGGGAGACCTTATAGTGGCCTGCCAGTATCTGAAGGGGTCCAACAAGAAAGCTGGAGAGGGACTATTTACAAAGGCATGTAGGGATAGGACAAGGGGTAATGGCTTTAAACTGGAAGAGAGTAGATTTAGATTAGATATTAAGAAGAAAATTTTCTCTATGAGAGGGGCAAGGCACTGGAAAAGGTTGCCCAGAGAAGTTGTGGAGACCCCATCCCTGGAAGAGCTCAAGGTCAGGATGGATGGGGCTTTGAGCAATCTGGTCTAGTGGGTGGTGTCCCTACCTGTGGCAGGGGATTGGAACTAGATGATCTTTAAAGTGTCTTCCACTCTAAACCGTTCTACGATTCAATGATTCAATGATTCTGACTTGCTAAATGTACTCATTTTGGCTGGGATAGAATTAATTTTATTCATAGTAGCTTGCATGGTGCTATGTTATAGTTTTGAGACCAAAACAGTGCTGTTAAGATATTGATTAGTTATTGCTGAACAGTGCTGGCAAATCTTCAAGGCCTTTTCTACTTCTCATGTTGCCCTGCCAGCAAGTCGACTGGAGGTGCACAAGAAATTGGGAGGGGACACAGCCAGCTCACCTGACTCAAACTGACCAAGGGGATATTCCACGGAATATAACATCATAGCCAGCAATAAAAGCTGGCGGGGAGAAGGAGGAAAGAGATCATTGTCATTGTGTCATCTGGCCTGCTGCACAAAAAACAGCTGTTGGATTTCTTGCGATTTGTTTCACTCCAATGGCTAAAGTTTTAAAAAAAGTTTAATTTTTATAGAAACACAACTCCCTCAGTAAAATTTAGTGTAATCAAAAATATTCTGTAACTATTACTTAACACCCTTGCCAGCATATATTTTTAAGTAACCATATGTGGTTATCTTTGATTTCCAGCCTTTGAAAATTTTTATATTTTTTATTTTATGGACAAGCCAGACTTCTCTTTTCTTCACAAACAGGGATAAAATCATTCCCTAATCTTTGTACTATTTGCCTGGTTGAGCATTATTTTTCAAACACAAGGTGCTGTGATTGAATTTTCACACTTGCTTCCTAAGCTGTTGTGGTGACAGATTTGTGTCTAACAGCCATCTCTAGCTCTACTGGCACAGCATCTCGCCTGGAGCACTCCCTGGGAACAATCTCTGCAACCAGAAAATCATTGCTGATCTCCCTAATCGCATGGGCAACCGTGGTCCCTTCATTGTGACCTTCTGTTCAAAATTTGAATGTATCCAGCCAGCAAAGTTGTGTTGTAAAAGCAAAGCTGAAGCTCCAACTTGGATGAATTTCTAGAAATTAAAGGATATATCTATGCCTCAGCAACATGAACAGGACTTTCAAATAAATCTCTTCCTCATTTTTCATATTACATCTGACTGAATTTTTAAGAGATTTCAGGATTTCTTTCCTGTGTTCCAGGTTTTCTTGTGGTTTTTTGGTTTAGTTTATCTTCCCCAGTTGAAAAATTATGATCTCTAATTTTGAGATTCAGTTTTTTATGATAAATAAAATTTTATGTTTACCAAATACTTATTTTTTCTGTCTTTTCTCCCACTCTTGGTTAGTTTACTAGTCCAGCTCCTAGAAGATAAGTTCCAGTATCTACAGAAATTGAAGATATCTAAACTGACCAGCTTTTCTTCTCTAGAAAAAAAATACAATGGTTCAACATTCTGTAAAATAATAATAATTAAAAAAAAAGCACCATGTTCCTCCTCCTCAGTATATTAGCTTTTTGGAATGAAAACTATTCTCAGATTGAAAACTTTATGTCAAATTCATATGACCAAATATGGATTTCTACATGTCCACCACTAACCAAGAAAACCTAAGCTACTTTTATGGCTGCAGGAGAGAAAGTGCCAGTTTCAATCTTTGATTAATGTTATTCTAGAGTAAATATTTAAAACTTTACAGATGAATACCTTAGAAATGCCTTCTTTTCTTCCACTGGCATGGGAGACAACTATATTGTAAATATTTGAAGTGATATAAAGTGAAACCCTCTACGATCTCCTGGAAGATTTTTTTACTTATTTATTTCTATTTTTATTATTTACAATTTCAGGAGTTAGACAGACTTACTTTTGGAAGTGTCCTGATTTGAGGTAAAATGTGTGGATTCGTATCTCATCCTAGCCACCAAATGGCTGGTGTCCAAGGAGGACTCTGTCAGTCTGGCTTTGATCCAGATCTGTGTGTTCTTGAATCCAGATCCAGAATCTACTTTCTGTCCATCATTGAGTCCAGCCTGGGACTTTCCCAGTGCCTGCTAGTGACTTGGTCATCATCCTGGGAGCCTGATACGAGTTTCTATATATTTGTATATATTTCATTATTTTCTTATTAATATTATTATCTTTTTATTATTTTATTATTAATATTTCATAAAAGTAGTTTAGTTCCTTTTTCCATCCATAAGTTCTTTCTTCTTCTCATTTTCTCTCCTCTCCTCTGAAGGGAGATGTTCTTCTTTCTCTGAAGGACCCAAGAACCAGACACAGTGATCCAGATGTGACCTTGGATTAAATATTTCAGACTAAATGAAATGCTGAGTTAAATCAGGAATTACTATTTATATATAAACTCTCAGTACTGCCACTGAGCCAACAAACGTTTACTGACATCATGGTTTTAAGGAAATGCTATAACCATTGAATTCATTAGGAGAAGTTAATATAACAAATTATTATAAAAAAGAAGTTAATGTAACAAATAACTGGGACTCAAAAGTAATGGTCAGTCATATGCCAGCACTCCTGCCTTGCATAATCTTATTAAAGCAAGTAAACCCAACACTCAAGCTTCACTTTTGTCCCTGCCTTCACATCAGTATGCAAGGAATCCTATGATTTTGAGCTTGATAGCTGACAAAATGCATCCAGTCCCAAGGACTCTCTTCACAACGGTGCAGAAATGGTTCACACATTGCATGGCAGGCTTTCATGGTCTTGGGTAGCACATACTTCTGAGGTGTAAAGATGCCCTTTATTCAAAGAAGGCCAGTGACACTTTTCATAGTCTGAAAAACTGCTAAATTTGAAGACTTATCTGGGAGTTAGTATTAGACAACTAATTAAAGGAAGGAAAAAGTGTGGTTTACTAAACAAAACAGCACTAATGTTTAGTTGTTATGCATTTAGTCTACAATTATTAAAAAAAAATGGCAGTTTATCATTGCAGCTCAAAGCTGCAGATCTTATACAAAGGACAATTTTTAAGGCTATCCTGATCTATTAATTTTGCATTAAACTATGCAGTTTTCTGCACTTTCAATTTAACACACCAGTATTCATTTATCACTGTAGGGCATCATGGACAGCTGCAAAGTGAAGATTCAACTGGATGTTGGCAGACTTGCACAGAAATGTAATGTTGCCCTGGGTTACAGCTACAGTCTAATTTTGGCTGGTGAGTAAACACACTTGAGTTTGGCTGTTCGTTCTTTGATCATTATTGGTTGATCTTTTAAATATGAAATTTTTCTCTGTCATATAGCTTCTTCTACATTTCTATTTTGCCTTTCATCCTCTATCAGTTATTTCCTATGAAACTATCAGGTAAACTTTGCCTTTTGTTTTTATTGAGGGCCATCTTCCAATTTTTTTCCCAGAAAGAACAGGTCCCATAGTGTCTATCATGTTGCCCTGATCTTTTGTGCAAAGCACAACCCAAAGAATTTTAAAACTTTTTCTGCTTTGCTACACTACTAGTTTACTTACTGTGCCTCTAATCATTTGCTTGTGTGAGAGATCTACAGATCATGAGCAGCAACAGCACTAGAAAAGAAATACAGTGCAGAACAAGCACAGCAGCAAAACCCCTAAAAAGATTAATAATTTTGCAACTTCAAGTTTTATATCTTATTGACCCAAGACAAAAATGATTTCTATGTCATAAATTATGCAGGGGCAATGACTGTACAGGTCTATGGAAAATAGTAAATATAAGGATTCTGTTTATTAAACAAGCTGAATTTGGTTATCTTGCTCACGATGAGAACTTCATTACATGAACAGACATTCTGATACACATCATGTACTGCACAATTTACAAAACCAATTCAAAAATTTGACAAGTGCTTGAGTAGATACAGTTCCTCAGCTAAGGCTGATGTTCTGTACAGTTCTGTTAAGTTAAGTTCTGTACAGTTAGCTGTTAAGAGGCTAAATATCTTTATCTCCATAAAGAAAGTTGAAATAGGTCCATTTAATTTGTGGAAAAATTTTATAAAAAGGATACATCTTACAATCATAACAGATCCAATCAAAATAGGAGTTTGGGACTTCATAAATATTGGCATTGTGGAATTTAATTTTATCTTAAATACAGTTATTTAAAGGATAGTACAATAGCCTTATTTGTGAAAAATAATCAGAGTTTGTTTAGGTAAACAAAAAGGCCCCAGTTTCCCTGTGCATCTCTACACTCATGCTGTCTGGAAAACATCTGATGAATTTTAAGATTATTTCATTGGCCGCTATCCTTTTCTTCACTACTGATCCATACTTTGTTGGTTGAAGCATATCATCTTATTGCCTCTGTTAAAACAATTATTTAATCCTTGCAAAAAATAATATTTTCTTTCATCTTTTTCCCATTCCATGCCAGATAAAAATAATGTTCTGAAGAAATGAAAATTATGTGTGTCATTTTTTAAAAGACAGAAGGCATAAACCTACCTTCCTGAATACTGAAGAGTTTGAAGAAAAACTAGAATATATATCAAATATATAGAATATATCCGCATGCATTTTTCCCTTTGAGTTCATGCAGTGATGTTCTGTTCAGTGATACAATGTATGATACTCTCTATTGTAAGCCACAGCACAAACATTTTCCAGAGTAACTTCAATTTATCCATGGAAGCATGGAAATGCTTTTTGTGTCTTAAAGCAAATTATAGCCCGTGAGATATGAGAACAGTGACACACATATGGTCCATCCTACCTTATATAATATTATAGGCAAATGGCCATCCTAGATTTCTCTGATTTTTATAGACAACAGCAAAGTATATAGAGCTTTCTGTTTCCCATCTAAATTAAATTTCTGTCTTCCCTTCTCTTCCCTTCTCTTCATTACCCTTGCCTTGCCTCACCATTTTTCATAAAATGATAACAGAAAATATTCAGCAGCAATGGCATGGCAAGAAATAAATACTCAGCATTTTCCTGTCTGTAAGGTGGTTTGAGATTCACATAAACAAAGGGAATAAGATGTCCCAAATAAACTTTTAAAATATATCAAATCTTATCCTGTTTGAAGGTAATCTGCCAGACTAGGGAACAAGGGAAAGAAATTACAGAAAAGAAAGAAGCAGAGTTTTGGGAAAAGGATAAGAGAAAAGCTGAAACAAAGTTAAAAAGATCAAAATCCTATAAGCCAATAACTTTAATGGTAAACTGTTCATCAACATATTTTGGAAAACCAAGGTACAGCAACTGGCTGTCCAAAAGTATAACTGATTTTCTAATTCTTCCATCTCAATTTACACAGGAAAAGAAACCTAGAACAAACAAAGAACTCTGAGAGTTTTGCATGGATATATTACCAAAGAAAATATTTGCCCACTGCAATAACAAATTAAATACCCACTTTTATTAATAGGTGAGAATCAATTAACAAAGCGTCGTATAATGGGGCAAAATGCTATGTCTTCATTTCACTTTTATGTCACGCTGAGCTCGTTTTCAGCTGATTTCTCACTACAATATGGTTTTGTATGATCTGAGGAATAGCTTTTTTTCTAGAATCCATTGGTTGGCTTCTCCCTTAAAAATATATGAGATTAAAAGGTCAAGGTAAACTTATGGTATTTATGATTGATCCATGTTTTTGACCCTATGTCCTTAGATTTATGAAAAAAATTAAATGTGGCTAGATGCCATGGAGTTATCCATATATTAATCTCTCTACCATCTTAGACAGGATGTTGCCATTGAAACTGTTTATTGTCCCATGCTGAATCTTGCACTTTGCCTGTCACCACACTAAAAGTTTACTGATAAAGACAATTTATCAACATAAACAACTAGATTCAGATGCCTGGGAAAGTCCTGTCCTTGTTTATTTTAGTAGGAGTAGCCTACCATGTAACTTACATATGTATTCTTACTATGTAAGGATGATTTAGAGAAATAGTAAGCTTCACCAATTCATACAGGAAATAGACTAAACCTAAAAATCAGGAAAGATTATTTTTTAATTCAGTGATCTTCAAATCATGATGTTTAGTCCTTCTTCAAATAGGCTCCCATTTCAACAGTGTCCCCATAAATATAACCCCAAAAGTTGCGGTGATCTGGCATTGTTGGGATGTCACCAGTTCAGTCATGGTGGATCTAGTTCTCCTATAGAAAACCTTTGTCAGCAGAGCTCACTTTCTGGTGTCTTCCTTCACCAAGCTTTATAGTTTGTTTGTCATCCTCACAGAAATACATAATATTCACATGGTGAGGATAAGCCCTCCACAGCGGCTTTGAAAGATAGGAGAGTTTTTTTTTATTTTTGGTGAATCAAACATATCTGATATGTGTCTCTAATTCAACATTGTCAAACACAGCCTTTTCCTCTGCTATTTGTTCCATTTACCACCACAGGAGCCAACTATCTAATTATGCTAAATACGCACCCCTTCTGGAGAAGTTTTATTAGCAGACTTTAAACAAACAGATGCAATTTATACTCCGCTGAGATGTGCCTATGTACTTAACCCTAATGGGAGGGGAAAAACTATTTTAAAATTTGTCCTTTGAACCATTCTATGTAAAACCCAAGTTATGAAGTTGTTCATCCCTATGGACACCATATGAACAAATTCCCCACATGACATTTTACAACTAATTTTAATCTCCTTGAACTAAACACAAACAATCTGACAACTAGTTTATGCAAATATGTTCTGAACTTCTTTGAAGTAGCTATTTTTAAAGGCAGATATCATCTCCGCTTGGGGCTGAGCGCTGGAATGATTTATATTTGTTTCAATAATAAAAAAATGCTAGAAGTTATTTTCTACATGGTTTACTCCATTAGACACATTTATTCTGACAGGAAGTGCTGAAATGTTAGCAGTAAAGTGCTGGAATTACACATTTGAGCTTAGGATCAAAATTCAGCAGAAAATTCCAAGTGAGATAAGGCTTGTTTTTTTGAACAAAACTGGGAGACGTGTATTATTTAAACAACCATACATTCAAATGCAACTTATTCAAGTCAAAAACTGTTCTCTAAAGGGTCATATGGAGAAGGAGTTGGCACGGAAAGAGTAGCTGAGACCGTATGAACAAAACTGATAATCTTGGTTTAGGGGAGAAAATTAGCTGAAAATAGAAAAGGTTAAAATAAAATTTTAAAAGGGAGGCATTAGAAACATTTTAGCATAAAAGTAGTTTCCAATGTATCTGGAAAAATATCGAAGTTTAGATGGCATTAGTTTGTTTGCAGAACAGTTGAAAAAAACTGAAAAGCTTCTGAATATCCAAGGCCCTTTTCTGATTACATTGCTTCCCTTAATCTATGTAGTGAATCTAATACTATCAGCCCAATGGAATGGTAGAAACCTCCTGAAGTTAACTAAAGGAAGTGCAAAGTCCTACAACCCCATGCATCAGGGGTCTGAGGTCTCACTGGCTGGAAAAGAGCTTTGCAGAAAAGAATCTGGGGGTCCTGGTGGACACCAAGTTGATCAACCAGCAATGTGCGTTTGAAGTAAAGACCACTAATGGTATCCTGGGCTGCATCAGATTGAAGGAGATGAATCTTTCCTTCTACTCAGCACTAGTGAGGACACATCTGGAGTTCTGTGTTCAGTTCTTGGTTTTCAAGTGCAAGAGAGACATGGGCATAGTGCAGAGACTCCAGGAAAGAGCCGCGAAGAGGAGAAAGAGACAGGAGCACCTCTCCATTGAGGAAAGGGAGAGAGAACTGGGACTCTTCAGCCTAGAGAGGAGATGGCTCAGGGCAAACCTTATCAGTGCATATAAATACCTGAAGGGAGGGTGCAAAGATGGACCCAGGCCCTTTCCAGAGGTGCTCAGTGACAGGACAAGAGGCAATGGGCGAAACTGAAACACTGTGAGGGTGTTGACTGTGAGGGTGACTGAGCACTGGCACAAGCTGCCTAGAGATTTTCCAAAGTCGCACCGGCAGCACCGGCAACGAGAACTAGGGTGAGCTTGCGAGGCAGGTGGGATGGCGCTGTACCGAGGGGGTTCCGAGCTCAGGGACCCCCCCGCCGCGCTCACAGCCCGAACCCCAGCCGGAAGCCGGAAGTCCGCGGCAGCCAATCAGGCGCGGAGGGGGCGCGGCCGCGGAGATTTAAACGCGGTCAGAGCGCGCGGTCGGCGAGGCGGTGGCAGCAGCAGCACCGGCGGCAGCACTGGCGACGAGAACTTGGCGGCAGCACTAGCACCGGCGGCAGCACTGGCGACGAGAACTAGGGTGAGCTTGCGAGGCAGGTCTGATGGCGCTGTACCGAGGGGGTTCCGAGCTCAGGGACCCCCCCGCCGCGCTCACAGCCCGAACCCCAGCCGGAAGCCGGAAGTCCGCGGCAGCCAATCAGGCGCGGAGGGGGCGCGGCCGCGGAGATTTAAACGCGGTCAGAGCAGGCGGTCGGCGAGGCAGCACCGGTGTCGGTGACAAACATATAACCACTGGAAGGTAGTTATATGCGGTGCTTTATTTCGCGGGCCTGGGAACCAGGGGTAGTCACCCAAATCTGGTTCGCCGACGACCGTGTCAACTTACAATTTATACCCTCACGATTATACAATTTCATAAATATTCAATAATCACCCCATCACCTCTTATTACATATTCATTAGGGATTGCTTCATAGATTGCATCATTCTGGCGACATTCCAGTCCCTTCTGGTGGTCTTTGGTGGTCGTTTCTGATGAAGTAAGACGTCTTCCTCGCTGTGTACTTTTACCTTTCGTCCTTCTGGTAGATTTCCAGGCCCGTTTTAGATGCCTATCTCCTCCTTATTCTTCTTGACTTTTCAGGCGTCCTCGGTATGCCGCTTCAGTAGCTTTAAACTATACCCCTCTCCCATTATTATAGAATGCAGTACCGGATCACAAATATACAAAGATTTTACACCAAGTTCAGAACACCTCGTATTTTCCAACACCGGCGGCAGCACCGGCGACGAGAACTAGGGTGAGCTTGCGAGCCAGGTGGGATGGCGCTGTACCGAGGGGGTTCCGAGCTCAGGGACGCCCCGCTCACAGCCCCAACCCCAGCCGGAAGTCGGCAGTCCGCGGCAGCCAATCAGGCGCGGAGGGGGCGCGGCCGCGGAGATTTAAACGCGGTCAGAGCGCGCGGTCGGCGAGGCGGTGGCAGCAGCAGCACCGGCGGCAGCACTGGCGACGAGAACTAGGGTGAGCTTGCGAGGCAGGTCTGATGGCGCTGTACGGAGGGGTTCCCGAGCTCAGGGACCCCCGCTCACAGCCCCAACCCCAGCCGGAAGCCGGAAGTCCGCGGCAGCCAACCAGGCGCGGAGGGGGCGCGGCCGCGGAGATTTAAACGCGGTCAGAGCAGGCGCTCGGGCGGTCGGCGAGGCAGCACCGGCGGCAGCACCGGCAGCAGCACCGGCGGCGGCACCGGCGACGAGAACTAGGGTGAGCTTGCGAGGCAGGTGGGATGGCGCTGTACGGAGGGGGTTCCGAGCTCAGGGACGCCCCGCTCACAGCCCCAACCCCAAATATTCAATAATCACCCCATCACCTCTTATTACATATTCATTAGGGATTGCTTCATAGATTGCATCATTCTGGCGACATTCCAGTCCCTTCTGGTGGTCTTTGGTGGTCGTTTCTGATGAAGTAAGACGTCTTCCTCGCTGTGTACTTTTACCTTTCGTCCTTCTGGTAGATTTCCAGGCCCGTTTTAGATGCCTATCTCCTCCTTATTCTTCTTGACTTTTCAGGCGTCCTCGGTATGCCGCTTCAGTAGCTTTAAACTATACCCCTCTCCCATTATTATAGAATGCAGTACCGGATCACAAATATACAAAGATTTTACACCAAGTTCAGAACACCTCGTATTTTCCAACACCGGCGGCAGCACCGGCGACGAGAACTAGGGTGAGCTTGCGAGCCAGGTGGGATGGCGCTGTACCGAGGGGGTTCCGAGCTCAGGGACGCCCCGCTCACAGCCCCAACCCCAGCCGGAAGTCGGCAGTCCGCGGCAGCCAATCAGGCGCGGAGGGGGCGCGGCCGCGGAGATTTAAACGCGGTCAGAGCGCGCGGTCGGCGAGGCGGTGGCAGCAGCAGCACCGGCGGCAGCACTGGCGACGAGAACTAGGGTGAGCTTGCGAGGCAGGTCTGATGGCGCTGTACGGAGGGGTTCCCGAGCTCAGGGACCCCCGCTCACAGCCCCAACCCCAGCCGGAAGCCGGAAGTCCGCGGCAGCCAACCAGGCGCGGAGGGGGCGCGGCCGCGGAGATTTAAACGCGGTCAGAGCAGGCGCTCGGGCGGTCGGCGAGGCAGCACCGGCGGCAGCACCGGCAGCAGCACCGGCGGCGGCACCGGCGACGAGAACTAGGGTGAGCTTGCGAGGCAGGTGGGATGGCGCTGTACGGAGGGGGTTCCGAGCTCAGGGACGCCCCGCTCACAGCCCCAACCCCAGCCGGAAGCCGGAAGTCCGCGGCAGCCAATCAGGCGCGGAGGGGCCGCCGCGGCTTGTGGTGCGCGACAGGAGGAAAAAAAAAAAACAAAAAACCACCTCACACAGAAAAAACCCGCCATCGGGCACAAAAGTTCGAAACAAACGCACGAACCACACAAGAGGTTACTGCTGAAGAGATCATATCAAGTCATGGTTGGGACTCGGTCAAAGAAAAAAACAACTGTGGGTACCCAGACAGAGGCCCCACACAAACACGCAGGCACCCAGGGAACTGGTTGCAGCAAGTGCTGGAACCTGGCAAAAGCTGGGCTGAGTGAAAAAGGAAGTACTTTTTTTCTTTCTTGTTTTAAAGTGGAACGGTTACATAGCAAAAAGTGTGTGCTTAAGCTTGTGCATTGAATTTGGTGATGAAGGGTCTTTTCATTGGTTGTTTCTTTTGGAGTTGTTTGAGTTCGGGGTTTTTGTTTCAGTTAAGAGCAACATTCTCAACTATTAAAAAGCATACCAACCTGAAAAATTTTAAAAATCGAAACAGATAAAATGGGGAAGTCGGCAGTCCGCGGCAGCCAATCAGGCGCGGAGGGGGCGTGTCCAGGAGCCGCGCGGGGATTTAAAGGCGGTGAGAGCAGACACCGGGCCGGTGGGTGAGGTAGCGGTAGCTGCAGTCTGTCTGTAGTCTGTCTACGGTGTGGGGTGACGGGAGATGCAAGGGGGGAGCGGGCAGGCCGCTCTGACTGGAAAGAAAACAGCCGGGATGGTCTCCACTCGGTCTGCAGCTGCGCTCAAATGGAATAAAGTGACCCGCTGCAGAGACACGCAGCTGTCCAGGTGAGGGGCTGTGTGGAATGTGTGTCACCCCTGCAGGAGGACGGCAAAGGCACTTCCTGTGTGTGCTGTGAGCAGGTCGAGGCAGCACCGGCGGCAGCACCGGCAGCAGCACCGGCGGCGGCACCGGCGACGAGAACTAGGGTGAGCTTGCGAGGCAGGTGGGATGGCGCTGTACGGAGGGGGTTCCGAGCTCAGGGACGCCCCGCTCACAGCCCCAACCCCAGCCGGAAGCCGGAAGTCCGCGGCAGCCAATCAGGCGCGGAGGGGCCGCCGCGGCTTGTGGTGCGCGACAGGAGGAAAAAAAAAAAACAAAAAACCACCTCACACAGAAAAAACCCGCCATCGGGCACAAAAGTTCGAAACAAACGCACGAACCACACAAGAGGTTACTGCTGAAGAGATCATATCAAGTCATGGTTGGGACTCGGTCAAAGAAAAAAACAACTGTGGGTACCCAGACAGAGGCCCCACACAAACACGCAGGCACCCAGGGAACTGGTTGCAGCAAGTGCTGGAACCTGGCAAAAGCTGGGCTGAGTGAAAAAGGAAGTACTTTTTTTCTTTCTTGTTTTAAAGTGGAACGGTTACATAGCAAAAAGTGTGTGCTTAAGCTTGTGCATTGAATTTGGTGATGAAGGGTCTTTTCATTGGTTGTTTCTTTTGGAGTTGTTTGAGTTCGGGGTTTTTGTTTCAGTTAAGAGCAACATTCTCAACTATTAAAAAGCATACCAACCTGAAAAATTTTAAAAATCGAAACAGATAAAATGGGGAAGAATGGCAATCTTCTTTCCAGGAGAACCAAGCTGTATGAGATTAACCATCAGTGCGTATTTCCTGGGAATGATGGCTAGGAAAATATCTCTGAGCAGAATTAATCTGAATATTTTCCACAGTATAGACCTTCACCACAACTTGCTTACTCTCCAATTTCTAAATAGCTTTCAAAATGCAAATGAATTTGATTAGTTTCCTGGCACATTGCCAACAAAGTTCTTCAGCAGTCAGACTGATCAGATTACTAAGAATATCTGGAATCTGTATTCCCTTCTTTCCATGAAACTTACTTTGGAAATTTTTTCTATACACAACTTTGACAACCTATTTAACCAAAGGAATTTCAGCTCTCTGAATATACCATCCCTCTGAAATACTCTGCTTGTCTACTGCTTCCTTCTTCAGTCTGCTCAGGGATAAGATAGCTGTTTTGTTTCATTTTTCCCTTACATATTTTGGCTGCAATGCATGCAATGGTGCCTGCTGTTCAATTCAGATATTCAGCACAGTGTCTTTAAAATTACAAGAGGTGAGGAATGCAAGAAATCTCACTTGGAAGGTTCATTTTTTGTCTCGTGTTAGTCTAAAATGCACATGTATTTACCTCAAACTGAAGCTACCAGGTTTTCTCAGGCTCTAAATGAACAAACAAAATAAAATTATAAGTTTTCCAAATAGAAAGGGCATGTAAATTTATGTAAATCTACCTGATTTACTTTGGACAACAAAGAAACAGCAAATTCTAACCATTCATAAGAAACGTAGAGAAAATACTGGAGTTAATTTTAGCATTGTAGAATGCCTACAATTCCAAATTATTTTTTTCAGAGATAAACAAGCAAACAGACATACAAAAAGCAGAGACCATACCTTAAAAGTACAAAACCAAAGAGTCATATAAATATAATAGTCAGGGACTAAAATCCAAAAGTATCTAAGAAAACTTTGATACTGTTTTGTATCCTCTGACTTTCTGTAATTTTTCTTATTTTTGTGAGGTGTTCTTAGTCCTGAACTGTAATACCGTGACACAATTAGTCCCAGAAGAAGGATTAGCCAAAGTCAAATGCAGCTAATTTATCATGATTATGGCTTTGGCTGTACTAGTTCTGAAAGTTGCTCCTTTGGAGCCACCTCAGCATGTCTGTATGGTTCTCACATTCAGCTATTCAGCTGTACTGTAAGAATTTTTGTTCAACGTACTGTGCACCATCTGGAAAAATTTTCTCAAACCATAAATCTAATGACAGCTGCCATCCTTCCCTCTTGCTGAGAGGTGGTGGAGCAAGAAGACCTGATTGAAGAACATGAAGAGTTCCACTATACTTGATGTCTCCTTGCTTGTATTTGACATACATCTTATCTATGTCTGTGCAGTTAGAACATATGTTTGAGTGAGCTGTAGTCATGGTGATACCATATTCCCCAATTCAGAACGTAGTCTCTGCGTCGAGTGGAACAAGCAAGCCTGAATGAAGACCAACGTCTTTTTTCACGGACATACTTCTATTTATCAACTAGTTATGGGGCAAGAACTGATGGCATTCTGTGGTTATATTACACAGATCAGAAAAGCAATAATAATGGTCCTTTCTGTTTTTTACATCCAGGAGAATAATCTGTGGTGTAAATTCAAGTTCTTATTTTAGTTTATTTTAAAGTAAACACAGTTCTTAATGTTACGTTAATATTACATACAGCAAATTCCAAGAAGCTGGTGAAACTATAAAATACTGATGTTAGCAAATTCATAACATTCTCATATATGTCATAAATTTGAAATGACTGTGTTTTATTACTTGTGAGAGTCAGTTAAACATATTTGATATTTAGAAGAAAAAACATCTCTATACTAATACACAGTGACTATTATATTTAAATCTATTTTATACAGATACACAGACACAGAAATACACAGTTAAACAGTGACAAGATGAATATTCATTTGCCATCTTCACCCTACAAATCTGTATTTTTATCAAGTCCTAGAGATTGCAGGGTGCAATACTGCATTCAGGTTATTTCTTTTCCTTATCTGTGTTTCAGATTCATAGCCACTCTTAAAAAGGTTTGTCCAAAATAATCTGTCAGTAGCAGAATAAGAAAAAGATCTAAAGAATGCTTGTTTTCTTTTTTTTTTTTTTCATTTCTAATCTTTTAAACATCATTTGCACTCCTGCTCAGCATTATGTGTTATTATTAATGATGGTATTGGTCATAATATATAGTTTGGTCAATTCTTTTTTTTTTTTTTTTTCATTTCTAATCTTTTAAACATCATTTGCACTCCTGCTCAGCATTATGTGTTATTATTAATGATGGTATTGGTCATAATATATAGTTTGGTCAATTCTTTTTTTTTTTTTTTTTTGTAATTTATTTGTAATTTATTTATTCCTATTGCCAATCATTACTCATAACAGATAGGTGTATATGCTTGGACTATAAAGAGACCAGAAGACAAAAGTTGGATATGTCACAGTGCAGATGTAAAACTTCCCTCTATGTTGTACAATGTCTGATACATGGCATATACTGTAACAGTATGAGAATGACTTGCAGTGTATCTGAACTGTGAACAGGTCTCACCTCTGCAATGTGAAAGTTTCCTGGAAAAAAAAGAGCAACATTGTCTGTCACAGTTATGGATGAGAAATTTAGATAAACAAGTAAGAAATATATCAGATGCTTTCACAAGCTTTTAATTAAGTGAACGAACATGTCATAAAGCAGGCAGAGTTATTGTTCTACACATTCCCTTCCAGACTTCTGAACCCTCTCACGCCCTCCTGGTGATGTGAAGGGGTGGATGACTATCATTTAGGTTCATACGATGACGTCATATGTCATCTTGTCACTGAGGAGACAGTGCTATGACAGAATAAGAGGCCAGCCTTCTTATCAGCTATTTGCATTTTAGGGCTACTAGTCTTTGCCATATGGTGTCATGGAGCACAGCATATGCCAAGGCATATACTGAAGACACATGAAATAATGAACTAGCTTTGGAGTAGAGTGACATTTGTCTTCTCCAACCAATAGATTTATTGAAGTTAGTAAGAAACCAGAGACATGAAAAAATATGCTATACTTTACAGCTTATTCTTCTCACAAGAGCAAAAAGAAATTTCTTAGACGTAGTATTTCTCAGCCAACACAAATAATCTTAAAATGCCGGGTCAGACTTAAAATGGTAGAAAGCTGGCCTGCCAGTAGGTATTGTATACTAGTGAGTGCATCTTCTGAATTTTTCTTTTTGGTAGGGTGGACCATTATAGCAAGCATTGTTAGTCATGTATACCTTTTACATTTTTTTAAGCAAAACATTGAACTACCTCTTTAGAAACTGTATTCCAGCAGAGGTCACAAACACTTTTATTCTAGGAGAAAGAAAAGGAAAATTAAAATGGAGGCTTTGGCATGAACACAACTGCATCCTGAGAAGCTTAATATGGGAACTGGCAAAACTATTTTCCTCTGGATGAACATAACACATATCTCCTTACAAAATCTGCCAATCTACAACTCTGCCAATCTACCACTCTACCAGCACCCAATTCTAGGCACATCTTTTCAACTGCGAGCCTTGCTGGGATGCTGTCACAAAGAATATGACTCTCTCTTTTTTTATTTTTTTTTACTTTTTCCTGTGGATTTTTGAATGCAAAGATGTGTTTCTCATAGTAGTCACAGAAATAATAGTTTCATCAATAGGGTGACAGAGCACTGGAACAGGCTGCCCAGGGAGGTTGTGGAGTCCCCTTCTCTGGAGATTTTCAAGACCTGCCTTGATGCAGTCCTGAGTGATGTGCTCTGGGCAGTCCTGCTTAGCAGGGGAGTTGGACTAGATGATCTCTAGAGGTCCCTTCCAACTTTGTCGAATCTGTGAATTTGTGTGAATCTGTGAATCCTAGTGAAATGTTCTGCTCTTTTTACCACTAGTGAGTTTCCAGACTGTAGGCCAGTAATGTATTGATAGACTATTTATTTCATTCCTATACATCAGTTGAACGAACAAACAGAAAAAAAGTTCCAGGTGATTGCAAAAGCAGCTTCAGTCCTAAATTCCTTTAAGCTTACAGTACATTTATTCATCATAAATCATAAACTGTTTAAGTGATTCAATGGCTAAAAAACTTACTGAAAGGATCTTTCTTGATGGAGTATTGGCAGCACCTGCAACAGGAAGCAGCTGTCTCAGAATTTCTTCTCTTCAAACCTAGTACACATTTTAGAAATGAAATAAGAGAATGAATATACACTTCAGGCTGGATACTATCAGCTTTTGATAATTTTGATAGAAAAAACCAACAGGTGAGATGTCCTCATTAAACTTGCTTTCCAGCTGCCTGCAAAGATTTCTCCTGCACGTGAACAGTAACACATGGTTTTTTAGATATGATATATCCATGTTATTCATGAATAGCAGTCAATAAAACAAATCTTTGGCAAGTCAGCCTAGTAGCCTATAAAACTATTGTATCTCCTGAGTGATTTATTCTGGCCATTATTGCATTTTGAATGGATGCCACTTAGAATATCCCTTTCTGTAGAAATATAAACAAAAATGAGACATGCCACAGAACTGTGGTAAAACAAACAAAAAAAATATTAGCTACTGTTTTATGAAAGAGTCTTTATAGAAATAAACAATCTCCCAAGGCTTCTTTGTGTCAGTGGTGGTAATTTGTCAACAGCATGGGACATGTCACAGTTCTCTTTTAAGATATAATTGATGGTTTGATAATAATTCTGCTAGTTGTTTTCAATAGGGCATGAAGAAAAACAAAATGTAGTAGACTTTAAACTCTGAAGAGGTAAAAAACTATAAATCTTCAAAAAATATTTCCTTCTTCCACATTTGTCATAAAATCATTTGTGTTTGTCAATAATGACAGTTGAAACAAGAAAAATTTTAAACTAAACATTCATGAGTGAAAATTCTAAATTTGAGTTGTCCGTTGAAATGTTCAAAATTGAAATCTGAAGAATTCTTATTAGGCTGGGTTTGCACACACAAGGGCGGTAGGAGTCACCCAGGCTGTATTTGAAGTTTTAAGTGCTATTTGGCTATCCCTCGATGAGCAGACAGGGGTAAACTTTTGAATTAGCTTTGTCTCCAGACAGTGGACAAAGCCATAAATTACCTATACTCTATTTAAAAGGAATGTTCACAAGTACTCCCCCTCTAGATGCTGAATAAAATGGCTCTGGAACAGGACAATAGAAAATGAGAAGCAGCATGTGGTGGAATTATCAGTGCTACAAGTTCCAGAAGTCTTTTTAATAGAAAGTAAGTGCAATGTTTTTGCGTTTTCATATTATTAATTTCACAGCCTTTTAGAGACCTAATAAAAAGACAGAAAGGCAAAGAGTTATTTAAAATATTTGTAAAGAAATGAACAAAACATAAAATAATTCACTGTAAAACTGGATTTTTGTGTATTGTTTTAGAAGAACAGATTCTTTATTCTAAATATTGAGCTTAAAGCACAATAACTGAATTGTTTTGAAATTTTAAAAATAATAAATCTCTCAAACACTTTTCCCTAGAAAGAGAATTTATAAGGGTGAAAACTGTGGATTTCTCAATGGGAGACATTACTGGATGCAAACTTGATGTGAACTAATGAACTGTTTTATCTCAGTATTACTAAATGAATAACTTCTCAGTACTATAATTACCAATAATGACAAAAGCACATAATTTAACTGCTCATGTAAAAAAAAAAATCTTATTAATACGAGAAAATTATTTAATGGATGAAATGGCCTTAATCAACTTTAGCTTTAGAAGTCTATATATCATTTATTAATACGTTTCAACTCAGTAAGTTGATAAGGTTCTTCATATCTTATCTATAATAGTTTACTTAGCCAGAATATTTTAAAAGGTTTTATTCTGTTTTAAGGAAATTGATTTCATTTTAATTTTTTACACAGTTCTATTTTTCTCCACTGTGCTGGGTATAATGTTAAGATTACTGAAAGAAAGGGGGTTGCAGACATCATAAGTGCTTTTCTGCCAAGCTGTCTCTCTGGTTTAGGTTTCTCACTATTTCAGTTTAGAAAAGTATGTTGATCTGTCTACTTGTGTATATATCAGCTCTCTTGGACAAACCAACCATCAAAGAGAAAACTTTACATACAAAATGAAGTCAGTTAATTATGTGAAAGAAAATTCATTTAGCTTCTCTCTTTCAAAACATAATGCCATTCTGCTGCTCCATGAAAGTACTAAAGATTGAACTCCATCTAAAGGGCAAGTCTTGTTTTTTAACGTGCATAAAGGACTCTATACTGGTGAAAGATGCTAGAATACATATTATTTCTATTTGTCAAGATCCCTGTTCACTGAACAAAAAGCTGAGTAAAACTTTATGGATTTTAATTTATAGAGAAAGTTATTTCATAGTTCAATACCTTCCTTCCTATTTCTGTATTCACAACTGCATAATGTTCTTATGGAAAAGAATCACATCCCTCACTGATAACAGTTACCCACTGGCAAAGAAACAACAGATACAAGTTCATTGTTAATTTCACTTTTAAGTATCTCATCTATTAAAAAACAGCTATGAAACATCCAGATATCTACTTACTGTATAAGTAAGAGATCTGGATGGTAAGCCAAAGAAATGAAGGCAGCAGAAGTAATGAAGGCTGTTCTTTGAGGTTTAAATCATTATGAAATGAAGGATATGTCATTTAGAAATGGAATAGTGTGTTTTCATTGCAAAACTTTACTGTAGTATAGGGAGCCTATATTTGGTTGACCCAGTTAAAATGTAAGGAAGAGGCTTTCATTCTCATTGTGACAGAGATACCATGTTGTTCCAAGGGGAAAGAGGAAAAAAAGAAAAAAAGCTTTGAAACCTAGCAAGAGAATATTTGTCTTTACAAGTAGAGAATGCCATTATGATTCAGAGTTTAGGAATAATGGCATAAACGGGAGAATACAAAGCAGCACACAGACAGTACTGGATTGGAAATAACAGGAACCCCTCCACACGCAACTGCATTGCTATATCTAGCTTTTCTACCGGGTACATTGGTACCTCCCCAGGGAGTTCTTGGCAAGTCATTTCACCTCCCTGTTAGTCACTTTCTCATTTATAAAATAGGGAAGTTGAGCTAATGAGATCCTGGAATGGAGCAGTGGCTTTGTGTCTGAACAGGAAAGTTAAGTTCTTAAAAACATTAAGAAATAATAAAAAAAAAAAAAATTAGATTTGATTTGTGTATGAGGAGAGACTGAGAAGGAAAGTATGGGATTGAGTTGGAGATCCTTTCTGAACTGGAAACATTCCTGAAATTGGAATAAAGATGAACACATTGACTGAAAATAATGAAATATATCTTGCATCTTGAGAAGCAGTTAACATATAGCAGTTAACACATAGAAGCAGCCACTAATACAAGTGAGTTTTGGAAAAAGCTCCAGGAACTGAGGTCCTAATTTTCAGATATGCTTTAATCCAAATCATATTCCTTTGAAGGCTTGAAATAATGAATTGGACAGCATCTTTCAAAAGCTAACAAGTGAAATGGGAAAGTGTTAATATAGGTATTGCTTTATTCCTATTTTTCTTTTTAATAAAGTCGGTAATGCCAGGAGCTCTTCTTGTTAATGAAGTCCAGAGATTTGGACTACCTGCTGCTATCAAAAAGAGCTCATCAGCAAAGGCAGGTAATGATTTCCTTTGTCATAAAAGTAACAAAAAAAAAGAAGTTGAACTTTTTTTCAGAGTAGGTGTTTCCAATTTTTTAACAATTGTCAACATTTTTCAAAGTGCCTACAACCAATTTTCTGTTTAAAATATTTTAATTTTTTTTTTTTTTTCCAGAAGACAGTGTTCAGATACAGCCATCTTACAGCCATCTTTGTCATTGTAGCTATGGAAACATACAGTAGCAACCATTTAAATCATCATTTACTCAGTGTTGTTACACAACCATCAGAAGTACTTTCTATTCTGAGCCCATTGAGGTTGAGGGTATATGAGTTTTTCATAGCTATAACTGTACATTCCCAGAGCCTAGAGTACTTCTAGATTACGTCTCTGTATTAACTTTTGTAATGTAATGACTCAAGGAATTTTATAAATCTCTGACCTCTGCAACTGTGATCTTACTTTTTGTATACGTTTGTAATATATGAGGTCTCAGCATGGCTGCTGGTGGTTCTGGGAAGAGAAGCTTTGTTAGTTAATCTACAAGTTTTCCATCTTGACAACATTTTCATTGCTTTCAGTTCCTGAAGGGCCATGTCATGAGATTATTGAAGACCTGTTGCAGAAAATTGCCTTAAAGCTCTTTAATAAAAGCTTGGGAACTGGAATTTGCTGTTATTATGGTGTATAGAGAAAGTGTTAACTGACAGTACAAAATGAAACTGTCATAGTTCTCACAATTAGAGCTCTAGTTCTTGAATGTAAGTTTAGGATAACAAGTTTGGTATTAAAGTTAATGGGTCAGTCATCTGTGGGAGTTAGCAATATTTCTGTTTAAATGCCCAAAGGCCTCTTTTGATAGAAATTAAGGTCATCCAGCTACAAAAACAGATTATTGTGCCTACCAGCTCTTTGCTATAAGGATCAGGGGAACAAAAATGGAACTGAAACAATTATGTTTTGCAATAACCAAAAAAAATTCTTGGTGCCCTATCTTCATGATGTAGAGTAAGCCTAAGGCAAAGAATAGATAATCTTATTTTTCAGTATCAAATTTACTTTCACTAATACTAGAACATGTCAGGTATTAAGATATTTCCTGGATTTGTAACTTGTATTATATATTAGCTTTCTAACATTATAATTGAAGACAGAATCAGAATCAGTAAATTGTCCATGCAGTAACTCAAATGCCAACCCATAAAGGCTCTGAAGACTCTATGTTAGAAATATATTTGGCATTGAAAATCCAAACCTGTGACTATGATTGCTCATCCTTGTGCAAAACGCTCCTATCAAAATAATCTGAGTAAGATTTCTTTTATTTTTTTTCTTTTAAATTTTGTTATATTTCCCATTATATGGCAAGGATAATTTTAAGAAGAAAATCATTGTTATAAATTAACTGTAATTTCTTTTAAAATGTTACTTCAAAATATGTGCTTAAACTCTTGAATCTTGAAGACTCTCGTACTGTATAAGAACAATTCTATCTGTTCTCCAGTCCACCCTCAGCAAGAAAAAGTACTTCCCACACTAAGTATGAATGTAAATGCAGCAGTGACATTAAAGTGGACTCTACCATGGATTCATGACATCAGAAGCAGAAACTAGTGTGTCTACAGATATCATTATTTCATATTAAAACTTTAAGAGTGTTTTTAAAAATTGAAGAAAGCCTATAGAATCCATTGCACATTTATACTGTCTTTCACTGCCTCTGTTTTCATTTCATGCATTTATGTAATTTTAATATTGTAAATTTTTTTTCAATGGCACAACATTTGCATTTATCTGTAAAAGTGAAAGTACCCCATGAGACCTGAGACCTTATTACAGAATAATTTTCCTTACTACATAGTTACACGCCAACTTTCATGGATGTCTTCTTGTAATGTACCAATAAGAGTCAGAGCTTAAACTGAGGTTTTTATGTTTTGGTTTTTTAAAGGCTGGACCAGATGATCTTTTGAAGTCCCTTCCAGCCTGTGTTGCTCTATAATTCTATGATTCTATGATTTTTTCCAAAGTTGTAAGCTTCATTATAGCAAAAAGCAAACAATAAAACTAGCATACAGATATAACCCAAATACCATTCATCACAAAACAAAAATGCTAATGCCTGGGGGGAGGGGGAAACTGTATTTGGGGAGCACTTAAATGATGAAGAATGTGAGCCAGCAGAAAGTCTTAGGGTTATGGAAAAGATGCACTCAACTGAAAAGGTGACTGAGCCAGCCATCTTGGATAAAAGCTTCTCTAGCTTAGAAAAAGCAATAACATCAGCTGCAGAGACAGCTGTTTGCCCACCTTCCCAACTGGAAAATAAAATTTCTTATAAGTGATCTAATAAATTATTAGCATGCCTGTTGGAGGCTCAAGGACTGAAGTGCAAACTCAGCAACAAGTTACTTCTACAATCCAGCTTTTTTTCCTCTGAATCAAAATCAAAATATATTCACAGCTTTCATGAAAATGGGAAGAAAGAAAAAAGGACAAGGCAGTCCTTTTTCAGTGGGCTTTAGAGGCTCTGTTTCCTCTACTTGACAGATTCCACTACTTCCAAAGTTGCTCTTTGGTCTGTATATATAAGGAACATTTCCCACCATAGTGAAAAACGTAAAAACCAAGAATGAAAAAGTTTATCTTTTGTACCACTCCAGTGGTACAATCACATAAAATAATCACATCTCTTTCATTATACCTTTAGACTACTTTAGAAAAGTAATTGAAATCCCTTAAAAACAGTGTCTGTACATTCAATATAACATAATTAGTTTCTGACTCCAGTCTGAGGCATTCCAATTTAAATAACAACGGTATGAGCTGTAAGTAAGTCCAGCTAGAAATATTCATGGTTTTTGCTGACAGACTGCACTGTGCTCATAGCACCTATCATAAAAAAAAAAAAAGGAATTCTATTTTGCCTTATCACCGACTTTTCCCAACAAAGATAATATAATTAATATAAAAGTTTCATAGAGGCTTAGTCATAAAAATGGACTAAGCAGTCTGCTGAAGTTCTATCAAGTTTTAAAATCCACAATTGGTAATAAAAAACTAATTGTTATAACTAATTTGTTAATGAACATAGTAATTCTCCAGATATCACAAATGGATACATGGTATTTCACATACTATTTTGTCTTACCTTTGGGTTGGTGGTACAGATGTTTGGCTTTTTCTGTGTAAAATATATTAGCTGGGAACAAAGAGGATGATTCACGCTAAAGTATCCACTCCTAATTGTTGTCATCTAAAAGGACTGAGAGAAAAAATCCCCTCAGAGGTAAAGCCAACAGAAGTCTAGTTCAAATATCCATCATAAAACCTCTTCTTACTCAGGTCCCAAAATGCATCTTCACTGTTAGTCATCCGCATCAACATGTTTCTTCATACAAGAAATTGTCATTAAGACATCCCTTACAAATGCAATGAGTCATGGAAAGGGATTTATAAAAGCATTTTCTCTAAAGGAAAATGACTTAGGAGCAGCAGGGAAACTATGGTGAAAATTGATTAAGCTTTCCTAGTTGGAAAGATATCAGTTCAGTAGGGACTCAAGCTACTTCTGAAATACAAATAAATAACAAAGGTGACCAAGAGGTAAATTTTTGATCCAGTGTGTCATTATTTGGATAAGGAATTGCAAACCTCCTTTGAGAGACCTTGAATAGCAGCTAAAAATATATGTTCACTTAAAAGCATTTAATAAATTTCTAAAATCAACCAATCCATAGTCAATAAATCACTGGGAGTTTTAATTAAATAAATAATCTATGATCATGTAGCTTTTAAAATTAGCAGTTAAATTACAAGGAGACGAATATTTTATACATACGAATTTCATGTATTTATATGAGTTTCAAACTTATCCAAAAAAATTGTCACGTATATCAGAACCTTGGCAGGTGTGAAGTACCACAGGGCACTCTGAAAATATGCTCTAACAGAAAAGGATAATACATATAATTTGAGAAACAGAGTTTAAGGGTATATTTTGGTAAAGACCCTTCCAACTGGCATCTTGCTCTTCTTGTTTGTTGCTATTAGAGCTTTAGCTTCTATTTTATTATTTTTCAGTGAGTTTTTAAAATTCTGGATACCTGCTAGGTAGTATTTTATTCTTGGATGATGCAGTTGAGAATCTACCTGAAAAGTAAAGTTTTCATGACAGTTATAGAATCTCATCTTTACAATTGAGTGTGATCGGTTAGTACTGAAACTATCTTTGTTCTGTTTTAATGATGCAATAACTTTCATGCTGATTTAGTGGAAGTTTTACCCAGGTTTGGTCAGATAGATTTCAGAACTCAAAACTACTCATAAAGGAAAAAGATGGTATTTAAATATGCTGATTAACACTTCTACTACAGCTGACTTGTTTTTTCAAAAGTAATGAGCAGTGGTTAGTGTGACAATCTAGAATTCCCTAGTACCTATGATGTAGGGCCAATTCTAAGGTAGCTAAATGTTTATCAAGGAGGAACTATTTTGGAAACATTTGGTTTATACCTTGAGTCATGGCTATCTGCATAAATGCTAGGGACAGAAAACAGCATTGCCTATTGAAAAGTCTCATTGTTTGCTTCTGATTTACCACTGTTTCATAATTTACAGGCTTATTAATATCAGTCAGAACAATATTGCATAATTTCAGTCACTTTTTCTGGTCATTCATTTATATGGGTAACTGGAGCAAAACCGAAATATTCACTTTAAAGTCACTGCACTGGTCTACTCCATTAGTTGTCTGTTGTTATAGGTATAGAATTTTCTATCTTCAAATGTTTATTGACATATTTAATTAAATATAGACGTATTTGTGTGTATAGAAATAAACTTATACATATGTGTTTATAGAACCATCTTTCAAGTTCTTTATCACTAGGGATGAAATCTTCCTTGTTGACATTTCTGCGATGAGGCTCATTTTTACATGTAGCTGTTACAATTCTGCATTTAGAAACCAAAACATATTTAGGGCCAAAGTGAAAGCTTTTATTTACTTCAGAGGATCTCTGTTTAGCACTCAAGTTCCACAGAATTTTTCTGAAGTGGTGTAGTCAATCTAAGTGACATAGGCACTTACTTAAAATTCCTTCTAAATTTTTCTTTTTTGGATGATTGATTAAAGAGCATATCATGGAAAACAGATCCAGCTGAAATCTTACAATGAGTTTTTAATTTCTTTGTAAAAGAAAAGAGTCTACTTTGCTTTTTCTCTGCTTTCTCAAAAGTTTTCAGTTTTCAGTGTCACAGGACATTCAGAGAAAATGCATGTTTGAACTTTTGGAGTTATATGGATAAGAAACCTTCTCAAGAAGACTGCAGAGAGAGTCTTCCCAATCCCCAGTATTCTAATGCATAATCTAACTTCTTCTAATCTGCAGTAGTTGCAAACACTTTCAACATGTTTGCCTGATATATTCTTTATTTGGATTTGTTACAGTTGCATTGTGAGTTTCCACCCTTAGTACACTGTTTTGGTTTGGGTTATTTTTTCCTTTACTCTTTCAATGCAAATTAAAAAAAAATAGATTGAAAATAGGAAAGTTGAATCTTCTCTAATGTCTTATACATTTTGTTTCTCTTCAGAATATTTAATGCTGGTAAAAATTATTTGGAGAATATTTTGCCTTAAAAGGAGAAGAAAGTTTTACTGAGAGCTTTTTATATTCTGCAATAAGAAAGTTTTACTGAGAGCTTTTTATATTCTGCAATATTTGAGCTTGACATTCTTTACACTTGTCACAGTTCTTTAGTTTATACTTACATAAACCTTACAGAAATAGTGGCTAAATATTCTTGGTGGTTTTGCTGTTCTTTTAGAACCTTTTTTGTTTCTGCAATGTTGAGGTAACAGTCAGAAATGAACTTAAATTACTTTGCTGTAGGTGGAACTAAAAGGCATTAAGTGCCAGAAAGATCAGAGTTGCAAAAATAAGTGAACACTGTTTGATTGGCATTAAGTGGGAGCTTTTCATGCAAATAGTGTATACAAACCAGGGAGGGTGCATTTTTTTTGACCTCAAAAAGGTTTAGGCATTCTGACTATTCTCCAGGTTGAACAATATGTTATTAAGCAAATGAGAATTCTTAGAAAGGAATCCTTCAAAGTAAAATGATACTAGTAATATCAGCATCAACATCAAAACCAATGTTAACACTATAATACTAGTACTGATGCTAATACTACTAATTTGAAATGGAATTGTCTAAGTTAATGGCTGTATTACACAAATCAAAATAATTATATTTGTAATAAGAATGGAAAGGTTAAACAACTAAAGCATCCTTTCTATTCTAGCAATGTTTTCCTTGAAATTATAATAACATAAGCCAGAGTACTCACAATCTGAATTATTATTGCTTTTGTTTTAGCCTTAAGACCTGTATTATGGCATCTACCTATAATAAAGAATAATAAAAGGATACCACATCATCTCTTGAGAGCATTTTTTGTTAGAACATGCCATAATAAAATATATCTCCAACATAACTTCAAAATGGCATAAACATTTCAAATTACAACTTGAACTTGACTACTATATTTCTTTTTGTTCTGATGCCTGAATCTCTGTGTTATAATTTTTGTGACCTTAAATCCATTAAAAAGATTTGCCTGGCGTTCTACATTCAACTGATTTTTAGTGAATCTTCAGCTACTAAGAGTTACATTAATAAAAGTACATAGACACCTAGACAGAGAAATCCAAAGCTTATTGTTCAACTTTTCCTTAACTCTTTGCAATTATACACCACCACATGTATTCATATTCTCACTATCTCATTTTCTTAACCTAAGCAGCACCAGACAACTTGGAATTAATACTGTTTTGTTTATAGTTGACAGATATTTTCAAAAATATTTGTCTAAACTTTTTCTGAGCCAGTTGAAAGTATTGCTTCATTAAGGTCTTAACATGGAATGGGAAGGAATTTTTTGTGAAGCAGTGCCCTGCAAGACTGAAGCAGTGCCCTGCAAGGCTAAAGCAGAAATTTTGCCTTTATGTCTCCCATTTCTGTCCTTCATCCTTCCTCATCAGACCACTAGCATTCTGCAGTGGGTTTCAGTAAGCAGGACATGCAATGTGGTTCTAGTTATTATTTTTATGGTGGCTTGAACTGAAAAATTTCAACACATTAGTGTGAAAGACCCCCCATTCTCAAGCCATCTATAGACTCACGACTATACTTTTCTATTCTAGTACAACTCAAATTCTCATTGAGAAGAGGCATATGAGCTTAAGCCTTCCACACCCTGCATTTCTTCTTTGAATAAGAGAAAAGCATGGAAGGGAGCTGACTAGACAGTCTGGGCGTTTTGGGGTTTTTTTTCTGTGTAAGAATATCAATGTTAAGACCATTAAGAACAGGCTGCAATGGATGTGAGTTGGGAGTATCCACAGTTTTGCAGATTTTACTCTAAGCCTGATAGTTTTCCAAGATTTAGATGGCTGTATTAAAACACAAACTTGCATACCCAGAACCATGGAGAGAAGTATTGTATAATCAAAACTGCACATCATTTTAATCTAATTAGTCTGCAAGGCTCTTTGTATACTGGTAAATTAAAAATGTGATGAGATGGGTCTCTGGCACCAAGGCCTACCATCACAGAAAGCTCTTTCCTGTGAAAGCAAGATAGCCCATCCAAACTGCCTTGTGCCAGAACCTCACCTCAGTCCTGAACCAAGATCAGGATTTATAGGGAAAAGTGTTAACAGCCCACCCAAACGCTACTAGGAGCCAGGGAACTTTATATTCTAGTGTGTGCAGAAACCACCTGGATAATTTCCTAGTATGAACATAAGCAAAGGGTATAATAATACTGCTTTACAAACAGTCTTTAAAGCACTGAAATCAGCTCTTTACCAGCTGAGTGAAATCTTTCTGATTTGAATGCCTATAAATCCTCAGAATGGTAATATAGGCAATGATTTTTGCAACATAATAGCAAATATTCACTAGGGTGTGCATATTCATGTAAAATCATGGGAATTCTATGTATCTAAGGCAAATCAAATACACAAAACTCTCAAGTTTGTTTCAATGTCTGGCCTATCTACTATCCTTTCCTGAAGCAATTTACCAGTGTTTGAACAGTTTCCTGTACTTTCTTTAACATACTGTATGCACCTTTCTTACTGTTTGTAATTTTTTTTTGTTTCCCTGTTCAGCCACATCAGCTATTAAAAAAAAAACAACCAAAAAACAGTAGAACAGAATAATACCCACCACTCACTATATTTATTGCTGGGTAGCATGCATAATCTCTGTGCCTAAGAAATTTATCTCTAAACACTTTAAACACTTTAAATTTCTCTCCATTACCCAAAATAATTCAATTTCACCCCTCATTTCCTGCATACTTCTAAAACTTGTTCTGCTGAAATTCACTGTCCTTAGGTCTTACTTCAGTCCTAACTGTAAACTAAAAGAGATTGCATTACAATCTTCATAGTTAGCTTTTCTCCTTGTACAGAATTCCTAATTAATTTATTTCTTCAACTCAGTATATCCCAGCTTATATTTAGAAATATTTCAATATTGTGTCTCATTATACTTTATTTGTAGCCTTCTTTTGTTTGATTCTCTCTTTTCTCATGGGTAATAGAAAACTACTTATACATATTTAATGTAAAATTAGAATGATTGTATTCAGTCAATGTTTCTGATGTCTATAGACCTTCAATCCTGTTACATATGCAGGGAAAGACTCTCATATAGGTGAAAGATACTTTTGATTGTGTCAGAATTATATACTAGGTTTCTAAACATGACCAGATCTTTGTTCCAGCATTAACACAATTTAGTAAGTCACAGTGCCTGAAGTGTGAGTTTTTCTTGCTGGAAAAATGTATAGAACCTCCTAAAATGTATCATAGGTTAAATTCCAATATTAAGATTAAGACTTTTTTCAGTTTGTGCTTCAGAGACTTTTTTCAGAACATCTCAAAATATGGGTTCAAATACATAAAATAGAAATGGTAACTTCTTTCTCTTCATCTGAAAGACGGTACTTACAGTTATTTTAACAAGGTCTGTAAAACTATAAAAAAATAATATAGCTCTGACTGTAGGTAAGGGAAACTTTTGCAAGTAGATCTTCCTTTTCCTCATCTCCTGCTAAATCTCACTGTTAGTTCTCCTTTAACTGGAAAGCAGTCACAGATGAGAATCATGGTCACAGACTGACCACAGATGGGGATTCTCCCACCTCTGCCACCAGAAAGCTCACAGAGTTCATGTAGCCCCAGGCAGTATTGCTACATAACAGGATTACCTTAGTTATTCTTGTGCCAGAAAACAGAGCTGGAGTTATTGTGGAAACAGCCCTTCTCTGGCTAGCTGATACCTAGGGAACACAGTGGCCTTGGGAGGGACATGCTCCATGAAGGGGGAAGGCTGGGTGACCACCGGCAGGAACAAAATGGGAGGGTCTATACCATTTGCCAGTGATTTTTAGGATAGGACAGCATGATTAGCCACACAAACACAATTATTCTAAAGAAAGCTACTAAGAGTCCAGCTTTCATTCTGGTTTATGCTTCAGAAGAAAACATTTTCTCTAGAAAAAATTATCCATAAAAATATTTTTGTTATTTAGTGTGCCCTTACTGAAAGCAGCTGTATTATGATTCTTACAGGAAACTGTAGTTCTACAACAGCTAGCTAACCAGCAGACAAAACTATTTCTGTGCCTTGTTTCTGCTACAGCAAAAGTTAAAATATATCCTTTATGTTTACATTTCTGTGCTGCCTCATTGAGAGTTACAGGCACTGAAGCAAAATGTAACACTCCCAATTTGGTCATTGGACCCAATAGTTGATCCTGAGAGAGAAAACCTGCAGGTCCTAAGAAGCAAATCGTTTAATTACCTCTTTGCTACAGATAAGAAGTTTTCACTGTTTCTTACCACACATCAAATGCTCAAATATTAACATTTTTTAATTACCTTGTTGCACTCAGACAATTCCATGATTCCGTGATTCTTATATTATGAAAAAGTACATTGAAAGACAGAGTGGTTGCTTAATTAGCTCTGCAAGCCTGTGTAGAGAAGCTGCAGAAGCACAAGCAGAAAACCGTAGGGTTTATGATACAGTCTGTAAATATCAGCACTTATGATTTGTTCTCACCGAGGATGTGTCTTAGAGCAACCTAGACTACCACACTTCTTGTGCTATATGCTATTCAGGCAGTCTGTCTGCTTTTATTTCCACACCTTTTCTTTATTTGAAAGTGAAGGGAAATTGGAAGAAAATTATTGTTTAACACATTGCAGCTTTAAACCCACAATTAACCACACTGAGGTTTTTCGGTTTCTTGGGTTCAGCAGGGTGTGTACATCATGTAAACTCACTGACTGGTTCATGGAATCAAGAAAACAAAACTGCACAAGGCTCCAGCCTGCCTTGTGTCACTGTCCATCTTATTTTGTGTGTAAGACCATGTCAACCCGTCTTTTGAACACCTCCAGGGATGGTGCCTCAGCCACTTCCCTGGGCAGCCTATTCCAATGCTGGATAACCCTTTCCGTGAAGAAATTTTTCCTAATATCCAATCTAAGCCTCCCCTGGCACAACTTGAGGCCATTTCCCCTTGTCCTATCTCCTGTGACTTGGGAGACAAGACCGACCCCCGGCTCTCTACAACCCCCCTTCAGGTAGTTATAGAGCGCGATAAGGTCTCGTCTCAGCCTCCTCTTCTCCAGACTGAACACCCCCAGCTCCCTCAGCCTCTCCTCATAAGACTTACTCTCCAGACCCCTCACCAGCTTCGTTGCCCTTCTCTGGACCAGCTCCAGCACCTCAATGTCTTTTTTGTGGTAAGAAGCCCAAAACTGGACACAGTACTCAAGGTGAGGCCTCACCAGTGCCCAGTACAGGGGGATGATCACCTCTCAGGTCCTACTTACCACACTGTTCCTGATACAGGCTAGGATACCACTGGCCTTCTTGGCCACTTTCCTGTTCTGGAACTTTGTCAGCACGTAACCTTCACACAAGGGAGCCTTTAAACAGTATTTTCACAAACAAAGTCACAAGAGCTGGTTGCTGTTATTTTTGTAGCAGTTTTCTCAGCTTGCCTCTGTTAACAGTGAATGATAATAACATGCTTTCTGTGCAGCTACCTAAAAGGCTGTTCTCTGGCTTACAGTAATTGTTTCAGTGAAGCCCACAAAAGGCATAATTGAATGTAAATGGAATAATTAGAAAATGGCTCCTGCAAATACCTAGGGTCTAAACACACTTGAGTTTATACGCTGCACACAAAGGTAAATAAAACCTTTTAGCAAACGGATGTCTTGCTCTGACTGGTTAATTATTCCTCCAATGATACTTTTACATACACTGGAATACACACTGGAATATCGAACTAGACAAAGAATTTGGCAAGTTCTGTCACGTCTTCCTTGTCTAAGGCTCCAGTGACAATGATAGGCAAGGAAAATAGAAGGGAGGATGCAGTAAGGAAAAACATCATGTATGTTCTCTAAAAAGACCTAGCAGAGGTTTGAGTTCTGTAAACAACATAAATAATTAATTCCACAGCTCTTTAAATCATTGTTGCCAATTTCATTTTCAATTTACACTTTCACTAGCATAGTTTATATTTAGGTTATCTGGAGCCTTGACAGGATTTCCATAGTCTACAGGATATTTCTTAAGCTCTATTTCTTAAGATCCATTATATCTGTTTCTGCCTCACTGAGCTGAATGAAAATATATGGCTACATATTTTAACGTTTAGGTGAGAGTCAGATTCCTCTAAAAATACCAGATACAGCTCAGTGCTTCAATTGCCCTGCCACTAAAATGGGCAGAGTGTTAGAAAGTAGGTATGAAAATAGCACCAAACCAGTTCTATTCGCTAATGGGCCTTTGATCATGTAATAACCCCTCCTGCAGGAAATCCCTTGATGGCATGTTTTCTCACTTATTACCTTCCCCAGACAATAATTACACAGAATGAGTTGACAAAATAAAGAAGAAGACAGATTATTAGACACTGATTCTTCTTTTCACTCTCATTTCCTAACTCCCTCCCTGCACAGCAACTACGCAAATCTCTCTTCACAGTACCAAATAAATGTTCCATGAATGCAATGTTCTTCACAGTAGAGGAAGCACAAGCAGTCCAGGCTAAAGAGGAAAAGCTGCAAATTACACAATATAGCTTGCAAGCAGATATCAAGAGAGATAGAACAGTGCATACATCACACAGAATTATACCAGGACCACCGATTCTCCTGTGTTAAAAAGAATAAAAAAGAAAGAAAAAAAAAAAAAAAGAAGGGGGGTGTTGGTAGGTTGTGGGGAGAAAAAAAAAAAGGAAAAGAAAAAAAAAAAAAGAAAAAAGAGAAAAGGAAGAAAGACAGGCGAGGAGGGACTCAAGGCTGGTCAGTATTCTCTGCATATTATTTCTGTAGGTTACGTGCATAATCTCATTAATCTCTTTTTTTTTTAAACTTTGTTTGCACTTTAAGGTGAAGCTCCTGTATGGTTCCTAAGTAGAGAAGTAATAAGAAACAGCGTAAAGATCCAAATGCACCTTAATGTCCTTCCCTTACAAACTCATATCTGTGCAGAGGCTCTGACTGCCTCTGTAACAGAGATGTCCCATGCTCTGGTAGCCACAACAGACACCTTTGACTCATTTCCCAGTTGCAGAGTTTATGCAGAATGTCCCTACTCCATGGTCTGTCTAAAGATGTATGAAAAAGGGGCAACAGGGCTCTCTTTTCCACTCTAGAATACCTACAGCAGGGCTGAAAAAGAACTAATATCCTTTGGGAGATGAAGATACTAAGCAACTGTTTAAATAAAAAGGATCATGTTCTTGAATCTTGATTACTGTGTTTAACACAGAGCTTGATTTAGGAAACAGGAGCCTTGAGACTGTAAGGGATTAAATCAGAGTTTGTCGTATGCTGAATCCACATCAGGATTTCTGTAGCAGAATATTATATGGTTGATCATACCATCAGGCAGATTTGAGTGGAGTGAATACAACTTTAGCCAGGGTCTGACACATCTACAGTGCAAGTGGAATTGGTTTAGCTGATTATGAGTTTTCTCCATGTCAGAGCCACTTACTTAAATCTGATTATCACTGATTTCATTTTTTTTCTGTGCACAGTAACCAAACTACAGTGATAAGCATGACTGCAAAATTATTTTCCCTTTCTAGTTCTGGATCAGGTGTCACTATTTTGTCTCCTTTTTAGACATGGGTTTTTTCTTGTTGTCTGGAAAAAGTAGCATTGTTATGCATTAACTGAGGTACAGCTTCTGAAAAACTAAGGCTATCCATATTAACATACAGAAGTGTTCTTCAGGCTGGGGGAATCATAGCTCAAAAAAACAGTATGAACTTTAAAGAGGCATCCGATTTGTATTGAAGAGAAATAAATATTGCTACATTTCTGTCCCAGAGTCTAGGGGAATCTGAAGATACCAAGGAAGAATGGATATGGAATAAAAGTTATCTTTGTGCATTTTATAGTTCTCTCTTACAGTGATAAAGTAGGGACAAAGAGTAAATACCAGGGAAAAGGAGAAATAAAATGACAGCAATAAAAAATAAAAGATGATCCAAAAACCTGTCCCTCCAAGCAGTTTAAGAACACACATTTTCAGGCATTGTAGAGACTTTATTTTTCCTTTTCCCCAGGAATGTTTATTAGTTATACTTGCAGATATCCATGTTCCACTACATTACTAATAGTTGATGATTGCTTTGGAAAACAGCATTATGTTTAAGATGGTCCAGAGAAGGAAAATTCTGATTCATTCTGAAGTGGTGATGTTTTCAGTGTTGTTTTCTGTTCCAAAACCAAGCATATGTGGTGGGTTTCCCATGCTCTGCTGAAGTCTTCTCACTCTGTTTGCAGCAGTCCAGCTGCAAACAAGTCAGAGGGAGAATCATGTCCTCACACTGAAAAGGGCTGAAAACTAGGACTTGGCTGGGTTGAGCACCTGATACCCAGTCATGCAGAGCAACTCTGGGTGCTCATTAGCAAAGGTGCTGGGTGGTCAAGACCTGCAAGACCCCCCCCTTCCCAAAACAGCTGTGCATAGGAAGGCTGGCCTGCATACAGGCTGAACATGTACCCCAGGCTGTGATGCCAGGGCCAGGCCTCCCATTACTAAAGTTGTGCTAGAACTGACACAGCCCAGTATCATTTTCCACTTCCCTTCCAGCACAGAAATGTGCTCTTGTGGTATTTCTATCTGAGCTGGGAGGGAAAAAAACCAAACAATTTTTACAGAAGGGGAGACTAGATTGCTATCATTGCCTACAGCAGTTGGTTGTGATAATACATAGCTCACTTAAGGCTTCTCACGACCTGGAAAATCATCTTTTCTCCCTCCTTTTCATTTTCAGTTAGTTCTCCACTAACTGAAGGAGCAGAGATCCTTCTCATCATATGTCCACAAAAAAAAAAAACAACAAAAAAGATGTATAATGGCCCAAAGGAGGGAATGTGGTTAAAGGACTAGAAAATGGAGAAAGTGAAGAATCTCTCCTTTTAGCAGCAATCTGGGCCATGTAACCACAATCCAGTCATATTAAGTAAGGATTTAGGAGACTGCAGGCACACACGTTCTATCTAAATTTAGGCAACTCCATATTCATTGTGTCACATTTCATTCTGTAAATGAAAAAGCGATACTCTTTGAGGTCATTATAAGGGTGCAAATATTAATACCTGTTAGGAAATCAAACACTGTAATGATGATCTCTACTGGAAATAAACACTAAGTAAAACTATTGCAAGGAAAGTTAGGCCAAAAATTTTGTTTACAGGCATTGAGGAACACACGAAAATTATCTGCATCTCCAACAGATTCAATTATAAAAATATGAGTAAATTTAATCCACAAACTGTTTTAACAGTCTCCAGTATGGAAAAGGACATTGATTGCATCTTTAAAAACTTTTAAAAAAATCCATAATTTTTAGCAATTATTTCAGAATTATAACAAAAATTATCCATAATTTAGTTATCTGAAAGTCTTTAAAGAAACTGACACACTGCAAGGATTTTGTAATTAGGCTAGCAGACAAAAATTGAGTCAATTGTAATTATGAATCATCTAGATTATTGAAAAGAAAATTTAAGAGAATTAAATGATGAAATCTCTTATCAGCCACTTGCTGGTTATCTAAAGGGTTTAAAGAGAGATTCATACAAGTTTAGAAATAGGATTAGAGATTGCTAATGAGAAGCTGAAAAAAAGGTTTCACTCAAGAATAGGCAATCTTATCTTCCTTTTTATACACTGAATTTTAACAAATGCCCAAATGTCAACTCCTCAATGGATTAATCAATATTTACATTTTTATACCATATTTATACATTTTAGATGCATCTCCTAACACGTTTTGGAATAAATAACTGAAGCTAGAGCTGCTTATCCTGTTTATCTTCACAAAGCCATTTGTCACCTTGAAAAGAGAGCAAAATCATAAAATGGATCTGCTTAGGAGGCCAAGAAAGTAGGATTCGTGTAGCAATCAGTACATCTATATATATAATCCATGGAAAAAAACCCACCATATCATGTATAAGTAAGCCTTGAGGAACACAGAGGTAAGTGTGGACTAATACATATCAATTCTCATAATTTACCAGTCCAAATATTATATAAAAATTCCCATTAATTTCATTTACACTGGGCAAGGTATTAAATTAGTGGTATGATTACAACATACTCGCTCACCTTCATAATGAGTTGTTATGAAAAATGTCTTACCAGGGACAGCATCCGTTTTAAAAGTTAGTCTAAGCCACCAATGGGGTACTGAATTCACTGGGCTAAGAATCAATTATTTAGTTCTCATACCCTTTTCCTAACAAGTGAGATACATAAACCTCGTGAAAATCAAAGTCTGTAGAATTCAGGGCATTCAAGCAAAACTCACACTTCAATTTTTAGTGTCAAAGATGTCAATATTAATTATAATGCTTTAAGAGCCCAACATCCTAATAAACAGATGGAAAACTGGGTCATTCAATTATATCCTAAATCCAGACTCTTGTAGTTCATCTAGTACGTATTCATCCATGGAGAGCTTGTTACAAAGACCATACTTCATTGTATCTTCCATTTAAAATAAAATGGCACCCTGCAGTCTTTTTTCAGAGCAACAGTTTAAGAATAGATAATTGATTTGTGATACTGTTTGTCTTTTTTTACTAGTTTCCAAAGAAATCATAGTAGGCCTGTAGGCTAGTTGTGTAGGTAAACTGAAGTCCCAGCATTTCTGTAGTCATATGCCATTAATTGTATTGTGTAAATAGTAAAAGACATAACATATGTACGGCTGACATGCAGCATGATTTAACTTGGTCTTGTTAAAACAATGCTATTAGTACAGATTCTTGATATTACAGAGGGCCCAAACACATTAAGAAGAGTTGAACAACTAGTATGCTGGAAGTCGGTCCTTAACTCAAGTTAATGTGATGTGATTATGTCCACTTCTTGGACCAGAATATCTTGGAAGCAAGATAAATACCATTCTGAGAAAACACTTATCTTTCTTTTTTCTTATTGTTATTATACAATGTTTGCATTTTGTTAGCATTCCATCTTTGCAGGCACTCCACATGAACACAAAGGTTAAACCAAAAGCAAAGAAAGAAATCCAGTTACCAGAATAAAACCAAAAAGGTAGAGAAAATGCAATGAAATTACAAGAAAAACGAAGGAGTTGTTATAATGAAACTCAGCTTGCTAATAGCAGGTATTGCAGGTTCACAAGTAGAATATGAGTTGGTTCATTGTCTTATAGAAACTAAACGATCCCCATGCTTCATAGGCAATTTCTGGAATGCCATGATAGACTAGGGTTTCCTATAATGTGAACCTGTGTATAGCAAGAATAAACTGGAAAAAGTCTAGCAATCTGAATATAATACCCATCATCAGAAATGAACGCTTTGAGCTGAAACATGGATGACTGATAATTTCAATAGCCTGGTTTTAATTCAGTTACTTTGATTCTAAGGGCCACGTGTTGTCTCCCTCAGGCTGGATTCTGGCCAAAGATTATCTGTCTGATAGAACACTGTACTGATCTTAAAATATATTGAGACAAGCAAGAGTCTGGAGCAAGTAGCTAAGAGTAGATTTGAGTTACGTTGGGAACCATTAATTGAAAGAAACATAAAGATAAAATGCCTGATATGATTTACAAAAGAGAACTACAACTAGAGATGTACTTCAACCATACCTCTTGGACACTTTCTTCTGAACCTAGGACTGATTCAGAAAATGGCAGTTATTTCAACTTCTTTTGGTACTTTGTGTGTCTACTACACTTGTGTGTCTGAATTATCAAGTTCATATGAGTCTGTGATTTAAAATCCTACTATCTGAGAGCTTACACAGTCAGGATAGAAATATGGTCTAGAGAAAACTGATGGATCTCATGAACCTTGAACACAAATAGCTTTTGCCTTTGTTTTCTCTTTTTCATGTCAGACAACTTTTCTTCAAAACTTTCAGAAAGATGAAAACATGTTCATTTCTACAAATATATCAATTGCAAAAGGAAGACTCAGGAAATCATGGGATGGCTGCAGTATGGGTGTGGGGGCATAGTGACAAAGGACATGGAGAAGGACAAGTACTCAGCGTCTTCATTTTATGACCTTATAGGTAAAATTTGCCTTCAGAAAAGCCAGGTCCCTGAGACTGATGGGAAAGTCTGGAGCAAGGAAGACTTACCCATGGTGTACAAGGATCAGTTCAGGGAATGTTTAAACAAACAAGACATATATAAGTTGATGAGACTTGATGAGATGCACTGGCAAAAGTTGAGGCAGCTGACTAATGACATTGTGAGGTCACTCGATAATCTTTCAAAGCTCATGGTGGTTGACAGAGATGCCTGAAGACTGGAAGAAAGCAGATGTCACTCTTACCCTCATGAAGGGCAATAAGAAGGATGTGGAGAGCTACAGCTTTATCAGCCTCATCTCCATTCCTGGGAAGGTGATGGCACGAATCCTCCTGGAAACCATTTCTAAACATATTAAGGACAAGAAGGTGATGGAGAGTAGTCAGCATGGATTTACAAAGCAGAAATCATGTCTAACCAACCTGATAGCCTCCTATAATGAGGGGGGTATTGGATTCAATGGTCTCCAGAAGGTTCTTCCATCACTGGAGTCAGAAATTGAAAACCTCTAGGATTCTGTAACTTTGTGAGTCTTTGATTCTATAAGACATTCATCTATATTAAGCCCACAAGTAATTTTTAACATAGACATTAATGCAAAGAATGGCTTAGCAGATGTACGTGTCAGAAATTTTATTCATCCACCTGAGTTTAAACGGCACAGATAGTTAGATTATAGAGAATGATATGGTTACCAGCACTGTGTTCAGTTGCTTTCCACTTCCTGGGCTTAACAGCCAGCAGTCTCCTTGTGGGAGGCTGGCAAGATACAATCTTTGGCATAAATCCATCATAAAGTTTTAATTATTACCTTCAAAACAAATTGCTGTCAATTGGTCTGTGGTGGATGATGTAACCCAAGGAACAGCAACAGCTCAAACCTTTACAATCATCAATGTTTTCATATAATTTTCTGGGTAAGTTTAATGTAGGACAAAGTATGTTATTTCCTCCAAGCAAAACTCCTACAGTCATGGCAAAGAATAAAGTTCATCATTACAGAGTGGCATCCCCTGAAGAAGAAGAAGATAAAAGAGAAAGCTGATGTGTTTGTCCTCAAGATTAGATGCATTGTTTCCTTTCGTTTATCTACAGTTAGCATTTTTCTCAAGTTCCCACAATTCTGTCATTCCAGCAGTCATAGAAAGCTAGTGTTGTTCTATAGGAACAAGAAGAATTTCTTTAGTTTTAATTAGAATTAACTTTCATAGAAAATTTCTAATAATGTCCATAAAATTATTCATAAAATTATTAATAAAATAGAATTTTGATGAGAGATTTCTTGATCTAAGTGAATAGATACAACGAAGAAAGCCAAGGTGCCTGTTGTTGAACTTAAAAAATTGACTAATAATAGCTTTTCCAATCTTAAACCAATTAAAAATTCTCTTTTGCAAAGCTCATCCTGCATATATCCCTTCTTTTCATGTGTTAACCTACTTTTTCCATTTTAATATAGCTGATTTCATATTAAAACCTTTATAGAAGCTCTGGGAACATGATGTTCTATATTACTATACCCCAAACATATGTGGAAATTTCCAGTAAGATGAGTCAGTGTGATAGCTCCTTTGGGTTGATTTTATTATTTTTATTTTTTGATTATTCTATTGCTGTAGTGATTAGGATTTCAGGCAATGAGCTAAAACAATGTATTACTAGACTGGCAGTCAATCAGATCACTATCATTCAAACATCATTTAAGAAGGTCTGATTTTTTTATTATTTATATAGCTCCATATTTCATGGTGCTACATAGAAAAAATCAAAGACAGATTCCCTGCCCCCTAAGAGCTTACAATCTAGGCAAGTACAAGAACAACAGGAGGAGGTAACACAGGCAGGGGACAGAGAGGAGTAGTAAATAAAAAGAAGGACAATTAGATTACAGTCACATGAAAAGCTACTGTGTTTATCTTGGTGGATACAAACTGGGGAGATGAGGTGCTTGAGTAACTTTATTTTTAATTCGAACTACATTTTATAAAAATGCCAGGAAAAAAGGGTTTTGAAAATAAATTTGAAAGTGTCAGAGGTGCTTGTGGGAAGGCAGAGAGGCAAGACTGGAAGGGAAAAGGACGCTAACATATTTGAGGTTGGAAAGCAATGATCTTGGATGTCAGATGAGTCAACCTCAGTGACCCTTCCTTTTCCTGTACATCTTTGAAAATATGACAAAAAGCACAATTGCTCCTCTACACCCAAACGCAGGCTGGTATCTTATTTTGCCTTTAATATTGTATCAGTACACATTTGGGGATGTATTGGGCAAAATCTTGTTTCCTCTGAAGTGGGAGTTTTGACACTGCTTTCAAAGTAGTCAGCATTTCAATCATCATATTTTGGGATTGTTGATGTATTTGGACACTCTAATGTATTTGCAGACTAAATGAACTTGTCTAAAGTACTTTAAATATTTTTCTAATACCCTTACTATAATAATAATACAAAAATTATTTTATAGCATTATCTTTTACCTCTTTGTATGCCATTAGCTCTGCTCATGACCCCTTTTACCTGAAAACGTTTTGATTTTGTGGAATCTCAATGCATTTCTCCTACTTCTATTTGAGGCTTTGGATTTTGGTGGGGGTTTATTCTTAATAAATTGTGTCTTCTCCATTCTGAAATATTAACTAGTTAGTGTAGTAGGGTTAAACAGCATTATTTTGGTTTTTAGGAAGACTCTATGGATGAAACCAGGAAGGATTATTGCACAGAGCCTCAAGTAATATAAACACAAAATAAAAGGTTTTTTCAAACCTACACTGAATTCTTCAACTGAAAATTGAGATAGAAACTTCAGAGAATAATATCTCATACAAAACCTGCCATATATTCCCTGGATATGTTTGTATTTGTGTTTGTGTAATAGGAGACCACTATAAAATGGCTGCTGATGTCTATAATTGGCCAAATCCTCATTTACTATAAAGCACCACATATGTCTTGATTTCATCCAACTCTTTGGCTCAGAATTTTCACTACCAATCCTTTGCAAACAACATTTATCAAAAAGCTAGAGGCTTTCTTGTCATTTATACTGCAATATCCATGTACTTATCTATTGCTATATAACCATGCTGAGACATGAATTCTATAGAAGGTCTAAATTGTGTGTCTTGAGAATCCTTAAAGATTATCAACATCTATCCTCCTTGAAACAGACACAGTTAAAAAAAAAAAAAAGTCCTCTTCAATTTTTACCTCCAATTGTTATCCACCAGGTAGCACCATATAACTGAGTTATAACTGCTTTAGAAATCTTCTCTGGAGTGACATTCAAGGTCAGTCAAAGAAGCACCCATCATCCTCTCCTATGAAATCAACAGACTAATTGATATGTTATCTGAAACTATATAAAACAGTTATGTACGGATTCTGAATCTTCACAGGCCAGATAGATACTTGCTTGATTTTCACTGATGTAGTTCCATTGATTTTAGTGACACTAGAGAAATTTTTACTACATTTACTACATTTACTATTTTGTGACTAGCCTTTCAGAGATCTTTCAAATTGAGGAAGTATTCTTCAACACTGAGGATTTCCTTCTGAAGAGTGAAGGGAAAATGAACCATTGAGACTTTTGGAGTGCAAAACTACCAGTAGTATTCTCTGCTGCTTTGGGGGTCAACTCTTTGTTACTAATTTTTCCTTAAATATCTTAATTTTCTGTGAAAAAATACAGAAATAATTACTTATGCACAACCAAGTAACAGTATGGTTTAATGTATGATTTTTTTAAAAAAAAAGCCATTATCCTACTATGAATCTGTGGAGCCATGCATTTCCAGTCTTGATTTTAAACACTATTCTCCAGTTACTTTGCATATTTCCCTTAATACTAGAAAGCTGAAATTCTCACTAAAAACTTAATTAAACCACACTACTTCTGTGTTATGACTTTTGTTCCTTGGGGGACTTTGACCCAATAAAACATTTGGGACATATTCTGCATTCATGCTTAAATTTGGCTCGCATCAAGCTTAATGATATTTAGTCATGTGCATCAAGATGACAATGGAATCCTGCTTATTTCAACACCCTTAATTGAGAAAAGAAAGGTTTGTTTAAATATAATACAGCATTTTATTACATGATTTTACAAATTTTATTGTAAATCATCGATCAAATGCAATAGCCAATTTTTTTTTCCATTCCAAACCATCATAATTAGTTTTCATTGTGTTGTATGACAGCTACTTGCTTCCCCTTTGTATTTTAAAGAATTAACTTAAACTTAAATATACATTACGTAAGTATCCTCATTTTCAGAATCTTTGCTGAAGGTTTTTTTGTCTTGTTTATGCTTCAGACAAAGATAACCTGTTCTTTGTTATCACATAAATGGGGATGAAACTCTCACACATACAAGAGAATTTTCTTTCTCAGTCCCTGTTCACAATGGAAATGGCCAGCTCAGTCTCTATGAAGATTTATGAGAACTGGGTAGTAGACACAAACCTCCCCCTTCCCCCCAAATGTCATGATATAATTTCTACAATTTGAATGATATATCTTATACTACTGTGTTAAAAAGGTAATGATAAGATTAAATTAAACCCCAGTAAACAAAGGTTCTCATTACTCACCAATGACTGATTATCTATGATAATTTTGAATTTTTTTAAAACTAGTCAAATGAATCATTTTTCATATAAAGACTATCTTCATAATCTTTTTTGGTTGACATAACATTCTTATATAGCCCATCCTGTACATTTTTTGTTGAGATACAAAAAAATTTACAGTAAACAGAGGCGCAAGATTCAGCATCTGTAGGGTAGTATTTCAAAATGTTATGTCCAGGAACTTACCACAGGCAGGACATATACATTAGCTTTGAAGCAGCTAAGAGCCAGATCCTGCAAAAACTTATCACAATGTTCTGTACTGGCTTCTCTCAGAAATCCCAGCAAACTCTCTGGCCACTTGTTTAGTGGCAAAAATCAGCACGATAGGGCACTAAGCTGAAGCTAAGTACCAGTACTGACACAAGTACTGTACATACATTGCTCAAATCACACAGCAAAAACAAAACAACTAAAACTGACATAATTTTAATGCTTTTTTTTCTTTTTAATTTTGTGCATTGGATTCAAACAGCAAACTGAGTGCACTTTAACTGTTATCACAATGTGGTCAAGAGGTCTGTGTCTTTTACCATTTATACACAATTGTTCATGACAGCATGTTATCAGCCTAGTGGAAACCAGGGGTGTAGCATGGTAAGCAGTGGTGGTAGTGCACCTATTTTTTATATTATCTAACTTGAAAATATGTCTCTTCTAAGATTCCTTTTTCTTGATAAAAATAGTTTTCACCAAACGTTGGTGGTGCACACGCACTACCACTCATGCTTGGCATCACACCCCTGACAGAAACACATGTTCTTATTTTGTTGATAAAAAGTATTACAAAAATTTCCATACAAAAACTATTTTCATAGAAATCTTGCATTTCCACAAATAAACCTGAACATTTTTTTTTTTTGAAAAAAAAAAAACTGCTCAAGAATTTTGTTCATTTAGTAGTGTGACTGTATTGAAAAATGCAGTCCTCCTTAAAGTTCTCCACATTCACTTCTTTTAGGTGACCCATCCCACTTCCAATATTAGTGAGAATTGCACAGGCTCCATTGAGTTCAATAAGTGGCAGGAACAAAGGTTTCAAAACCCATTCAGGCTAAAATGCAAGCCCTCTATGTGCGAAATACTCTGCTTCCCTCCCCCCTCCCTCTTTTCACAATTAAAGAAAAAAAGTAATCGCTTATATCTAAAGATACATTCCTTTGTACTAAGGAAACTTTCATTCATCTAAAAAGTGGGTCAAAATTATGGAATTTTGTTTGTTTTTTTAGATCAAAGTTCCAGCCCAGGAAAATTTAAGTTACTGATTTTATTATTATTATTATTATTATTTATTTACTTAGTTCAGTGACACAGACAGTCCAAACAACAGGTGAGCATCCTCATATATATCCTTCTATTCATGGGATTCATATTTCTTCTCTTTAACATTTCTCCCATCCAGGAAGCTCATATCGCCTGTCCAGATGGTAGTTTCAGCTTACCAGCAGTTACCAACTCTTCTATGCTTGGAAGTTCAGAAGAACATATGGTTTCTTGTTCTGCTACAGTTCTGAGATGTTACTTTTACTAGACTCCTTCTGTGGTTATTATCATCTTGGACATTTATTCTCCATCTCCTGGCAACCGTTGAACTTCAAAAGGAACCTGTAATTTCTCACTGAGACTGCATTTGAAACCAGCCACAAAACTCACATGGAACATTCATTCATTCAGAATGGTGGAAACCCATGACAAACAGTGTAACCCCGCATAACTTGGTTGATCCATGATGCTTGTGATTCGAGTCTGGCCATTGCAACTGCTGAGATCACAGAGTTTCTAGTTCATAGACACAGCGGCATGAGGTAACTCATTTTATTTTGCACAGGTTGCATATTTCCACAGGAAACATTCTTGCAAGGTTGTTTGGAAAAAAGACGACAGTTTGTGCTTGGGGTATTTGGCTTCCCAGCTCTATGCCATGGTTTCTTTACCTGGCAACCTTCTGTCGTTAAATGTGTGCATGTTGATAACTTCTTCTGTTTTCACAATAACAGGGGCCTGTGGTTTGTGTTTTAATCGACGCTGACACTTCAGAGACATCCTTAGCTCCTCTATCATGGCACTACAGAAGGACCTCTACAGAGGGGAAGAGAAGAAGAAGAAGAAAAAAAAAATCCATAAGAAATATCTAGCTGCAATGTCTAGAAGCAGATTCACTCTATGGGCACAGCCTTGTCAGTCCTGTAAATTTGCTTTGTCTCAGCCTGGAGCTCGGAACAAATTACCCTCTTTTAAATATGCATCGCATAATAATTAAAATGACTTATCAAGCTGTGATGTGATGACTCAGTGAAAAAACCACCTTGTCTCTACAATATTTTATCTGGCAGCTACTAACCATGGATGCATATGATATATAGAAATATTTCCAAGAGATGTTCTGTTAACATGGGTTAGCATTACCGAATAGCACCTGAATGTAACACATACATTAGACATTGAGTAAAATCTCCTTTCCCATATTTCAAAATAATAAATTTAATTTCTATAAAATAATATAAATAATAATTAAAATATTATTAATAGAAATAATATAAATAATAATTAAAAATAAACAAAATAATAAAATCATATAAAAATTTCATTTGTATATGTTTCTCAAAAAAACAAGCCTTAGTGTAGGAAGTTTACCTACATTAATGTTTAAATGTCCTTAAAATGCAGACCCATTACTTAAAACAAATATCTACTCCATTATTTTTAATTTCTTCTGTATCTAAACACTTCTTTCACTACAGACTATCATTTGTGTAGTATATATTTGCCAAAAATATTCAGTTAATCAATCTTTATTCATATTACGAGAACTTACCATGAGCAAAATAGTTTATTAACGTGTTTTCAACAAAAGCTAGATCCCCTTTTACCACTTTTCTGTGCAAGAAATTTGAAAAGCAAAATAAAATCTCCCTTATTCCCTCAGTTTGACTGAATTATCAACTACTAATAGTGTGCTAAATTAGCCTCTCCCCAGTGTGAGAATTGGAGTATTGATGAAGTACAAAAGTAAGGATGAAGAGTCTCAGTTTTGTGGTCTGTCATTTTACCACTCTTACGACATACTTTCACTTATATGTATTCCAACTAATGGAGAAAAATATTAACTAGATAACACATCCCAGAGCCTGAGATGTTATGACAAGCCTCTGACAATTGCTCTCACCCAAAGCAAACTTGGGATATAATCTATCTTTTTGCATTCTGATTTCTTAATAACTAATCTCCAATCCAGGGAGATGATCTAGGAAAAGAGAAAAAAAATACAGAACACCTAGAATTACTGTAAATATCTCTTGATCATTGTTTGATTTTATGTGATTAGTGATATATCATCAGCTAATATTTAATTGTCTAATTTATCTCCTAAATCAAGAATTCAGCTTTATTTATAAACTGTTTGTATTCATACAAACGTGGAACTTGGACAATAGATCCAGAAAATATCTAAGCACCTCACCCTACTTAGATCTTTGTGAGCCTAAAGTGAAACTGTCTATCAAAATCTGTAATCAGCTTCCAGCCTCCAGGACTGAAGGCACTCTGAACAATTAGGCACTCAGTTTTCCACATTAAACTTTATAGGATTGTCATTTGACAATAGTCAGTAGAAACTCTGTTAAACACATTGGTGCTTGGCTTACTCCTGGATCCATCAGAATTCACATTCCAATTCTCCATGCATAGGGCCATCAATTCAGCAGGTGTGCTCTGAAAAGGTGTAATAAATATAGCTCTTCAAAAAAAGTGGTAATTCTAAAGAAGGAATGTGGCAAACTTTACAACTTTCTTCTGTGTAGCCATTCATCGGCTGAAGCATTAGAGCTGAATGTAAGACACATTTGAGAGTGTCAATCCAATACTGTCTTCTGCCAGAAGAGATTTAAACTTCAGTGTCTCGCAAAGGGCTGTATCTTACAGGCGTTAGACCATTTCAAGGTAAAAACACTTGCAGTTTCCACCTACTTATTCTGTTCCACTTTTCATGGAAGCGGTTAACAGAGGCAGAGTGGTAGAGAGAGGGAGAGCATAAACTGTTATGTAGATTAGGGATTAGAGCACACAGTGGCAGAGAAAAGGCTTCAGTGGTAGCTCCTGTTTCAGTAATGACTTCAATATTTTTATGTAAAATTCTGTTTAGTGCAAAAGAGACATGAGTTGTCTTAGTCATGGGTTAGAACTGAACCTGAACCCCCCAGTCTTGAACAAATGCCCTCTCCTCCAGTGCTTTGCATAAGTAAGGGAATAGGCAGGTGGGAAGGAAGGGATAATCCTACTCTGGCCTGTGATACTCTTCCTTTCAAACATTCTTTCTCCTGCCGCAGTTTGAAATAAAGGAATGACACCTACTCAGTTTATGATAGAAAGGGTTTAGCCATCTATATGTGAGAAAAGTTTAAGTTGTGAATCCAAAGGAGAGACAGGTATATCTCTCCAGTGCAGAGTCAACCATAAGTCCTTCAGATGCCAAAGTTCAACACAAAATTTGTCATTTCTGTCTGGCTACATGGAGTGACTTCTGAAATGGACATATTAACAATCTCTTTTTAATTGAATGGTCTGAGCTGTAATATGTCAGATCCTCATGCATAAGGTATCTTTACTTAATGTTAAGTAGAAAGCAGGAAACTGCATCTCCTCTTTATCTAGCTGTACTTTGAAAAAAAATATTCAATTCACTTAGACTTTCTCTTTTTTTAAGAGAGTGCTGCTGCTTAACATCAGAACTGTAGTTAGGATTATTAATCTGAAATTAACCCTGAAATCTTTCAAAATGGCAAAATTTAATTTATTATTCCCAAATGGTTTACAGGCTAAATTGCTAAAGCTTGCAGATCTTGGCATTTTCACTGCGTGGGGAATCTAACACATAACTTAGGAATTTCACGGGGAATCCATTAAGGAGTAAGTCCTGCAACTCTCAGTGTTACACCACCTCCAGCCATTATAAGGCTCTCATCTCTGGAATCAAAGACCTAACTGAAACATTCTGAGCAACATAATCCTTCTAAATTTAAAAATGGTGCATTAGCACTTTGCACTTTCAAGACTGTGTCCCTTGTCTTTTTTGCCAAGACATCTAACAGGACTTCCAAAACAGAGTGAATCCTTTTCAAGATGCATCAATACACCAAAACCTTTTGCTAAGTCTGCAAACACTTACCAAACAGTGCAAATTTTTAGGGAATAATAGTAGGAATAGGATGACAATCAATAGCCAATAGGTAAAAAGATACATTCACTTAATGCCAATATTCTGAAATATCCTGAAAATGAGAAAGTGGCATCTCAAGGAATTTGCCAAGACATTTTAACTGAGAGTTTTACCTGGATCTGAAAACTCATTAAATGAGGAATATTGTCAAGACTGACAGTCTTAAAAAGGCAGTTAACATAATTTTGAGGTAGTTACTTTATCTAGGAAATTTTTCCATTCTGTGTTTTCAAATGATTTTGTATAAATTAAGTTCATGGAAACTTATCTCCACATACTTAATTAAAATATTAATTAATTAATTAATTTACAAAGTCTTTTAATTTTGTATGCATGCTATGTATTTTTAAATATAAAGTGTCAGAAAACAGTGAACAGCATTAGCTTCCAGATAATACCTTTTTGGTAACTGAACACTGAATAAGAGAAATATTACTTTTTTTTTTTTCTTGCAAATGTTATTCACTGAAATAGTCATGTATGCTAAGAAAGATGAATTCAAGGATATGTAAAAGTTCATAATCAGGATCTTATTCTTCTTTGGATTCTCATGACCAGAATCTAGTTCTTCTTTGGGTTCTATCTGGGAAACATGAGGAAGAGTTTTCCCACATATTGCAAAATCATGCTCAATAAAGATTTACAAAGGATTAACTTGTGTTTGACCTTTTTTTTAAATAGAAAATACTGTCTTGTTTCAGTTCCAGTCTGTGTAAGGTCTCCATTTTCTGTACAGTTAAACTTTGTGTTCTTTCACTGCTAGGATGAAATTTTTGGAAAATTAGACATGAAAAAAAGAAGCAGCTTTAGAATATATTTTTTTTATGGCACATAAATGACATTTTTAGATATGATTTTAGGAAATATAGTCCAATATCTCAATTCTGAGTTCAATTGACCATTCAGATTGTTAGGGAAAATCAGTGAAGTATTTATAGAAATTATAAGCTATATTTCAACACTGTTGTCCATCCTGAAATTGAATGCTTTTAGTATATATTACAAGATTCTCCATTCAATTCAAGGAAAATAACCTTTTGCCCCCAACTTACCTTCCATACTGCAGGCATGTTACGAGAACATCAGTTATTATTGATTTTTCACCAACCCTTACAGAATTGTAAGTTATCTTCTTAAAAGTTACCAGAAAGTAAATGCTGCCTCCAAGTCATCTTAGATATACTCAAATAGTAGAAGAGCTGAAGGCAGGCATACACTTCTCTAAACAAAAGTGCAGTTAAGTGTAACTGTTTTGTTGTAGCAAAACAATCACTATAAGACATTAGAAAAAGAGCTGCACTTCTAAGTGAAGAGTTCAGGTGTAAAAATAAATAAATAAATAAATCTGAACTATAGTACTTAGTCTTTTAAAACAAAGCAATTTTTAAAAATGTCATCTCCTTAAGAAGAGAAAAGAAGTAACTGATAACTCCTTCATTCTTTGCCGCAGTTGACAGCTCACAAGTCATGTAGAATCAAGACAATAATTTTGCAAAATGTTACCACTGTTTACAATCTATTTAGACAGTTTGTGCCTGGTTTTACTGCCTGAGAAAAAAATGTGTCTTAGCATGTATGTATTAATATGAAAGCTAGATAATATTTAAACTTTTCATTATATTGCTTTCTAGGAATTTAGAAAGTTACTTAGAAATCATTTGTTAGCATTTGTTAGACAGAATTATGAGACTATCACCATATATTTTGCTGTTAACAGACTAAAAAGAGTAACAGGAAGACAGGCATAAAATGCCTTTACCACTCATAATATTCTGATTTAAGTGAATAATATTCAATGTGTTTTAAATATGAAAATCTCCACTTTCTTTTTCATATTTTTTTGATTAACTTTGATGCGGTTAATATAAAGTTGACTCTCTACATTCAATAAAAAACTATAAGATTTACTCAGAAGTTCATTACTTCCAGTCTTGTGTGTCAGATAAGATTTGAAACCTTGTTTAATTTTCTTAAAGCAGTAACAGCAGCAATCTTGAATTGTCTTATTATGTTATGGGTCAATGTTCTAGCATCTAGTAGGATATATCAATCAAACTGTTTTCATCTTCTTGAAGTTAACTGAGAATGAATGCACAGTCCTACCCTGACCCTCCCTCCAAATAGGTTTCTGCTTCTGTATGCCAGTCCTCCAGGAGGTGCATATGAAAACCTGTCAGTCTTGAACCCACTAGATGGAAACATGAATTCTAAAAAAAGGTTGACTTGGGATCACAGAGACATGAACAACTAAGAGAATGAAAATAACCTCAGATAAAGAGAAATCATATTTCATTTAGTTGAAGTATTACCACTTGAAAAGATTATTAAAGTGTACTTGTAAAGATCAGATTTTTAGGTTGCTTAGTTATATACCTAGTCTTAGGCATGATTATTAATTGGAGGTTGTACACATATATATGTACACACATATATATACACATATAATATGTTTACATTAAAACTATTTCACCACAGATTTTTCAGATGTAGTACATTTTCAATCCATAGCAAGTATAATGTGCAATTACTGTAGACCAAATTCACATCAATTAGCTGAACATATTATCAATATATTCTCTATTTCAGACTTAGCAATTACTGCTTTTTTGGTAGAAGTAGAATGAGCAGCCATTTTAGGAAGTTATTTTCAGGCCAAAATGTATGGGAGATTTCATCATCTACTAAAATAAAGACAATAATATCAAGCAAAATAAAAATTTTAGTTCCAGAAACTAAACTTTTCTTCCACCATAGTATCTACAAAGTCAAGACCAATAGAGTTGTTCCAGACAGCTTGATGCCCTGGGCAACCTGGTCTAGTTGGGGGTGTCCCTGCTGACTGCGGGGAGGTCGGACTAGATGACCTTTGGAGGTCCCTTCCAGCCTGGACAACTCTATGACTCTATGATTCTATGAAGCATGAGGAGCTTCACCCTGTAACAGAATTGAATGCTGATTGTTTCAAGGACTTTTCTAGTTATTTTATGGAGAGGATCAATAAGAATCTGATGGGACTGACCCTGCCTGTAATAAAACAACACTGAAATAATCTTTCACAGACTAAAGAGCTCACTGATTTTGAGAGTTAAACAATGAACTTAGATGACATACAGGATTTCATCGTAGGCCACTTCTAGATAGAATGTTGGTGTCTGTCAAGAGGAGAATAAGATTCCAGCTTGCCTTGAATAAAATATCAACTGGTGTCCAAAAAAACCCCAACAATTCAGACACTATCAAATTCTAAAATTTGTTTCCTGACAGAACAAAATGCTCTCTGGAGGATTACAGACTTCTGGTAAAACAACTCTGAGTCCATCTAAAGTCTTCTGAAAATATTTAACCTGGTTTCCAGTCTGAGTGCAGCCTGACAGCTACAATAGTTCCCGTGGTTGATGGGGAACTCCTACCAGTGCAGAAAGCTTTTTCAATGATGGTTTTGTTTAGGTCTGCCAGCAGCCTTTCTGACCATCGCGCTGACCATGAGGCTTTTTCTGACTCACCTGTGGACCTAGGCTGGGGCAGATGGGATTGCACTTGTGTGGTTCCACTCTTTCCTCTCAGAGAAATCCCAGAGGATGGCATAGGGCAATTGCTCATCAGCCCTGAGGGCTCTCTCTCATGCAGGATTCCAAAAGGTTTCATCCTGTCATCTCTCCTCTCAACATGTATATGAGGCCACTGAGGAGATAATGAAATAATTTGGGCTGTGGTGTCATCAGCACGCAGATGATACACAGTCCTACTCTCTTGTCAGACCAGGATGGTGCAGTTATTTTGTGCTTCCAGTACCTGGCTGAAATAGGGGTATGATGGCAGCTTAATCCCAGGGAGATAGGTGTTGTTGGACAAGTCAAGGGAAGCATTCAGAAGATATTAGCTACCCTTATTATTCAGTTCCACCTTGTGTAAGAGACTTACAATCTCAGATTTCTCTAGGTTCCTAAGTGTGGTTCTGGGTTTTCAAATTTGATCAGTGGTGATAACAACTATTTGTCAGTTGTATTTCAGTCGGTGGCAATAATTTCTACTGGTGTGAAGCTTGCCACACCAGTCCAGGTCTTCTTCCAGAAAATATTACCACAGTTCAATGACCCTGGACAATGGCTACAAATGAGTGTCAGGTGTTTAATAAGTGCTGATAGCAATTCACAGTACTTCAGCCATGTATCTGTCACCTAGTAAATAAATAACAGAATATATGGTACTGCCTATCTGATTTAGAATGATATCCAATGTAACATTTTAATAGTTATGTATATTAGGATCACAACTGTGCATGGTTTTTCTCTGCCTTTCAGCAGACATGATCCTGATTGCACTGAAATCAGTCACCTGAGATCTTGAGCTCTCAGCCGCTGGATGTGAAAGTTCATTCACCTTTTAAATAATTTTTTATCTTAGATCTAACTTCATTCTCTGTTCATCCAAGGAAGGTCAGGTTTGTTGATCTTCAGGCACGGTGAAGGGGTGATGATGGTATGTTTGGATCCTTTGGAGTATAAATCTATCTGGATTAAAATACTGTATATAATACCATATAGTTTAATTTGAAAAGAAATAGTCCATCTTAGAGTCATTTTAGAAAATAAATACAGCCTTTCTTATCTGAATTTAGCTGTGTCTAAATATCTTTTTTAAAGTTTGCTGAGCTAAAGTTGACTGTACAGTATTCAGTGTAAAAAAATTTGTAGTTCAGTGCAATAGTATAAAGTTAATACTGGCCTCAAATCATATTGAACAGAGAGAGACTATTAGTATTAATTTAATGCCAACAGTTCTCTGTTTTGGAAACACTGTTATAGTCATACCACACTACATAATATCAAAATGGTTAACATCCATTTCTCTATAATTACATGGTTTCATCTGGCAGTCTAGGATATTTTCTCAATCTAAAAGGCAGCTGGAAGTGCTTGTTGTTACTTTGCTTATTTATGCAAAAGTCAAAGTAATCTAAATCAGATGAACTAAACTGTGTTTAGTACTACACTTAGCTATAGATGATTATAGTTGATTAACTCAAAATGCAAAGATAAATACTATATACTAAAATATTTGTATACATGACTTACTAAATATTTAGGGGAAGACTATAAAAAAATTTTAGAAAGGCATCATTTTCTATAATCTGGCAGGTTTTTCCTTGAGAATGAAGAAAATACTTTTTTCAGAGGAGCTAAAAATTATTTAATGGGAATGTTCTTCTTTCTAGTAATGGGTGAAAGTGAACTATACTTGCTATAAAATGAATGACATGTAGGGGATTCCAAAAATTTTCTGCACAACTTTAAATTCTTGTCAAACGTAAAATATTCCATAATTCAAACCTGTAATTTAAGCACTGATGTTTGAGTGAATACCTATGGAGCAACAGTGAGCCTTTTGAAATCATTTTCCTACATTTGTATGTATGCAATGGTTAGCTTTACATATATTTCTATTTTTTCTGTTCTTTGTTTCTTGAATTTTACAAACTAAGAAATCAAAAATACCTCAAGTCCATTACCAAAATAGATATTGGTTAAGTTGCAATCAAAAATCAAAATAGAGATCTTGTTTTTAATGTTTTTGGTTTTTTTTCAAATGATTTTAAAATGCAACAGTCAGTGAAATTGCTTTTTTCCATTTTTGTCATTTCATGTAATTTTCTCTGTGAAAGGTGGGAGGTTTTGTGGGATTAATTTTGGTTTTGGGGGTTTTTGTTTTGGTTTGGGTTTTTTTGTTGTTGGTTTTTGTAACAGTTATTCTGTTAGAAAATATCCTCTCATACATACTTAGGTGGTTTCTAAGAGGATATTTAATTATAATTAATACCTCAACTTGAAGTAATTTGTACACTTACACACCAATTGGCCATACAACTCTATACATCCACATACAGTGCTCAAGGGAGTACAGGATGACAGAAATTCCCAATTTTCCAACTGCATATCTGCAGAACGCAATGTGCTAAAGTTGGAAAGCATTTCCTTTCATGACCTGTTACAGCTTCTGCTGCTTTTCCCAGTCAACATCAAAAATTCTGAGGTTACTTCATTACAAAATGTGAAATGACTATACAGACTATATCACTGACTGTATTTTGTATAAAAGTTTATTGGGATATAAATCCCAAAGTTTTTATGTTGATTTATCAAGAATGTCCACATTCTTTTGTTTATTGTAGCCTGAGGAATAGGCTTTTCAACTTTAAAATCTTTTGAACTTGCCTCCCCCTGGAAAGGAAAAAAAAAAAATCACTAGGCTGGGATTTACTTTGAGGTTTTTCCAAAACTATTATAAATTACTGTCCCAAATATCAAAGGCTTTTGATATTTAACTATTAGGAATATTGCCTGAACTTGAATAACACTGATATAACTGCACTTTTTGAGAAAGTAATTGAAAATACTTTTATGAAAGTTAATTTAGTAAAATTTGGAAAAAAAACCACCATACCATAAGTATTCTGGTAAAGTAAGAAGAGATCCTCAAAATCTTTTCATTTTTCATATAAAATTATAGTGGTCATTTTGTTTTGCACTGTTGTTAAAATTAAAACAAAGATGGAAATACTGAGTTTCTACATATCCTCTGATAAATAACCATCCACAATATTACAGTACTGATTAACTTCTTCTGGTAAGACCATTCCATTTAGTGGAAGTTACATGTATGCACTTTGCTCACCTCAATTCTAAAAAGAGGCATTCTAACACACAATAAATTAAATATATCCTGGTGCAAACAGATTGTAGATGGACCTTGGCAAAAAATTCATACTGGTGTTCACACTAATTTCATGTAAACAAATCAAGAACAGTTAAACATTTTTTGAGAGAAGCACAAGCAGGACGTGGTGTCAACTTTATACAGTTACACCACAACAGCTTTTCAGCCTAGCCGTCCTTGGCCCCTCCTTGCCTCTTGGGAAGGGTGTGGGTCCACTGCATTAATAAAACCAGGTTTCAAGATAACTTCTCAAGCCAACACTACCTTCTCCAAAGAAACCATAACCAGGACAGGTCCAAGGACAACCATTTGTAAGGATGACAACAAACAATGTTCTATATATTCTTGTCACTGCCTACAGCAATACTGTGAATTTCATCCTAAAGTTTTCAGCAGTGTGCACATAGTTTCTACCACACAGTTGATATTTATGGTAATTTCTAACTACTGTGTGAAGGTGGTATCAAAATGGAAATAATCTCAAGTCTAAAAAAAAAGCAACAACCAAAACCAAAAGAAAGGTCAATAAATTCTCAAACTGAGAATCATCATTATATTATGCTAAACATTAATGGTCTTCAAGGTCAATGTTTTCCCTGGCCCTTACAATAATAATATGAGCTATACAAAACTAAATGGATGAAATGGACATAAACCCATAATACATTGAAGTACATCAATAAAGAAGAAAAAGAACATAGTAATTGTTTTAAAAGGCTTCTGCTTCTAACATTGCTTATTCACTGCCCTCTGAGTGCCTGTTAAAATCAGGGAGCAGGTCATTCACCAGAAAAAGCAATTATAAAATGCAAATGACTGAGCATTTATTGTCAAGATTGGCTAGATAAAACAGGTCTGCTTCATAACATGTTTCCAAGCAGACGGCATAATTAGATGTTTATATTATAAACAATAGGAAATAATACAAGCCTTTAGCATTTTTTAGAAAGGCTGCAATTAAAAAAAAAAAAAGGTGAGCATTGTGACATAAATTCTATTAAAAAGTAACAATGAAATTTCCCTCTGAGAAATTAGAAGGCACCATCTTGTGGTTACTCTGCAAGAATGCAGTCAGGACAGCCTCTGGCCTCCCATCTCCTCCTACCCTTTTCCCAGTGTGTCAACTGGAACGTCAAAATTCTGCCATAGACAAGGTCAATGTCTGTCATTCCCAATACTCTCTCTGAAAAAAATGAGTGAGACTATATCTTAGGTAGGACTAGAGGAGTTATTTAGCTCAAAATACACTCCAGGTTATTACATTACTCAAATGTGTGTTTGAGGTAGACAGCAAATTCAGAATTATTGGCTATTGTAACACATTCACACTTAATTTTTGATAAGTTCAAGACCAAATATTACCATAACTAAAGTCTCTGAAGCCCAGTAAACCTGCATGAATTTTTGAGACAGCTAAGATCAGAGATTTCTATTCCTGTTATCCTTACATTACCAAACTCAAAATATGGTTTGTACATTTTGCAGAAGGTGTTTGAAATTTTTGCAAACAATTTATTTTGGGCAGTAGTCAACCAGTTAAGTGTGTGCCATCTTCAAAGACACAGTTAGTCTCATACCCAGGTCACAGGTCAGTACTCAGAATTTCTTGTTAAATAGAATCTGTAGTTGTAAATAAAACACTGCTGATGATGTCTGCTTTGGGTCCAGTCCTGCTAACTGCTCATTCATTGTACCTTGTGAGATAAACTATCTATACTGATCTTTCTCAACTCAGTTGTGTAGCTGAGTGGTGAACTATTTACCATGGAAAGTGCAATCATTCTTGTCTTCCTTGGAAAATGTATGCAAAATATAAACCAGTATCAATTTAGTTACTGTTTTATTGGTCTTATAATCAATTATAAATAAATAACTATTTTAAAGAGAGGCTAGTGTAACTGATGTTTAGGTTATGATTTGATCATGTAACTCCAGAAATACTTTGTTGGTGTTATTGTTTCAATACACTCTAAGATTTAAGCTAGTATTTTTTTATTACAGGAAGTCTATGATCAGATCTCCCCTAGTAAAATAAACAGCTAAGGTACACTGACACGTGTCTCATTTCACATTTTTTTAAGTACTTAACAGTTCAAAATTAATAAAAAGTACATCTGCTATTTTTACACAAGCAGACCCAGTTCTGACCTGTTTATGGCTCAATGAGTATTGAATGGCTATAAATGACAACAGAATTGAATCCACATAGTCTTCACATCCATCATATCTGGATCTTCTAGAAAATACTTTGTAAATTAGGACATTCATTTTTCTAATAAGCTATCCATAGCAAGTGTCAGTGACTGACAGTCTCACTGTGATAACATTGAGGCTTATCTCTGCTTTCACTCCTCCAATTGGGTTCACACCACCCAATGTCTCTGGTTACGTATGCACTCCAGGAGCAGGGTGACATAAAAATGCTAAAACAACATATCTTATCTATTTAAATCTGCACTGCCTACCCGCTATAAGTGCAACTATATGTTTTGTATACATTAAAAAGAAGACATATATTAATATACCAATTTATATCACAGGATACTCTATATATTCAGCAGCTGAAGTTACCCGATTTCTTTTGTTTCCTTGTTTGTTAATATGGCCTTTGATCTTCCCTGTATCCAAATGTTGATAAGCATTATACAAACGCCAGAACGATACTCTGATTCTAAAGAGATGAAACTATAAATGTTACCAAAAATAGATGCCTCCTCTCTTCCTGTGGCTTAGCCAAGGCAGTGTTATGCACATAGTTTACTCATCCCAGCAGAGGAGATGTAGAGACTGAGGACAGATGACAGTACTGCTTATCTCCCCTTTGACTGCTGCTACTCCCTCCCACAGGCAAAGGGGATCTGCTTCTTTTGGAGAGGATGGAAGAAAACCTTTGCTGAAGGTCTATGAGTGCTGACCTCATTTTCCTGTTAATTTAATTCCATAAGTAAAGTTCTATGGAAATTTTACTGATCTCCTGGCGTCAGAGTACGTGGATATGGTGGGGAGAGGAGGGAAAAGAAGAGATTGGCAGCAAGGAGGAAAGAGAATAGAGAGACCCGACTCTTTCAACTGCTTCAGGTTCATTCCTAACTTTTTTAAGTATCTCAATACTTGATGATGTGATGAGACCTTTCTGGTACAAGTACTGTTAAAAGGTTAGATACTTCCAGTCATTGCCATCTCTCTACATCATTAACAAACACAAATAGAAAAGAAACTAACCCAAAAAACCACAAAACCACAAAACCATAGAGCTTAGAGAAACAAGTCCTTAATTAAGAAGTTTCTCATTGCTTCCTCACACAACTTCCAACATGCTGTTATTGTCACATAAGATATGCATTCACACCCTGCAAAACACTTAAATCATTACAAGTTTATTATCAAAACAGTCCTATTTCTCTAAGCAAGTATTTGTTAAAAATCCAGAAATTTAAACCAAATTATACTGATGTCCATGTGAAAACCATATCAACCTTAGGAGTGGATAAAAATGATTGAGACTTACAAGGGCTACTTAAGTAACTGGTATCTTTTTCCTCACAAATTAATTTCAGAAACATAACATTCCAATAGTATGTTAACAGAAAGGAATCAGTCTGTAGTATCATAAAGAAGAGGATCCAAATGGTCCTTTAACAATTTAATAAAATGTACCCATGTTCAAATTGCATTTAGGACCTTGTGACCTCACACTGCCTTTGTGTATGTTAGAAAAAAAACCCACGCATTTAACAATATATTTATAACAGGACACTTACATACCAAAAGGTTGCCTCAAAAGAAGTGTAAACAAATTTTAAATTTTTGGAGTAATAATTAGAGTTACAAAAATTCACCAGTAGCATCTGGAAAAAAAGGAATATAAATATAGCTGTTGGATTTACTACTGATTTCATTAAGTTAAATTACTAAATAGAAATATAGAAATGGCCATAGGTCATACACTTCTCAAAAGGAGAAGAAAAAAAGAAAAAGACCTAGTAAAATACAACAGTTTCTCAATTTTAAAAATTCAGAATATGTCATAGCAATAATATATATAGTTTGAGTTTAGGTTTAACCATGGGCACATATATACAGATTTATTTATATATTATGAAAAAACCCCATAATTTCAACTAAGAATTTCAGAAACTATTACTAGTGTTGGCACAATTACAGCATTGTGGTTGTACAAATTGCAAGTACAGAACAAATTAACACTATAATTTTCAAAATTGAGTTAGTTTGAAATTAGAGGACATCATATCAGTAGTAAATCCACCAAAAAAAAATCATGCTGACATAATCTTTCCCAGATGCTACCAGGACAACTTTGCAAGTATAAACTTCTGTAAAGAACATTTCTGTAGAGACATTTTAAGATTTTGACTTTGAGCTACAGACAGATTGTCTTTTGAAAATTATCTGTAGAAGATTTATTTGTTTCCCATTAAAGATTCGGATTTCTTCTTCATCCATAAAATTAACTGCAGTGAACTTCCAGGAGTAAAAAGCTGTCTTTTTTCAGGCTTGAATAAGAGGAGAAATAGTCACTTGTGCTGAAATCTGGCTACAATTAAACACATTGAAGACAAATTAAAAGATGTAAAACTTTGGGTTCTTTGCTGTGATCCTTTGTTATACAAGTACTGTAATATACAATAAACAATCAGTATGTATCACATTTTGCGACAAAATGATTAAGGTATTATTTAAATAGACCATAAATATAAAATAGTATAGGAAAAGACAATATTTACCTTCTCCAACTGGGCATTTTTTTTTGATTTGTACAAAAACTCCCCCACTGCCACAAAGACAGAAAGCACCAATCCTGCTGCCAGCACGATGAAGATTCCTCCAATATTTTGAACTCCCAAAGCACTGGCCTCTTTACTTTCCTCCTCTGGGCAGCCATTGCCTCTCCACCATTTCTCTTTCATCATGTGGAGTTTGCCCTCCTCTTGCAGCTGAAGAATTGCTATAGTGATCTTGTCTCTATATGGAGAACCTAAAGAGACCACAGGGAACATATTGCATGGAGTATATTTTAAGATAGTTATTTCTGATGATAATAAAATTTAATATAATGTCACAGAAAAACTATTTCCTCTACAACCACAACATTTATCAGAAAGCCATTTACATTTCACCATGGTCACACTGGTCACATAAATACAAACCCACATGCACACACATATACAGATATATCTATGTGCAAAACTTGATCCAGCTGGTGCTGCCTGTAAGCCAGGCAACTTAATGCAACAAGTCCTATCACACTTGATCCCACAGTCTAAAACATCTTCATGCCCAACTATTATATCCAGTCAAATAGTATTCATCTTTCAATTCCATCAGGCTTTTAATTATATTGCAGTAGATTTAGTCTAATATACATAAATATAGGCTATTGCTTCATAGCTTGTTACCCTAAAGCTAATCCAAGGTCTGCTATGCCACACTTTGTATTATTACCTTATCAAAAGAACAAACAAAAATTTATACTTCAGGACCAAGCCACAAAAGTCTCTATTTGATAGATTGTCAGGCACGTAAGATACCTTCCAGGCACGTATTTACTTATTAATGGTACGAGTTGAGGGTGTGAAGCACCGGAACAGGTCACCCAGGGAAGTTGTGGATGCCCCATCCCTGGAAGTGTTCAAGGCCAGTCTGGATGGGGCTTTGAGCAACTGTTCTAGTGGAGGTGTCCCCGCCCATGGCAGGGAAGGGTGGAACTCAATGACCTCTAAGGTCCCTTCTGACTCTAACAATTCTGTGATTCTGTGAGGTAGTAATGCATCCAGAAAGATAAGGTTAATTGTGCTTGGATAACAAGGATGTAAATTTTCATAGATTAATGTATTTCTTTCTCATAAGTCAATATTTTAAAATGATGTGATAATTTTGCAGCTTTTGAACATTGCAATATTTCAAGATGCAGTTCAAAAGGTAGTATCATATCTTTGTATGTCATCTGCTTTCTTTTTCTTTATATAGTGCATAAGGACATTTCTATGGGTATTTTAAAATTTACGTTAATTAATGAATAATGCCAATTGAGAAAGCTGTTCATTTTTAAATGTTAGAGAGTAAATCACATCAGTTAGAAGTGTTTTCTGTGTTGAGATTTGTGTAATGTTTAAGGAGAGAACAAAACCATCATTTTTCTCCTCCTCCTTCTGAAACAGGAACAAAAGACTCTTCATTAAAGTGGTTAAGAAATCCCAGGAAAAAAAAAAGAATATATGAAAAGGCATGGCATCCCCTCTTTCATGTGATATGAATACAATTCTACAAAGAATCCCTCTTTTTCTTTTTGTCATAATAATGCTACTTACTAGCTATAATTTTCACAGTGTTTCCTTTGGCTGAGTAATAAAATGCATTTTCATTAACTTGTTTCCTTTTAAAAAAAAATGCTCAGCATTCTTTAGAGAGATGTTGCCCATTTGACTATTTCATAGAATCATAGAACAGCTTAGGTTGGAAGGGACCTTAAAGATCATTTAGTTTCAACCCCCCTGACATATACTGTGATTAATTGTGAAGGAGCTGAAGGAATATATGGGTAGGATATTTCATACTCTTTATACTCTTGGAAAACATATATTTTCTTTTGGAATTTGTTTCAATTTATTATTTCTTCCATTTCTTCTTACATATCTAGACCTTATCATGTGAATAAAGCCAATAACAAAGTGTTGCCCTGCCAACATGGAAGTAAAACGTAGAAAGCATCATTAATTACATAACACGCTGGGCTTTTCCTTTACTCCAGAATAAAAGGTGGGAAAAGCTGGCCTCCAGGTATTTAAATTGCAAGAACTTGTGCTCTTGCTCTATGCTTAGAAAAGAATGATGTTTTGCACTAGGAACTAAACAGTGTTTACACAGGACTATATGAGAATCAGAAAGAAAGGAAAACAAACTCTTTTCTACTTTCTTGTGCATGCAGGAGCCTAGGCCACACCATTTCAGACCATCCTGATTATGCCGAAACTCTGCAAAATGCTGTACTTGACACATTTCTTCAGCCAGGTGGAAGAAGGAAAGTGATTAGCCCACAAGAGCCTGGGGAAGTGTAAGTGCATACTATAATATTTTGGGGATATTTTCAGCGTTACACTGCTTATAAATATTTAACAACAACAACTTAAATAACACCAGATTTTGAGAAATAATTTTGGGCCCAATTTAAGCCATCTTCTGATCTGACAGGCTGCTTTCTAATTAAACTGATTTGCATTTCATTTCCACACTTTCTGTTGGTCTAAATATAGGCAGTACCAACTATTCTTCATGTATTATTTATATATTCCAGGGACCAGATTTGTACACATACAGTTCTAGTCCATTTGAAGTGCTTAAAAATGGATTACCAGAGCAATTCATAGATAAAGCCATAAAGCACAGGCTAATAGTGTCTACAATTAGTTAAGTTTTTGAGGATAGCATTAGAAACATGCAGTTGATAGTGATTCAGTTCAACAGTATCACTTACTTATGGTGATTTGCAAAACTTTGCACAAATAGTTGTGGAGTGGACAGATTACAGGCCTTTGGTGTTCCTACTGCAATATTTGTATTTGTATACCTTATTATCATATCTTAAAAACAGTAATCTTACAAGTAAGGATCAATACTTTTTTACTGCAATATCTGTGTTTAATATATCTTATTAGCTTGTTTTTAAAATGGTAATCTCACAACTAAGGATCAATGTAGAATGACCAGCATTGCATACTGCTGCTACTAAATTAAACATTTAAAATTATACCCATGAAAAACCTACCATTCAATGTTGTAGTTCTGTTTCTGAATGACTTACAATGATCTAAATTCACATTTTGCAACAAACAATGAGTACACCTAATAATCTGATATTTGAAAAGTGTTGTTCATACTGACTCAAGTAGTTACTAAGAGAACAAAAGAAGCATAGCAATAATATTGTTTTCTAAGGTTTTATTTGTTCTTAGATTATATTTTTTTTCTAAGATGGATCTCAAGTCCCAGCAATGGAAAATCCACTCAGAAGTACGTAAGTGGCTAAAAGTATCATGGTCTGATCTGTAATTAATTACTGAAATTTTTGTGTAAGATATAAAAAAAATATCAGTAGACCTTTGGAGCTGTCAGAAATCCTACAAAATGTCACATTGTATTTATAGGTGATGGTAAGAAGCTTCAGCTGCTACTGTTCTATTAAATGATGTTCCATATATTTCTGATGCCTCTGATAGAAAAGAGAAGCTTGCCATTGGAGGTTTTCCACGCAGATTTCTATTCCCCAATTTGATTTCCAAAGCTAAACTGATTACAGAGGCAAGGCAGTCAGTTCTTGGTTGATCTTTGGGAAAAGGAGGCATCAGCTAACTGTGCATCATATATACAGTGAGAATAAAAAGTCTCAACTATTCAAAGAGTGTTTAAAAGCATTGGCTTTCAGTGTTTCACTCACTGTGCTGTTTGGCTATAAGGCACCATGGTGATTTATTAGGATTCAAAGCCGTGGTGCTAGTCTTTTCATTTATCCTTGCCAACTTACAGAATTCTGTCCTCAATGGTGAGGCTGGATGAGATAGTGTAAATTCAGATTTATGAAGAGCTTTCAGAATTTTGAATTTCTTTTCCATTACAAGGGAACTTTTTGGGTGCAGAAAATGAAATTAGGTAGGCTCAAACCAAAAGACACCTGAGAGCTTCTATTTGCCCCTTTTGGATCCAAATTCAAGTCACTGTTCAAAAAGAAGTGTCTTGATTCTGTAGTTAAAAAGTCTGAAGCTCTTTCATCACAAAACTGTTGCATTTCAGTGCTATGAAAGGCAGAATTTTGAAAGTGTCCTCCAGAGATGGTCTAGTCCACCCTACCTGCTCAAGCTACAGCATTTTACCCAGGGCACATTGTTCAGCTGCCTTCTGTCTGTCTCCAAGGATGGAGACAGACAACATCTTTGGGCAACCTGTCATAGTGTTTGATCACCCTTACTATGAAGAAGGGGGTTTTTGTGTGTGTTTTTCCCTCTCACATTTAAATGGAATTTATTTCATTTCAGTTTGTGCCCGACATCTCTTTTCCAGTAGTGAAAAAAGTTTGACTCTCTCTTCATTAATTTTCCCTCATCAGGTACTTATACACATTGATCAGTTCCCCCCTGAGCCTACTTTTCTTCAGGCTGAATAGTTCTAGCTCTGTCAGCCTGTCCTGTAACCTTCAGAAAGGCTGTGGTCAGTATGCTTTCAGTTACTATACATCCCTCAGAAGAACTTTAAATATTGTAGTTAAATTATAGAACACTGGATTATTCCATGAGCCTGCAAAATGAGATTCCACTTCTAACCGGCATTGAAAAGGGAATAATTAGCTGAAAATGCAAGACAGAAAAAATAAATAGCTGATGCTGCAGCTTTTCCAGATATGAATGCCAAAACCCATGCAAATACCATGTGCTGGGATGCAAAACACTAGTTTGGTTCTGATTAAGGGCAAAATATCAGGACAGAGACAATTTACATTTGTAGATGAGTCTTTGACAATGCAATATACACATATGGTGCTAGGCACTATAAGATCAACATTGAAATTTTAATAATGCCTTTGCTTCAGTTAGATCTGTTCAGTAAATTCCTACTAGAAACTGCTTCTCTAAGGTGAAATCTGTTTACAACAGCTACTGGACATTAAGTGCTTTGGCAATTCTTTATTGATATGAAGCTCAGTCTCTTAGCATGCCTTCGAGTGCTTCAATGTGCTCATCCTTCTGAGGTAGCTATAAAATACTGTTCTCTCATCAAATATTTTAGCTACACATTCTAACATTTCAGCAACAATAAATTAACTGCTCAAGCAGTTGAAATTCTCAAATTAGTTTCAATACATGGTTTGACCTGCATAAAAATAAATAATTTCCACCTATTTTTTGTGCATTATATTCAACTAATGAAGACAAATGTATTAATTTGTTTTAGTTACAGAAAAACTGAAGCTCAGCACCTTTATGCATGCATAAGTGATGAATATTACAGTCCAAATTATATGAAGGTTTACAGATTAAGCGGAGGCAAGCAGAAGAAAATTCCTTCTGTGTTGGTACATGGTTTCTTATTTATTCCTATAGAGACAAATCTGTTTATATGTGTCATCTCCAATGACTGGTAAAAAAAGCTCATATTATGTGTTTTATATGGTCTGAAGGCAATAAGGAGCTTCAAGAGAACTAGGGTGTCTTAACAATAAAACCAAATAATTGCTTAGAAATTATTTTATTATTATTTGTAGTGTTTTAGATTTCTGAAAACTGTAGGCAGGGGACAATGTTTATACTTTTGGTATAGAAGTTCAGAGTGCAAATCACCTAAGAATGTATAATATATGTCTACATAAAGACAAATGCACTTTTGTTACATAGACAGATTGCTGAATTGTAAGAAAGAAATTTTTCTCCAGGAGCAATACTTTGCAAAGGTAATAGACAGAAATAGTTCAAATATCCTCAGTGTCCCACACAATATAAACAGGAAATAGCTGCAGAGTCTGAAATCTCAACAATGATTAAATTGAAAACCAGTGTTGACTGTTGGGTTTAGTACTTTACAGAAGAAATCCAGGAATATTTTTTTACCAATGCAAATTTTAAACTTCTAAACTCTTCAGTATTTTCAGATATGTAGAATATGGTTTCAGTTATGTTAACCAAGTGTATTGTTAGCAATTTTGGTGACTAAATTAATACATCATTTACCTGTTACTCCCTTCGGTTTCGGAACTGCCTGCTTATTGAAAGGTTCCTGCTTTATCCATATCTGTGACTTTGTTGGTTTTACATAAACATATAAAAACATAGATATGTAAAAAGTATAGACCTTCTGTTTACCAGTCAGTGTTAGACACAACTGAGTTACTGCAAGAGTAGAAGCAAAGCAAGATCTCTCAAACTGTATCTGTGGAGCCTAAGGGGTTCTTTGTCTTGTATTTCTTCAAATAAGGCAACATTCAATTCTGATTTTAGAAAATTCTGCAATGTTTAAGAGAAGTAATGGAAACATTAAAGAAAAAAAGAAACTGCTTTTTTTTTTCTCCTGGAAAAAGATGTCTAAAATTATGTTCTGCATTGATCACTGACTGCCAAATGTACAAATTAATTGCAAGGAACGTTCCAGTTGGGCTCAGTGCCAGTCATTGTGCTCAATGTCATTGTTTTCTAGTCTTGCCTGAGAGTTAAGGAAAGTTTTTCTAACATATCTCTTCAAAACACCTATTCAGTTCGGTAGAAGTGTGAAAAGAGAATGATGTTAGGACAAAGATAGCAGCCCTAGTTACACTAGGGGCTTAACTTCAGAGAGTAAGGAAGGCTGATAAACTCTAAACAGTTAATTCTGAAAGAATCTTATGGATTTTTTATTTATTTTTTTTTAGAAAGGTATTTAATACAAGCCAATGTATTTTAATGTCTTGTGGCTCTCTTTGATTCTTATCCTAGACCTCCAGGGGAAAAGACAAAACCAAGAAAATATTGAAGAAGCACCAATGTGAAGGGGGATAAAAACTATACTGCTCCAGTTCTCCAAAGTTTGAGACTGAATGAAGGCGAGGCATGGAAAAATTAATAAAGTTTTTTTAAAATATCGAAAACTCACATTGACAGCTCTCCTCTGTCACACAACTATTGTTAAATTACAACAAAAGAGAACCTCCTCTTCTAACCAAGAAGACAAAGACTCTATCAGAACTGAACATTAGCAAGAATTGAAATAATGTGAATAGCCTGAAGACATTCCAAACACTGAAATATTTTGGAAATACTGAAGTAAGGTGTAGGCACTCAGTGATTAAAATAAAACTTTACAAACCAAACCTTTCAGTGAGTCTTGTAATCCTCTTTAAGAATAAAAGCAAAAACGGACACAGAGAAAAAAGACAGAGAAAGATAGAGGAAGAGGAAGAAGAAGAGGAAGAGTTTAGGTTAGATATTAGGAAGAATTACTTTGCTGAGAGGGTGGTCAGGCACTGGAATGGCCTGCCCAGGGAGATGGTGGGGTCACCATCCCTGGAGGTATTTAAGAAACGTTTAGACATGGCTCTTCAGGGCATGCTCTAGTGCCCCAGATTATTGGTTTGTGGGTGGGTGTGATATGGCGGGGTGTTGTTTTTTTTGTTTTGTTGGTGGGAAAAGAAGAAAAGGAACTGCATAAACAATGGCATCCAGGGAAGGAAAGGGAAAGGAAGGGAAGGAAAGGGAAGAGTTCAGTTGGAAGGGACCTACAATGATGATCTAGTCCAACTGCCTGACCACTTCAAGGCTGACCAAAAGAGAAAGCATGCTATTTAGGGTATTGTCCAAACGCTTTTTAAACACTGACAGACTTGGGGCATTGACCACCTCCCTAGGAAGCCCGTTCCAGTGTTTGACCACCCTCTCAGTAAAGAAATGTTTCCTAATGTCAAGTCTGAACCTCCCCTGACACACTTTGAGTCATTTCTACACAAACTGTCACTGGATACCAGAGAGAAGAGATCAGCGCCTCCCTCTCCACTTCCCTTTCCCAGGAAGCTGTAGAGCACAATATTGTTGTCCCTCAGCCTCCTTTTTTCCAAACTAGCCAAACCCAGTGTCCTCAGCCACTCCCTACAGGACATGCCTTCCAATCTTGTTTCCAGCTTTATTGCCAACCTCTGCATGCATTCAAGTATCTTAACATCCTTCTTAAATTGTGGGGCCCAGAACTCATTATCATTATGATACCCATCTGTATCATAATCCTACTCCCTTCAGAAGAATCTACAAATGCAGGATAACCATACTACACATTCTTATTTAATCTGAGTTTAAAGAATAGACTGCCCCTTACTGTGGCGGTGTCGACAACGGACAACTGTACCTTCAATTTTGAGATTAATTTTTAGCTAATTTCTGGAAAATGCAAGGCTTTCTATTCATACTCTTAAACTCTCTTAAACTGGACTTGATCTTACCACAGTTATAGGTAGCACCTAAAGCAGGAAAAATTCATAGCACCACTATGTTCTAAATATGTAACAACATATTATATTTCTTTACTAGAAAACATTCAGGACATTGGATGTAGTTCATGTTCTAAGTGTAAAAATTGCTTAACAAAAAAAGTTTTTTCCGACATTAGCTGTAGAATTCAAGGCTTTGGTCTTTTAAAAGCTAGACAAAACATAGGAGGCAACATCCTACACATCTGTAGGAAGATGAAGTGTTATTCTTGCACTTACAAGGCATTTACTTCAATTTTATCTGCTTTTTATTTTACAGGCAAGCTCCAAAAGTAAACTAATTTTTAGATGATTACAAAACCAGGTTGTAAATCTCTGTCAAAAATGATAAATGCAGAAAGGGAAGAGGGTGAAGGAATTCTAAGAGGAGAATTAGGACTATTTGGAGATCATGTTCAAAATATTTTTTTCACTTTCTATTGCATATTTAGGAAATGAGTCATTTATTCATATTTTTACTACATTAAGTTTTAACCTTTGAAATTACAAACATCTATTAAAAGCTTTTGTTCTTAAGTAATTTATATTCCCCACTATGCCTTCATTTTAAATTTTCTATATTTGGAAATATGCACTTAAATAAAAACGGCAGGTAATGAAATCTTCTGAAAAATGCCTACATTAAGAAAGCAGTCATGTCAGTTAAAAAATTTCAGTACTATAAAATAGAAACTTTTACTGTGGATATTTTTTCTAGGTCACTCCATAGAGACAGAATAGGTAATATAAATCAGCTGGAGCTATACAGTGTTATTGGATATAACATGATAATTAAGTGTTATACATTTGCTGATTAAACAATTTGTTTAAATTTTATTTGAATCCCGCAGCCTATCACTGCGGTAGGAAGAGCACTGTTGTATTGCATTTATTAATGGCTTAGAAAATATAAATAATTCATGAAGTCATATTCTTAGAGAAGATATGAAATAGCAGATCATAAATTATTGCCTGAAACCCTTTTTTTCTGCAGTGAAATCTTTAATTTAAGTGAGTGGAGTGTGAAATACTCTTTCTAGATTCTATGTCTGATGAAATTATATGAATACTACTGTCTTCAAAATGTGCTTACTCCAAACATTTTAATTACATGCTACACAACTGACTGAAATTAAAAAAAAACAAACTAACTCCACTCTTGTTTCTGATTTGCCAAAAATAACAATAATGCCTAAGTTAAAAAATGTTTAGATTAAATGCATTGTGCAAAAGTTTATAAATAAATTTGTATGTGCAAGTGATCTGCACATTACATTATTGGCCAAATCTACTTTTTGGAAGTCACAGGTGAATGGGCAAATTTTTGAGAATCTTTAAGAACAATGTACTGTGAAAATATATTTTTTTCTCCAGGAGATAAAAACGTTTGTAAAAAAAAAAAAAAAAGACATATTATTTGATATTTCATTAGAATTTACAGAAAAGAGAGCTTTACTAAAAATGGCACTTCTGAATCAATAGAACATGACAGCCATGAAGTTTTGTTTCATCCTTTGAACTTAAGTGAGTATACTGATATCTCAGACCTGCAGCCAATGTATCTCTGCTGGAAGGCTGTTTATTTTGTTCATATATTTTTCTTTTTGACATAAAAGGTAAAACCTGTTTGTATCATAGTAGCTACCGGCTTTCTATTGGCACTATATAAATATACACTGTGCAGATTTATTTTATAAACTTCCATTACTAAATTTTGATACATGAATCTGCTTTACTATTGCAAGTTATCACATCTTTATATAATGGGTAGTTCTGTAAGACTTAGTTTGGCAATGAAATGTTGGTAGCTTTATCCACTTGGTATATTAACCCCAAAATACATTGTTTAATTTCATTCATGTCCTGAGAGCTGTATTTGATGCCCATGTACAGTGAAGTGTCTCTCTATAGTTGGGGCAGTACACATTTCTTTTAAAAAAAAAAGATAGTACATCTGTATGGAAAGATCAGAGACACAAACAGTTATATATGCTGTAGTAGGAAAAGTCATAGTTTGATCAGAGCAAGGGAAAAGTAAGTAAAAAAAATAGTAAAAATAAAGATGCTCATGTAACAGATTTAACTCACTATGTTTTGCAACTGAAATATTATTAATATTAATAGCACAATTTATTTTCTTGTAATAGCTGCACAGGAAGAAAGGATAAGAAAATGTGTATTTCATCTTTTTCTCAAGCTCTTTTTTACCTCCTCATTATCAGATATTATACGAACATTACTGCTATACAGCTAAAGCCCCCTCTTAATCTAATTCTGTAACTTTCCACAGCTCAACAATCACAGAGTGACAGTAGAGAAATTACTAGCTCTAATTTCTTATATGTGCAATATCTCTCAAACACCACTTTCTATTTTGTATTTCTTAAGAGTTAGAAGAAATATATGCAAATTTTTAGGATTACTTACACCTACCCTTTTTCATTTTCAAAATGTCAAAGGCATTACTTTGCATGTATCTCCACATATACGCAGTTTGTCTGGCATATACAGGCTAGTTCTGAGTTGCCACATAAGTGCAGATCATCTGAAAGGTGTATGCTCAATAGATCTGCTCGGATGGAATGGGTTTGACACATAAACTTGTCAGCCATTTATGTACTCCAGGTTCAACATAGCAATTGGCAATTCAATAGAAAATCTGCCCAAGCCGGATGGAAAGTAGCCTGCTGTCTAACACGCTGAAGAGAAACAGGATTTGGAAAAGAAATATTAACCTGAAACCACCACAGAAAGATGAAGATTTGCTTTTTTCCAATACATTAATTTAAATATATTTCTTCCAATTGGAAAGTAAAAAGAACATTAAGACTCTAATATAGAGTGCATAGAAGCAAATTTCTAACCTTTCATGTTGTTCACATCACATTAATGATGATGTTAATAAATACTCATTATGGAAAATAGAAATTGTCAAATAATATTGCTCTAGTTTACAGTATGTTGACCACAGAAAAGTCGTATTAACTGTGTTTCAGCAGGGCCTGAAATTTGTATTGCTGGATAGACTAGGTTTTCTTGAAAAAAAAGTTATAATTTATGGTTGATAAGAAGACCATAAGCATGTGGAAGTATCATAAACATTTAGGAATACTTTGCAATGGCAAATTTATCCCAACTGGGGTTTATTCAAGAAAAAAAAAATCAATTTTTAACACCTTTATCATGCATGATGAAGAAATTGGAAATTTAAAACTACTGGAGGTGATAAGTAACACTTTAGAGTATCTGTCATCAAAAGCAGAAGTTATTCTGCATACACAAAGGGGTTTTTCTATCCCCATCCCTTCCTCATTCTATTGCTTTCTGTGTTTTTTCTCTTTCTCTCTCTTCTTCCCTCCCTCTCCATCTTCATCCCCCAAGTGCCAGCTGTGGATGATGAAATGCATGACCACACAAGCCAAATTCCAACCACTAAATGAAATATATATCTATTTCTAAGAGATAATTGTAACTGATACATACTTAAATATTTATTATTAAAAACAAACTATACTGAATATTTCAAGCTTTATGCATGTTAACAAAAGTTTTCCTATCTACCAGATTCATTGATGAAGAACACAGGACAGACAAAATAGTGCCTCCTAATAGGATATGTCAAAAATAAAGCCAATACAAAACCCTGACATGAGGAGCTTCAAACTGGAAGGGAAAAAAAAAGTCAAAAGCTCTAGCAAAGCAAGTGCTGCATTCTTGGTTGCAAACCTATAAACAAAGTTGCAAAGACGGAAAATAAAGCACAATATACACAACCCCAGTAACAAATAGTTTCTCCTTATCTGCTCCAAAGTATCAGTTGTTGTCAAACATCTTATCCCAGGTTTGTTCTTCCCTTCTCTCTTTATTATGAATTCAGTTTTTCTAGCCTAGCACCAGAGGTGGCTGACAAGACTGTTACCTTAATTTATAAATATATATCATGAGAATCATTCATTGTATGTATAAGTTACCAAATTCACTATCTCTACTGTATTTTTCAGTGCTGCAGGTGTCATATGTGACATGTTAAATAAAGATATACAGAATGCTGCCTTGCACCGATTGCAAACATCAGTGTATTTTGTGGATTTTAAAGGTGCACACTGATCCTACTTTGTGCCAAAAGTACATCATTTCCAATTTCCTTCATTAAGGCTACATCTAAGCAATCTAAATGTTGCTTACTTCACTAATAATCAAGTAAACTGAGATTTTGCTTCTTCAGTTTATTCAGGCGTTGACACCTATACACCACCTGATCTGCTGGGTTTTTTTCTCCTCTTGTGCAACTTTCTTTCTCTAATTTAAAACTTTTACATTGTGAGCAGAGAGCTTTAACTGCTCAACACTAAGATGGTGCTATATTTGGGTGGTTGCATTTTCCAAGTGATTATCCTATCATAAACTACTCTGACAGCATATTTTTTTTGTTAGGAAAGCTTTTAGCTCTTCTGTTTGTATCTACTTAGACTCAAGCAAATAATGGTCTCACTATTACTCTATTAGCCTTCAAAAGGAGCTGGATATATTGCACCTGCATTCTTTGATGCTGTTCTCTAAAAAGTTACCATATCCATTCTCCTGTATTCAACATAAGGCCTGTACCAACTATATTCTACAAATTTAATCTTACATGCAAATATTTCTGCAATTTAAAAACACTACTCTTGGAGTTAAACCAGATATTTTTGTAAATTTGGGGAGACGACATCTGTGCCTCTAATATAACTAGTTCTGTATTGTTGTTCTGTATTGCTTAGAGATGTGTTGCTTCCCAAATAGGCACAAGCAGTAACATGTACTTTGTTTGTGAAACCATTACACTGTAGTTTTCTAAGCACTTGGCAAGTTACTCTTAGTATTATTAACTCTAAAAAGTTACTCGAGTTCATGTCTATAAACTTCTTCCATAAAAACTAAATAATGATGAAATCTATCTGTAGATTCTGTAGATTTAATCATGTCATAAGTTCTTTTAAAGACTCTGGAATTTTTTTTTCCTGTAGAAATAAGATTAGCTATAATGCATGAGTTTATTTGGTACTATCCACTGCTAGGTAAGATTTTCAAGCTTCAATAAAGCAATATAGTCTGCCTCACACTATGGATATGTAATTTCTCACTACTATTTCTCACTATTCTTTGTAATTTCTCCTTTCAAATGTGTGTGTGAACATTATTTTAGCAGAGCCTATCCAATCTCTTTCCTCTGAGACTGTGTGGTTAATAAACAGAATACAAAACTTTTATGAATGTTAGTTCTCTGGATAGCATTTTATAGATTCTGCCCTAACACAGGATTAATCTCTTATTCTTAGCTGTTCTGGGAAAGCTCCAGATGCTGTTTTATTGTGACTTCATTTATTTTGTGAAAACCTTACTTTATATGTAATGTTAGGTTCTGTTATATTTCCTTTTATGAAGGCCTCATCTTTTTTTCAGATCTTACTTCAACTTCTTTTGCTAAGTTTAATACTGTTTCTACTCTTGTTTTACCTCCTTTGCTGATCTCTGATTCCTGCAGGTGTGTCCTTTATTTGTTTCACCTTGATTCAAGACAATTGTCGGCTCACAGATACCCTTGTAGAACATCATTGTTTCTCTTGACACAGACAATTTGTTATTACTTGGAATATTGCAGATGAGTAAGAGCTCATAATGTCTATGATATGATTCAAAGTTAATGAAGAGATAGTGCATGCATACTGTCTCTTCTCCCCAAATAAGGTAGGAGACAAAGACCAAAAGACAATTTACTTGCTTCCTTGCCTCTTTGCACCCAATACCTCTTCCTCATAACTTTAACTCAAGAAGTCCATTTCTGGCTTTATCATTGCTTTTCATCTGTTGTTTTTTGTTGTGGGGTTTTTTTTGTTTTGGTTTGGTTTGGTTTTTTTTTCTGGTGTTTATGATACTTCTGTGATTACACATAGTCAAAATCACAGGTAAAATAACCTAAGCTCTCTGATTTCTATTACTTTGGCACTTACATGGGCACTTAGATTTCCAAGGCATGTTTCAGATGATTCACAAGTTTGCATGAAGCTTACTAAGGATTTCAAGCTATCACTAAGATTTAATTTTCACCATACTCAACCTAAATGGAAGATAGTTTTCACCCTCAAAATAACAAAAGTTGTATATATATCAGAAAATATGATATGCCAAAAAGAGCAGCAGAACTGTAGTCTTGTCCCTTCTGACACTTACATGTCTACAGAAAATATGCCACAAGAAACCACAATAATTGCTATATAGAATAAAAATAGATTCCTAACAAATAACTGTTAAAAGACAGAATGAACTGAATCATTGTTTCTGCAGGTGTCCGGGTGTCCATTTCCTAGCAAACTACTGAAATTATGAAAATTATAAAGATGTTATTAAAGTTGCAGTAAATACCTAAAACATAAGGGAAACTTATATTTGACACTACTAATAGATATCTCTTTATCCAAGGTATTCCAGTAAAGTTTAGTTCTTAACCTTCCTTACCATGTGACTGATTTACAGTACTGGACACAACTTTCCCTTTACAATGATTTAGTGTATAGTATTAACACACATAAAATCAGTACCAAATGTAAGACATATTTGAGAAAAACATAAAACCTAACCACATCAATCAAAAGGTGATAAATTCTTCTTAAAAATAAAGTTAAAGTAAATATTGGCCTTACAAAGAAGTCAGCAGAATGATCTTCCAATATTAAGTAGGATCATTGTGCAGTACTGACCGAGTTTTTGTGCTACATTGGTTTTTTAATCCCACCTATTCTGAAATCTAAAGCCACTTCCTCAGTTTGTCCTTTAAAAAGGAAGTCAGTGGGAATTCAGCACGTTGATGCTTGTTGAACCCCATCCCATGGATTCTAGCCACCAAACTAACGTCTGTAATCAGCTCCTAATCTTGCAACTAAAGTTTTGCACCTTAGTCAAGAACACCTGATTTGGAAAATATTTACAGGAGTAGAATTGCTCTGCAAAACCATATTTCACAAAGTTAATTCAGTATTACTTTTCTCTGTGGATTGTACATGGCTCTTTCCTCCTCTTTTAAGAATCTCAGTGATTAGCCCAAGCATTATCCCCATTTGCTAATGTAATCCTTGTACTACTAGCAGCTCATTCTCTAGAAAGATCAACATTTTCAAAACATTTTTTTATAATATAAAGTGTTGTGAAAAGTACTTGCTGTTGAACATATGGAAGGCACCATGTAAGAATAACATATCATATGAAAGTGTCCAAATTTTTATAATTTTTATAAAGCAACTATTTTTTTCTGTTTACAAAATTCAATAAAATCCATAAATGTTGATAAAACATGTAATGTTTTATCTGCAATTATGTAATGTTTCCCCTAGGTGGGAAAAAGAGAACAAGAAAAACTGTTAGCAAAGTAGAGAAAGCAATAGTTTATTGGAGCTTTTGTATGCTACTGCGGCAGCTGAGATTAATGAACAAAGAACAAATGGTTGACATATCACCTACCCATGGGAGTTCCAACGCCGTAACCTTTTGAGTCTATCAGGCCTCCAATCTGTGTTAGGTTACAGTTCCGCTGTGTGACAAACTCAATGGTTGTCGACTCCATTAGAAATGCATAATCAGAGGTAAGCACACGCTGGATACCTTCTTCATTACTTTTGACAAGTACTGACTGCCTCCTGCTACTCATGAAGGCCCACATCTTGTCATAAGTGGAGATTTTGGATTTCTGAAAGACAAATATTAGATGCAACATGAATAAGAATAATATGCTTATAAGAGTGAAAGCAGATTCTCAGTTTGTACATTGCTCTCTTATCGTATTTTACTACATGTCAGGTTTTACCAAGGCATTCTCCTAATTCTAAGGCTGTCTGTACCTTTCAACTCATCTGTATCTCGCATCTCATCTGTGTAAAAAAAAAAGAGCTGGAGAGATTCTCAAGAAAATATGCAATTTCTGTTGTTTATCTGAGTTTTATTCTACATATGTTTTTATGTAGGATGAAGGCCTACAGATATTTGAAGTCAGTGGGAACTATTAAGTATTTCACTGTCGCCAAGTTCATAACAACATTTGTGACTGTTATAGGAGAATCTGTGGATTCTGACACATTTGAAATTTTCACGCTTATTTCAATCACTCAGCCACTCCTGAGCAATTCTGAAAACCTAGTGAACAGTGTGGCAACCTGAGGTAATCAAAGCACTTACAGAAGGCAGTATATGGAGAAAAGGTAGAGGGCAGCAAACATTTTATTCACGGTATATTACAAAAATACTTGGAGAAAGATTTTAGGTAAGAAATATATCACAGTCTGGTCATACAAATACTAGTTTGCCATTCAGAAATTGACTACTCAAAGTCCTAAAAATGAATATACATTTTCTGCTTTAATATTCCCAGAATGCATTACTGTTGCGATAGGAAGACAGAGACAGTAGTTTGGGACAAAGTGATGCCGTGCAACTATAGAGAATCATAAAGGAGTTGCTTCCTTTATTTCACCTCAGCTTCTTTAAAAGAATATATTACCTTCCCTCATATTTGTAAAACACTGTGCTTAAGAGGTCATAACCACCAGATAAATTGAAGGTATTAGAAGTACTGAACATTCTATATTACATTTGCTCCATCTGTTTGATAATATTTCAAACTCAAGATGCATCAGAAAATGTTCAGTAATGTTAAGTCTTGCCTAGTAAATAAAATGTAGAAATACAGCATGAAAATTAGTTTAATCAGACTTTTTAAGGAGTCTTTCATCTTTTAATGTCAGCCTTAAAAGTAACTGAGCTGTCAGCTCTGGTGAAGATACTAAACAAAGATTGACACTACAGACTTTCTGAAGTTCAGCTGAGTGGCAGCCATAAATTCTGCCCGAGAGGAGAATTAGCAGTGTATGTGGAATAAAAAGAACAATTGTTTAGAAAAAAAATGACTTTGTCCCCCTGCTGAGATACAATCCAAGAGTTATTTCACTCTGCCTGGGGACTTAGCAAATCAAACATTTGAACTAACTCTAGTGTCAATGCTAACAAAACTGAAGATTTTTAGGACTCTGCATGTTACTGTATTGAAGATAGTCTGTGGCTGATTGCAAAAGATTTTAGTAACAATGAAAGGGGAGACTATTTATTGTCCAAATAAACTGTAAACACATAGAATAGAGAGCACCAAACAGATATGGTCTCTCCTCATAGGGTTTGGTTTGAAAAATCAAGTACTTCTTGCAAGCATTTAATATTGCACTGAAGAACAATGTACTTCAACAAAGCACATCAGCTCTGTAGGAATTTAAATTACTATGCAATACAGAAAGGATGGAAAATAAATGTTTTTCAATATTTGTAAAATTTTACTAAGAACCTTCATTTAATTCTTTTAACTTACAATCTTCACCCCAGTATACAAAACAAATATTTTTGTCACTATAAATAATTTAGGCAATATAAAAAATTGGCAGAGAAAACAATTTTAGTAAACTGTTAGATATACATTGTTGATGCATGTTAAGAAAAAATTGAAAAATTTAAGTTAGCAGTAAGAAAATCAAGAAAGAATGAACTGTAATAGGTATGCATTTCTAGATTTCTGTTGAAAAAAATAAATAAATTCCAGGATGAAAACACGTTAGCAAGGGGAATGGTTCTCTATTGAAGAAAAAATGAGAAGCATGGGGAAAATTACAATACCTTCTAAAGGACAAAGAATTCATATTACAATGACTGATTTAATCAGCTAGGAGGAGGCCACAACTGCTGTTGAAAAGGAAGCAACAAAAGCCACCACCAACACTATCCAACTTTATAAACAGTTTGGAAAATGGTATTGAAAGCACCCTCACCAAGTTTTTGGATGACACCAAACAGGGAAGAGGTAGATACACTGTAAGAAAGAGCTACCACGCAGAGAGACCTCAAGAGGCTGGAAAATTAGCATAACAGGATTGCATGAGGTTTAATAAAAATAAGTGCAAAGTCTATCAAGGAAGAAAGTATCCCAAGAATCCATACTGGCTAGGAATTGACTGGCAGGAGTGTATCTTGGCTGAAAAGGACTTATGGATCCAAGAAAACAGCAAGCTGAACAGAAGTGATCAGCCCATGCTTGCAGCAGGAAAGTAAACTGCAGGCTGTATCAGCAAGACCATAGCCAACAGAACAAGAGGTGTGATTAATCCACAATATTTGGCATTTGTCAAGCCACACCAGGAACACTGTGTCCAGTTTTGGTCCTCCAAGTTCCAGAGAGATGTTAAAATTGGAGTGTGTCCAACAGGGTGATCAGAGGGTGGGAGATCTTAACAAAGAAGGATTGATGGAAGTTAACATTACCATTGTGAACTTATGTAGTTTATGCATCAAGCCAAAGACAAGCCCCTTATTATCCAGGGAAATGTGTGGGGTTTTGTCTTTTTTACCATTTAGTCCTTTGAAATTCAAGTAGGCTCATACCAATTGTTTCATTGATGACCCCTTGGAAATCCTGAAGACCAGTATGGAAATCCAAGCTGAACTGTTCATATGATACTTTTATTTTATTCACTCCTTATTCATTTTCATAAGTTTGACATTTTGTTTTAACATGACCTAAATCTACATAGCTCTGAAATAAGCTAGAAAATGCATTTCTGATGTTCTTAAAATGTCAAAAGCACTAATGTATCTCAAGATTTTTTTCTAAACATAAGAAGGCTAGATGTCAAATTTAGGTGAAGCAAACATTATAGACAATCCTCTTATAGCTCATAGCTATTCTAATACATCTAGGGTATGTCTCCAGTATTTCAGGCCACAGAGGATTAGTAACATTCATGGAGCGATAAACAAAATTAATTCTATAGATTTAAAATCATAGTATGACAAGCTTGAAGCTGAGAAAACAAACCAATGGCCTAAAGTAAAGAATATTTTAGGAATTCTTTAATTGTCCTCAAGCATTATAAGTACAGGAAAATTCAAAGATATGGCTGTCGGAAAGAATTTGAACACTTGCAGAAGTGAAAAGAAATTGTAAATAAACATAAATATCCTGCTCATTTTCTTGAACCATCACCAAATGGAAATATGTAAAGGCTGATTCCTACTATTCAAATACGTATCAATGATCAATGTGTTTGCTCCATTGTACATTATTTGTACTTCTTGTTTCTGTAATTTATATGTCTATACACTGATCCACCTCTCAGTTCTTCATATGAATCTGATTTCTTCGGAATAGGTACTGTTTTCTCCAAACTTCTCAATGTTTCTGAAGTGGACAATGATGGGATTCTGATCCATTACTGAGACTTTTGAGCTAAACAGCTATATATGCAAATAATGACAAGTCTCAGAATCAGCTACAGGAATCAGAATGGAAGATATCAGATCTTACTAATTTTTAAGCATTACACAGTGTCACTACATGTCCGGTTTCCAGATGTTTTGTTTTAAATAATCCATTTAAGTTTGTTTTAATGACTGAAAAACCACCTAGTTTCTTGTAAGCCTTAACTGATTGTACAGTCCAAAAGTAAGTGCTGCTTTTTGAGGCAGCAGAAGCAGTACATTTACCAATATGTGAGCACATTATGTGTAAAACGCAATTTGGTCTTAATTGCATACCTGTGTCTAATGCCTCCATGATATAATATGATGCTATAGACATTCCAAACTCTGCATTCACTTACGTTCACTGCACGGTTTTGAATCATTGCTATGGGGTAAGGCATAGCTTTTACAGAGCACTATGCTAATCAACAGCAACTTAAGTATACTGAAAATATTATACATTCCTCCACCTGTGGTGGACTGCAGACCAGATTTAAATCAGCTTAACTGTCACCTGACAGACAGACTATGTTGAGACAAATGAACTTCTCAGTATCATCTGATTTTCTGACCAGATTAGCAACGAGTTATAAAAATTACCTTTGTACTGCATTTTCTTTATTGTCTCCCAGAACTGTGAGACTGGCTTTTTCCCTGTCATCAAAGGAAAGTGAAAAAGACACTCTCCATTTTATCAGACTGGTCTCATTGACTCTGACCTCAGGGCATTTATTTTCTTCTATTTTTTTTTTCTTTTTTCCCCTATTTTTTCAGAACTGCTGAGGCCTGAAAACCCCTAAGTGAACCAGCCGATTTAGATTTTGTTGCGTCAGCATAAAAACAATAAAACCAATGCATACAGCATTCTCTCCTCCATAACGGCAGTTTTCATGGTCCATAGAGCACAAATGAAAAAAGGTAGGAAAGGTGTTTCTGCCAAGAATAGAGCTACAAGGAATGAAAAATGCAGTGCTCAGAGAAAGACATTTTTACTCTTACCCCCATTGTGCTGACATTTTGTTTTAAAAACCAAAGATTTTGAACAGATGTTAAATATTTAAAGTAATTTATGGTTAAAAAACCCAAACTCTAATGCTATTGAAATGTGTTTTCACTAACAGCTTTGACCTGGAAATAACTAAGTATTTTATAGATCCAAAAACATTAATGGACTTCAGAAAACTTCTTTGCCTTTTATACCACAATTATTTATAGTCCTCTACTGAATTATAACTAATGTCACAATGGTTGTTATAAAATGTGGAAGATGATATGTGTGATATTTCTCACACTTCTGTAGGTTTTTTCCTTTGTACATAGGAATAAGACATTAAGGAAATTTAATCTGTTTTTAAAGCAGATCCTGTATCCTGCATGTTCTGTAAAGATAAACCCACTTCTGCTCACTCTGCGTGTTCTCTGATACAAACTGCAGTACAAAACTCCACACTTTGCACTGTGGCTGAAAGCAATCTCCTTTTCCAAAAGCAGTAAGTGCATAGTTTCATCATTGGGACTGAGCATGAAATTTACAAACACTACTTTAAATATTTACCTCTAATAGTGTAAGAATTTTTCATACTGTGAATTTAACAATTGCAATCTCACAGCATCTACATTGGCATTGAAGATTTTTGAGCAATGTTCAAAGCAAAATTAACATGCACTATGTGCAAAACAGTCTGTTGCTGCTGTCATTTGAAACTCATCAGGCAGCACTGGAAATAAAACTCACAGCATTCAAGATCTCTTTAAATGAGCAGAAGTGATAGAAAGCCCACTAACCATTAAATGCTAATTTGTTGCCCAAAACAGTTAGGAATAAATATTGTTTCTTTATCTCCAAAGATTTTAAAAACTTAATGGAAGTGGGGTTTTTTTGTTGTTTTTTTTTCCCCTTTTGGCACCTGTCAAGCAGCAGCATTAGTTATTGCCTGTAATGACAGTCATCAAAATAAGTCTAGTAGCACATGCAGATTGGTGGGTTTTTTCCCCTAATAAATTCCCCCATCAGTTCTGTTGCCACACCTAACAACAAAACATCCAAAAGAACCGATAATTTCAAGTATTTAGAAAATAGTTCATGTAAACTATTTGCCACCTATACACTACTATAAGCCAGCACTGAGGTATTCTGCAGTGGGAATTGGATTTAGCATGCAGTACTTTTTTATTATAGTAAGTAAACTATCAACAACACTGGACCATATGTGCTAGCTAAGAACAGCTGAATCTTTTTCTGTACTCATCTGACCTTGGTTACTAGAAAATTGGAGTTAATTCAGGTAAACAGGACTGATGCCATATGGGGTTTATATCAAAGGTATAGAGGAGTGGTAGGATACTGATCAGAAGAACCCTTTGTTTGTTGGTAAATCTGTCAGGTCTTGGAATAATTCTGGCAGTTATATCTCGAAACACTTGAGGTCTCCTGAATGACATACTTGAGAAGACAAGCAACATAACACTTAAGGAGCTGCTTTCCTCCATCAATGAAGAGACTAAAAAAAATTAAATACTACAGTAAAAGACTCGAACTTTTCAGCCAAACCGGATGCTGAAGAATATATTATGAAGAATTTATCTGCATGTGTGGATGAATTTATGTGCATTTGATTAGTGATCTGTACAAGAAATACGAGCAATAATAGAGTTATAAGATGTAGGTTTGAGTATTTTTTAATGTAGAGTCCCCAGAAGTTGATGGGGAAAACTGCAGTACTAACAAAATTGTATAAGATATCAAAGGTTAGAGTAAAATACAATTCATGTGTTTATTTGCATACTGCAATTTGGACACCTGTAATAGGTCAGTATAGGCAGTGTACACACAACTGGTAATGTAGTTTAACAGAGAAAAGGATATAGTATAGCTTCTGAAGACTAAGGAAGTTCTACAAAGGCTCTGCTTTATTTATAATTTGGAACAGCCAGAACAGCAAGTGTATGGCAGAACCAAAGGGAAAGGATTCTTTTTCCAACATTATTAACTGGTGTGTTCCAGTTTTGTCAGGGAGAAGGGTGAATAAAATAATTGGGAATTTCCAAGGAAAGAAAAAGGAGGGGAAAGTTCATCACCAGTTTATCAGTTTAACCATTCAGTGACTTAAATCAGTCACGTTAGTGTTTTCTGTTAAATAATACACCAAAGCTTAGCCAAAGAAAATTCTAAGATTTCTCAGAAAAAAAAAAAAAGAAAAAGAAAAAAAAAAAAGACCATTTTGGGTAGGAATATTCTGTGTGGTCTTCTGAAACTACTGAATCCAAAATTCCAAAATTTTATGGTTTTTGCAGAGGAAAAGCAAAAGTAACATCAATGAAATCTTCATGCACTGTATTTCCACTACCCTATATCAACTACAGAAACTTGTGCTGTTTGAAATATACCTATAAAAACATTCAGTTTGTGGTTTCAGTAGAACCTTGGCTACTATGTCATCTTTAGGAATAGGTTAGATTGAACTTTAAATTGCAAAGTAATTTTAATTTGATCATATTTGACATTGGCTGTAGGAACAAATACTTATTTCTGTGACAACAATGAAGTGGCCTGTCAGGTTTGCACTGCGAAGTGTTAGTCATATAGTGTGTCCTGAGCACTGCAGCCTGAAAATCATGGATGTTCTATTCCTGTTACTTGCCCTGAACTCTTAGAACGGTCAAGGTGAAAAGTACTGTAACCTCTTATTCCTTCCCTTTTTCAGCATTTTCTGTGTGCACCTACGATGCAAACAAAATTCCAAGTGTAGGCTTATTAAACATCATCTTCAATGACAGATACCAAAGTTAAAATGGTACTAACATTGAGCCATATCAGCCAGAACAAGAAAGTAAGAAGTTAGGCCGATGCGACCTTCCCTTATCCCTTACATTTTTTATTTTTTTGCTACAGGAGCAAATATGGCATGTACATATCCCACTTGAGACAGAAAAGGAAACTTCAGTGATAAACTAAACTTAGTGAATTCAGAATTCATTTAAGCCTCTTAGTAGTATTCAGAACAAATTTCTACAAGTCAAACTTCTATTACAAATCTAGTACACTACTCTGATGTTCATTATTTATACTAATATTGTACAAATTAGAGAAGAGGAAGGATATAAGTGGTAAGTACTTGCCTTACTTTCCCCAAAAGTTGAAAGTTCTTCAAAGCCTATTAAATACTTGAGAAGATAAACAAAAAAATCTGATTTTTGTCTTACAGAAAATCTTTGTATTTCAACAACAGCAGACATACTGAATTGCAATGAAAAGCAGAGTAAGAAACTGTGAAATGAAATTTCAAAAAAGCATTAAATAATGATGCATTAGGAACAAAGGAGACAATGACAAAAAAAAATAAGAAAGAGCAAAATTTCATATTGATTGTTACTTGGCAGAAAAAATCAACACAATAATAAAAATAAAAAATTAACCATGGAAAAATTTTATTTTACAAAAAATTATTTTTTCATAGAGAATTCCTCAGCAAGTGTAAAAATATTCTGTGTTACTCAGCAACATTACTCATGTGAGAACTAGAGATGCCTTAAGGATATTTTAAGCTTTCTAACTAAAAATTTCTACTAATACCAGCAGTGGAAGACTTCCATTTTTGACTAAAATACTAATTTACATGTAGGTATTTATAGTTACACACACTAAAATCAATCCACTCTATTATCTTACATGATTCCCATGACTGGAGTGTGGCTATTGAGGGCTACAGGTTATTCAGAAGAGACAGACGAGGAAGGAGGGGTGGAGGTGTTGCCCTTTATGTCAAGGAATGGATAGAAAGTGAGGAGATGTCCCTAAAACGTACTTTTGTTATTCATCCACTAAAAAGCTAAAGGGAAACACAATTTCTAATGAAGTTTGAGCTTCCATTAAGTTAAATTTAGCTACATTTATATTAACACCTTTGCTAACTTTCTTAACAAAACAAGCCAACCTTTTCTGAATGATATCAAATTATTCTGTTGAGTAGTTTCAAATAATAGCTGAGATTAAATGTTTAACTTTATTCTTTATTTTGTTGTTTTATTTAAACTATTTGTGAAAAGCCACAAAACTCCATTCTAGGGACTTTTATGGAAACTAATCTGTGCATAACTATTTTAGAAACCTTCAATGAATAATAACTAAATATGTAATAAATTACTATAGTAAAAGTTAATATTACATGTGACTGACTTGATGTCCTGCTGTTCATATGTGTCACATAGGACTGAAAACAATGGCCAAAAAAAGAAGTGAAGGCACATAAAATTAATAGAATTTATTCTACCTTTTACATGATACCAGTTATATTTCTCTAGTTTCCATGTAGTTTGACAAAAATAAATAGTTGCACTGACAGTGCTTGTGACTGTATTTTGGCATGTGTTACTGATGCCACTGTCAATGCCTTATCATAGTAAGATTATTTCAGGTGACCCTTCACTGCTCACAGACAGCTTTGCAGAGATCAGCTATGAGTGTGAAAGCCATTGTGTTGGGAAATATGTTGTAGCAACACTGCAGACCTGACTTCTTTGCATATTCCAAGAAGAAAAGCATCCAAAACAGTGACAGTACAACCAGCTTCCAACACAAAAAAGCAGATAAAACTTTTTGAGGAGGTAAGGAAATAGTTTCATCTCTGTTTTGAATATTGGTCATCTGCTAAGGTTTCTTAAAATGGCACCAATTAAAATAATAGATTTTTCTAAAGAGGACCTGGATCAGCAGTTGGACGAAGGCACCACTAGTTCACTTTACAATAATCAGCTACAGAGAGATAATAAACATTATCTGTCAGCAATAAAATTAATAAAGAAAAATAACCTGCTTTAAGGTGCATAGCTTTATAAACATCTTTTAACTTTAGCCATAAGACCTTAATCAATTATTATTATTTCATTTTAGCAATAGTTGACTTCAGCAGTGTGCATAAAACACTGTACATTCAATGTAATTTCTCAAATGGGGACAAGTACTATAATCTTGTTAATTTGCATTTACATTCTTATAATTTGATTCTCTTTGGTGTTTAGCCAACAAAGTTGCACTGAATCTTCCAGTAAGGTGCCAATTTACACAAGATCTCTGAGAAGTGTATATTCTCTGTTCATCATGACAGATGTGATAGTATCTGCCAATAGATCTGCACACTTTGTCCATTCAGATCATGGAAGTATTTGCTGTAATTCTAGGATTTTTACTTTTTTTTCCAAACATATTCTATATTTAACTTTATCCTACAAAGATGGATAATAACCAGATATTGTGGTATTCCTGACAGTTTTTGACTTTTACATCAAAGACACCTAACTCAGAAATGATTAATTCTAAAGAAACAGCAAACAAAGAAAAATATATAGAAGTGACATTCCCACACTCATAGTATTTTCCTTGCATTATGATTATTTCCATTTAATTTTCTCATTTTTAGTAAAATGCAAGAACAAAGAAAATCTCAGTAACTTGCTAATTTGCTCTTCTTCCTCCAGGATTGCATAATCACACAGCATGATTCTTCTGGTTTTGCCTGCTATTAACTATTATCCTAATGGGACTTGTATTTCCTTCATTATTAGGCTCAGAAAAAAAATTGGGCAAAAAAACCTTGACACTTAAAACAATTGTCTAGCTTGAGTGAAAGAGGGCTAAACCTTTGAAATGGTTCATCTTCCATTCTAGGACAAATATTGCAGACACTGAAGCTGGTAAGGGAAGGGAGAACCAGCTCATTATGTGTTATTAACGGAATCACTGCCCCCTTCCTGAATGCTTTTTTGTAGATTTCTTCCAAGCAAGGACCCATTTAAGATGCATCAATTCAAATAGACATAGAACATGCAAGGAAAAAAACTATGGAGGCTAGTTCCTCTTCTGTGAGGAGATGGCATATATACTATTGCTCTGGATTACCACAGCAACCGCAGAATCACAGAATTGTTGAGGTTGGAAGAAAACTGGAAATATCTAGCCCAAAATCCTGCTCCAAACAGAGTTTAAATAGATCAGGTTGCCTAGGACATTGTCCAGGGCTTGAATATCTCCAACAATGAAGACTCCAAATTCCATCTGGGCAACCTGTTCCAGTACTTGACCCTCAGAGTGAAAACACAGGCTTTTCTCATGCTTAAATGGATTTTCTCATATTTCAATTTGTGCCCATTGCCTCTTCTTCTTTTGTTGGACACCACCAAGAAGAGTTTGTCTCCTTTTTTACACCCTCTCATCAGGTATTTATAAACATCAATCAATGTCCCCTGCCCCCAACCTGTCTTTCTTCCAGGCTAAAAAAACCCAGATCTCTCAGTCTCTTCTAATCACAGGTGCTCCAATCCTTTAATGCACTTTGTTGCCCTTTGTTAGGCTTCCTCCAGTACAATACTGTCTCTCTTTTACTGGGAAGCCCAGAATTGGATGCAGCACTCTAAATGTGTCTCACCAGTGCTAGAGAGGAAAGATCATCTTCCTTCACATGCTGTCAATGTTCTATCTAATGCAGCCCCACTGGTCAGCCTTCCAATCTGTACTAGTATGTGGGGTCATACCTTCCCAGATTTTTGGCATTTTCTTGGGTTGACCTGCATCATGTTCCTGTCTGCCCATTTCACCAGCCTGTTGAGGTTTTTCTGAATGGCAGCACAACCATCTGATCTATCAGCTATTCCTCCCGGTTTTGCACCATCTGTAAACTTGTGGAGGGTCCACTCTGTCCTACCATCCAGGTCATGAATGAACCTGTATAGGACCCAATATTGACCATGGGGACATACTGTGTGTGACAGATCTCCAGCTGGACTTCAAGCTGAGCCTGGCAGCTCAACCAGTTTTCAGTCCTCCTCACTCTTGACTTATCTGGTGCACACTAGACTAGATACCCTTCTTTAAGGATGCAAAAGAGCAATTTATTATATATTGTCCTTTCCTTGTGTTGATCTCTCCTTTAAAGTCTAGTATAGGTATTTAAAATAGTCTATAGGAAAACTATATACAAAAGACAAAACAAAATGGATTTCTGCTACACCGAAGGGATATCTTGTTTGTATACCTCTTTTGCCTACATCTTCAAGTATTAAAAGTAAATATTTTTCTCCATGTATCTCTATGACTGCACTGTTTCACTTGTTAGGTGCTATGACTTGGTTTGAGACTCTATTCCTCCTTACTTTAATTCCGCCTTCTCTACTGTTTACAGGTGTTAGATAGCTAACACGTTGAGAAGCCAAAACAGTGCCCCTGCTGCCCCCAGCCTATGAGTAAAAGTCAGTCATTGAAAAGCTTTTTTTTTTTTCTTTTTTTCAAAACCAAGTTTTCATAATTCTATTTCATCTTTCTCTAGAATCTTCCTTAAGTCTCTTCCTATTGATCAGAAAAAAAATGGTTTCTCTTGATATTCCAGTCTTGAGTGCTTGTCTTACAAATCTTTACTGAGAATTTATTAAAAGTTGCCCACTGTGCCTTAGCAATTTGAAGATGATTTTGTGACCTTTATGTCTCGCTTTAAAAATTTCAATCTGTTTTAAATCACTAGTTTATTTGGGGTTTTTTTTCCTGTTTGTCTACACGAAAATACTCTTTTTTCACCTCAACTGTTTTGATCCTCACACACATATAGAATGATTAATGCCTAAAGGAGAGATATGTTAAGCATTTGCTTTGACCAGATTATTTTTCCTTTTTTTTTTTTTTTAAATTTTATTTTATTTGAGTATTTTTTGATATGTATGAATTTACTTCAGACTGGAAGCTGACAAGAGGCTTATGGCAATCTTATTTTCTTCCCCTTTAAACAGGCTTTATCTAAGCAATACCAAATACCATAGCTGCAGTGCAGCAGCTTTTCTTCTGGATTGCAGGGTAACCTATTTACTTGAAGTATCAAATGATGGAGAAGGGACTACTACAAGCTCATGAATAAATTTACTTGTCTTTGGGATCAACCTTTTGACCTCCTTGAAGACAATGATTAAGTTATTTCTTACTGTCTAAACAGGTGTCCTAGACCGATTTACAGGTTATAAATTATTCTGCTTCATTCTTTTTATCATCCATTAATACAAATATGCAATGCTAAGACATAAGAAAGCTAACAAATCACACTCATCAATGGATGTAAAATACACCAGCTCACTGAAACCATCTTCTTTTTTTTTCAAATGTTGCTTCAATATCTTGTAAGCTATAGTTCATTTTTATTTACTTCTCCCGGTTCTAATAATCACTAAGAAATTGGTACTAAAGCTATTGTCCTTTTAATACTTGTGTCTAATTAAATTTATTTATACTTGGTTTTGAAGTCTTGGGATCTTTTTCTCAGAGAAAATTAAAATTTCAGACATTTGCAGGAAATTGTGTCCCTTTAAAATTATTATCTAAAACTAACAAAAGACCTACATGTTACGTATTTCAAAAATTAATTCTGTATATATTGTATGCATTATATAAAATTAGTATAGACATTGACATTTTAAAAAGGAAATGTCTACAGGTATTCTATATCTGTGAGGAACTGTATGTGGGGACAATGTTACCTTTGAACTGCAGAATATAAAGAATTTACAGCTTGGTCAGAGATCCGTAACAGAAATCCAGCCTGAGCTGGCTAGTTTGGAGTGGAGCTCAAACAATGGTCACAAATAAACATCAGTGAGAAATAGAAGATACTTTTTTTGTGAGCACACAAACATAAATATTATGGACCCTCTGATATGATATTCCCACAGAGAAAATTTCTGCTAGTCTTTCTGCCTTTTACTTAGAGTGCTTGATTGAATGGCATCAGCTATATTTCTATTTTCCCTTAAACATTTCAGTAATTCATTAAAACACTTATGCAATATAGGAAATCACTGGTATTAGCAAATCATGTTCATATAACCAGTAGTCCATGCCTTCAATTCTTGACTCTACAGAGCAAATTGGCTAAAACATCATAGCGATTGATAAAACAGCTCTCATCCACTCAGAGAATCTTGGAATGGTTTGGGTTGGAAGGGACCTCCTAAGAACATCTAGTTCAGCTTCCCTGCCTTTAGGCAGGGACCTCTTTCAATAGATCAAGTTGCCCAAAGCCCCACCCAACCTAACCCTGAGCACTTCCAAGGATAGGGCATCCACAACTTCTCTGGCAAATATGTTCCAGTGTCTCACTACCCTCACTGTAAAAAAAAAATCTTCCTTGTATCAGATGTCAAAAGGCCCTGGTAAAATGTCTCTCTGGTTTTCTTATAAGCACCTTCTAAGTACTAGACACTAGACACTAGACACTACTGTCTCCCCAGAGCCTTCTCTTCTCCCAGCTAAACAACTCCAACTCTGTAAGACTTTTTTTCAGAGGAGAGGTGCTCCAGCCCTCTGATCATTTTTGTAGCCCTCCTCTGAACCCACTCTAAACCATCCATGTCTTTCTCATGCTGTGGCTGAAAAGATATTACCAGAAACAAGACAAAGTCAGGCACTCAGAAACTGAAATGAGTTGAAAGAAGGCTTAGAACTCCTAGAAAATAATTGTGTTTATTGAAACACAAGTTTGTGAACCTTCTCTAGTCACTGATTTCCTCTTTTAAGCAATACAAAAAAATGAAGTTCAGAGAAGAGACTGCGCTGAAGTAGTAGTATGTATCTGTCTAGGTAAGTCTAGCTGTGGAATAAGCCATTTTTTCTTAAAGAATCAGCCACTACATTTTCTCTGAAGCATCCTTAGTGTTCATGACCCAAAATAAAGAACATTTTCCAAATGATCAAATTTAAGACTTCAGCCTGAACATGACTCAACAGAAAAATATTTTTGTCCTGGAAAGTTTTTGAATTATCAAACATTCTTAGAGAAAAATCAACATATTAGCCTTCTAAAGATTTCCATTGATTTTTTTTTTTAATACAGTTAAGCTTAATTAGTAAAGGTAACATTGGGGAAAAAAAAAAAAAAAAAAAAAAAAAGAAGCGTTACAAATCGACTCAAGTAGTCTCATAAAGCAAATGCACAAGCAGTGGGTCTAACTACACCTACAGTGCTGCAAGCATTTATAAGGCATGTACTTAAACTAGTTATAATGCAGACCTCCAACACTACATTTAAAGATAGCTAATTGCTTTTCCAACAGCTAAAGAAAAAAAAAAATGGATCAAATCTTTTCCCATAATTTTAAAGACAATGCAGGACATAAATACATAGAGATTTGTATCGTTTTTCAAGAGCTTGTTTTTTAGTACATAAACCTAAAGCTCTACCTCAGAAAAAGCATTTAAATGTACACTTAAAGCAATGATATGCTAATTGTGACTAGCTCTGCTGCTTTGCTCTGTTGCAAAAAAATAAAACATAAACCATTATTTCTAAAATTGCTTCTTAAAGCACATTTCTACTTTTTAAACCAGAAACAGTTTGTGTTGGCTCTCCCCAATATTTTAAGCCTGGTTTCATAAGGAAACAAGGATCCTGCGATTGCTTTATCTGTCTGCCAAATACCTACAAGTTACTTTTAAACACACTGGGGAAATTTAAAAAAATAAATATAAAAATTAGTATGAAGCATTCTCAAAGTCTTGCTTAAATAGGAAAATGGAAAATAAATAGCAATGTATCATTTTACTGTATTTTACATGTTGCATGACACTTCAACTTCTAGAAATTTTGAAGCATTTCTCTGAAATATTTAGGAAATATTGTAAATTTTCAGTAAATTTTGAGCAGTGTAGGCTTTTGTTTCAAAGCTGTTCCTCACAGCAGCGGAATAATGTTTTTTATGGTCTGTTTTCAGTATTTTATTGATGTTTATAAAAATAAATGCAATGAACACGTACTAGTCAAGATGGGCTTTAGACAGTTACAGAATAAACAGAGTTTTCATGCCCTTCTAGGCCCTCAGAACAATTTTGAGATAATACAGTCATTTCACCCATGGGTGAATTGTCATGCTCCATCAGTACGTAAGCTACAAATACCACCAGTTGAGTTTGGTTTGTCCAAAGAGATCTCTCTCCCTTTCTAAGAAACTGGTGTTTAAAAAGCTCCAGCCAGAGCTTTAAAATCATGTTGGCAATAAGGACAAAGAAGCCTTCACTCTTTGAGACAAAAGGAAGAATGAGGAAACAGCAACAAAATTGCACGGCAAAGGAAAATGCACGGTTTCCCCCTTTCAGGAATTTACTACACTCCTTTCACTTCTGTCCAAACAATCCCTTTGGGTTTTGAACACTAAATAAATTATAGAGATCCTCTTATGAGTCAGAGCTGCTTTGTGCAACATGCATTCTTTCTACACAGGCTTAACCTGAAAAAGGGATTTAAATATGTTTAAGCAGTCAACTGAACAGTGTAAATCGACAAATCTCACGTGTCTGTTTTCTCTCTGTCTCCAAGCAGCCAGTTCTTTGGAAGCCAGTTCTTCTGGGCTCATTTTTATTAGATGGTCTGGAGTAACCTCTCCTTTCAGTACTTTCTTAAATAATATCTAGA
>NW_015094507.1:11678630-11721130 GCF_001431845.1 Calidris pugnax
TTGATCCTCACACACATATAGAATGATTAATGCCTAAAGGAGAGATATGTTAAGCATTTGCTTTGACCAGATTATTTTTCTTTTTTTTTTTTTTTTAAATTTTATTTTATTTGAGTATTTTTTGATATGTATGAATTTACTTCAGACTGGAAGCTGACAAGAGGCTTATGGCAATCTTATTTTCTTCCCCTTTAAACAGGCTTTATCTAAGCAATACCAAATACCATAGCTGCAGTGCAGCAGCTTTTCTTCTGGATTGCAGGGTAACCTATTTACTTGAAGTATCAAATGATGGAGAAGGGACTACTACAAGCTCATGAATAAATTTACTTGTCTTTGGGATCAACCTTTTGACCTCCTTGAAGACAATGATTAAGTTATTTCTTACTGTCTAAACAGGTGTCCTAGACCGATTTACAGGTTATAAATTATTCTGCTTCATTCTTTTTATCATCCATTAATACAAATATGCAATGCTAAGACATAAGAAAGCTAACAAATCACACTCATCAATGGATGTAAAATACACCAGCTCACTGAAACCATCTTCTTTTTTTTTCAAATGTTGCTTCAATATCTTGTAAGCTATAGTTCATTTTTATTTACTTCTCCCGGTTCTAATAATCACTAAGAAATTGGTACTAAAGCTATTGTCCTTTTAATACTTGTGTCTAATTAAATTTATTTATACTTGGTTTTGAAGTCTTGGGATCTTTTTCTCAGAGAAAATTAAAATTTCAGACATTTGCAGGAAATTGTGTCCCTTTAAAATTATTATCTAAAACTAACAAAAGACCTACATGTTACGTATTTCAAAAATTAATTCTGTATATATTGTATGCATTATATAAAATTAGTATAGACATTGACATTTTAAAAAGGAAATGTCTACAGGTATTCTATATCTGTGAGGAACTGTATGTGGGGACAATGTTACCTTTGAACTGCAGAATATAAAGAATTTACAGCTTGGTCAGAGATCCGTAACAGAAATCCAGCCTGAGCTGGCTAGTTTGGAGTGGAGCTCAAACAATGGTCACAAATAAACATCAGTGAGAAATAGAAGATACTTTTTTTGTGAGCACACAAACATAAATATTATGGACCCTCTGATATGATATTCCCACAGAGAAAATTTCTGCTAGTCTTTCTGCCTTTTACTTAGAGTGCTTGATTGAATGGCATCAGCTATATTTCTATTTTCCCTTAAACATTTCAGTAATTCATTAAAACACTTATGCAATATAGGAAATCACTGGTATTAGCAAATCATGTTCATATAACCAGTAGTCCATGCCTTCAATTCTTGACTCTACAGAGCAAATTGGCTAAAACATCATAGCGATTGATAAAACAGCTCTCATCCACTCAGAGAATCTTGGAATGGTTTGGGTTGGAAGGGACCTCCTAAGAACATCTAGTTCAGCTTCCCTGCCTTTAGGCAGGGACCTCTTTCAATAGATCAAGTTGCCCAAAGCCCCACCCAACCTAACCCTGAGCACTTCCAAGGATAGGGCATCCACAACTTCTCTGGCAAATATGTTCCAGTGTCTCACTACCCTCACTGTAAAAAAAAAATCTTCCTTGTATCAGATGTCAAAAGGCCCTGGTAAAATGTCTCTCTGGTTTTCTTATAAGCACCTTCTAAGTACTAGACACTAGACACTAGACACTACTGTCTCCCCAGAGCCTTCTCTTCTCCCAGCTAAACAACTCCAACTCTGTAAGACTTTTTTTCAGAGGAGAGGTGCTCCAGCCCTCTGATCATTTTTGTAGCCCTCCTCTGAACCCACTCTAAACCATCCATGTCTTTCTCATGCTGTGGCTGAAAAGATATTACCAGAAACAAGACAAAGTCAGGCACTCAGAAACTGAAATGAGTTGAAAGAAGGCTTAGAACTCCTAGAAAATAATTGTGTTTATTGAAACACAAGTTTGTGAACCTTCTCTAGTCACTGATTTCCTCTTTTAAGCAATACAAAAAAATGAAGTTCAGAGAAGAGACTGCGCTGAAGTAGTAGTATGTATCTGTCTAGGTAAGTCTAGCTGTGGAATAAGCCATTTTTTCTTAAAGAATCAGCCACTACATTTTCTCTGAAGCATCCTTAGTGTTCATGACCCAAAATAAAGAACATTTTCCAAATGATCAAATTTAAGACTTCAGCCTGAACATGACTCAACAGAAAAATATTTTTGTCCTGGAAAGTTTTTGAATTATCAAACATTCTTAGAGAAAAATCAACATATTAGCCTTCTAAAGATTTCCATTGATTTTTTTTTTTAATACAGTTAAGCTTAATTAGTAAAGGTAACATTGGGGAAAAAAAAAAAAAAAAAAAAAAAAGATGCTGTGAAACTGTGTCTGTGAAATGTTCCATAATCTGAATAGAGTATTTTGTTTGGTTTGCATTTTCTCCCAAATAGTCTATCCATGACAATTAAGATTTTACCTCTGTCAGAAAACCAGGGTGAGGAAAGTGTTTTGGTATCTAAAATATTTCTTCAGGGCAATAAAATCAGAGTGAAATTACAATCAATATGTTGTTGTCATGCAGCCCCTAAAATCCTTTCTAATGATCCAGGACAAAATCTTCTTCTTTTCTTAAATCATTATTTATTTTCAGAAAATCAGTTGTCATGAAAAGAAAATCTTAATTTTCTCTTCATTTACACCTCTCTGCCAACACCTCCACTTTAAAGCCAGTACTGACATTTATGTAAAGGGGTCTGTGATGTTCAGAGCCACTGTTTCTTATTAAACAAGAGGTAAACTCTAGAAACAGTTTTAAATAGAGCATAAAAACACATCCAAACTCATTGGACATGGAGATTATATTTAAAAGTTTTTCTTTATAGCTGCATTTTTTTCTTCATTGCAGTATTCATACTAGTTCTAATCCCCAAATCAGTCACTCCATAGTCCTTAGGAACAGTATATCTCTCCCTAAATCTTTATATACAGATATAGATACATCCCTCTGTGTTTGTATGTTTGTATGTATACATATGTATGTATCTATGTGTGTTTCTATTTTTATAATGTATTTCTCACCCTAGATTATGAACTGAATTTAAGTAGACTAAATATTTAGGCTTGAACAGATATAACCCTTTCTATGTAACAACTTCTCTTGAGTCTCCTATATTTTCAGGAAGAGATAAGGAAGTGTTTAGGCATTTTGGACCTGGAAGGGCAACAAAAAACTTGCAGCAGAATATGTTGCAGCTCTGTGATACAATTCTTAAGATATGTTGGATAATAACTCCAGTGACTCTGTACAATATGGGGTCTTATATTCAATGATTCTCAGAAATGTGTGATGCCTGCTATATCCAACTATTCAAATCACCTTCTTCATGTCTGTTTACATTTTTGCCCATTTCTTCTCAAAGGTATCCAGAAATTAGGATCTCCTTATACATCTGCAATGATCTGCAAGAGGCAGGTCATCTGGGAGGGCTGAAATTATCTTCTTTGAAAACTCTTCAGAAGTAAACAACTCATTATCCTTTCAAATACTTGACCTGTGGCTAGAAAGCTAGAGGTCATCTGAACAGATCAAGAAAAAATCTGTTCTGAGAAAAAATAGTGACATAGCACAATTTTTTGTTCAGGTAACAGGAGAGAATTAGAACTTTATTCTAATTTAATATGATGAGCTAAGTGGTGGAAAGGGAAAGCCAGAAAGAAATATGGTGAGCCTCCACACCAGCAAGCACTCATGACCAATTTATTCCCTTTAGAGGGGAGTGTCTATGAGACACAATCCTCACACCTTATGGAATGAAATTGATTAAAAGTCTCCACTGTGTGTGTATATATATATTTACATATATATTGGGGATTTTTATTTTATTTTTTTTTTTAAAAAAGGCCAAACAAACGAACAACTTGTTAGAGACAAAGGTATTCCTGGACTTGACTACTCCTTCTGACAAAAGTTTGGCTAAAATAAATCTTTCCATGAAGGCTTTTTGCATTTGACAAATTGGGATTGTTTGACAAAATGATCTGCAATGTCAAAGCCTCCTTTCTCATTTCATTCCTAGGTTTAAGACCAAAGGACTAGCTTCATCTCATCTCGAGTTAGGTGTTTAAAAGTCAGGCATCTAAACTAAACTCAGTATTTAGGTTCCTTATATTGTCAAATGAGAGGCACAGGAACCACAGCTGTGAAGGTAATTAATTCTTCCTGTCTTTAGCATTGTTCTTTGTACCCTTTCTGTCTTTAGTACCTTCTAATGTTCCTTTCTTTCTCCATTAATTATAAAACGAACATGAATACCTAGTTTCAATCAGATGTAGAACTTTTGGATTGCTACACTAAGCTGAGATGGGATTCATGTCACTTTTTGCCATCGTAAACTCTAAATTTCATGGGATTTTGAAACTCAGAAAGGTGCAACAGCTCACAGGGCTTTAACCTTGACATTTCTTATGTTCTTGATGAAGCTTATATCTGTGTCTGTGTCAATGCTTATAAATAATGTATAAATATGCAGAGAACGCCATAAAATTCATTATGTTATAAAAGTAAGGGTACACAGGTGAAGGTCTCACTTGCACACTCAATTTGAGCCTTACTCTAACAAAAATACTCTTTTCTTACCTGACTGCATTCATAAACTTCTTTCCAGTTGCCTGCCGCTGTCAGCCTAAAATATCAGCACCACTGTTTTTGTCAGGACTTTAGAGGCACGTTGAATATGATAGGAAAGCATAGAGACATAAAGATAGACTTAAAACACTGCTCTTGAGATACTAAGAATTTCATTTATTTTAAGACCAGATGAAGATAAGAACCTACAACCTTGTACCTGTGTTACTAGAATTCTGATTCTTGAGAAATGTCAAATGACTTTATTTATAGTATTCTAAGACTGTGATTCTCAAAATAATTATTGTTATTAAGTAAATAATTTTCTTTATCATACTTTTTCCACATCACATTAAAGTGGAATGTAGGAGAAAGGAAAGCAGTAACTATTGCTGCTCTCTAAAGAGAAAGAGTCTCTTATTACACTTCTATTACTGCTGTGCAACTTTGCTGCTTGCAACAGTAGCTGTTACCAGAAAAGAGTATCTAGATGTTCTTAATTTGTTCTTAACAAAAAAGTATATATGGTAAACATTTAATGGTTACCTGAAAATGAGCAGACACCTACTGTATAGTGGCACCTTGAGTAGCTAAGAAAGGGAGTTATAGTAGGAAATAAGCTGGGCTTGTCTGTTTGCTAGTATCAAGCTTTGTGGAGCAATAGATGAAAGAGGAAAGAAGGCAGCTCAGTGATTTGATAGAACAAATAGTCAAGAAGACGGACTTTAAACAGTTTCCAAGGTAACTGGCTCTGAGGCTGGAATCTATAAATACAGGGACAAACAGGTTTCTGACTCTGAGACAGAGGACAATAAATGCTAAATAAATAATTAAAAGAGAGGACAGTTGAATGATAAAACATGAAAAATAATGCTTAACGAAAAATATTAGTAGAAGAATTGTATGCAAAAAATTACTGCATAGTAGTGGTTTCAGAAAAACAAATGCTTTAACTTTCATTACATAAAATTTAAGAAGTGTATGTTTTCACATTAAAAAGTATTTTTCACAAGCACATCTCTAATTTATAAATGTAACTTGTTAAAATGTATTGCTTAAACTTTGTCCTGGTTAAGTATCAATAAATTGAGAAGAAATATATCCGCAAAATTTCAGATTTTCTTTAATATAATCATAATTAGTACCTAATAGATTTAAACCACAAGATGATTGGATATTGCTGTAAGCTTTAACGTAAAGAACATTTGAATATTTAGCATAGCAATAGTTATCAAATACATTTAAACAAGTATCCCTCTCCCAAATGGCCAGTACTTAAATAGCTCTGTTAGGTTGCTTTGTTTAAAAACTAACTTTGCTTTTTAACATTTAAAAATTATAGTAGTAACAGAAAAGTGATATTTCTAGTAATTTAAGTGGATAATATTCTGAAGAATTAAATTATTTTTCTCACATATAAAACTGCATTTTAGAAACATCTATATTTATAAATAGATCTGCCTCATTTAAAGCCTTAATTCTTTACTACTGCTTTACTTCTTCAAGAACTCTGACGTTAAAGCACAACTTTTCTATATTCTGTTCATACCGGCATATGTATACATTGTAGATACAATTCTCAAATAGGTTTCTACGCTGTCTGGGGGTTCCTAGCATGAATGACATGAGAAGACAAAAACTCTCAAAGATGAATGGCTAATTCTTTAATAAGCCATAAACCAACATGTCATACAAATATCTCAGACCCTATCCTCTACAGGCTGAATGCAGATAAATAAGCAACTGCGTCATATGCATGCAGTTTATCCTCTGCAGCATGTGGATTAACATGACACTAACTACTGAGGTGCAACATGGATGTCATTACCAGAGCCTTAGAGAATTCTGAATGAACAAAGCAAAATCTATGCGCACGTTCTGTCAGTAGTCAAGACCATATTTATGACAATGTAAAAACCCACAAATACAGGTTTGGACTTTGAAACTTTTCTTAGAATTTTCCAGTAACTCAAACACAAGCAAACCTGGTGAAGGCTACTGGAACTCCAGCCAGCATCTACTTGGAGCCTGTTGCTCTAATACAACAAAGAATGGATTTCAAAACTGGATAAAAAGCAATAAAAAATGTGACTGTGCATAGGTCTTATACACTCAAAGGCTTCTAGTTTACCAGAACATTTCAGTTTGAATGTAGTATTATATTTGCAATGGCCTGAAAAACATTGACAAAGAAAGAATAAAGTTGTCTTTAAGTGCTTGAAGCAAAATTATATGAATTTATAAGTAAATTCCATGTGTATGTGTGTGCATGCACATCTAATTCATATATATACACACACACACGTACATGCACTCTGCTTAGGTTACGTAACTGCTGTAAGTGAATCAAGTGAATATCATAGTTGATACAGGATGTCAATCTAGAAAACTACATTTCATCTGGGCAATTAATTTATCAAAGAAATATCCTCCTAAATTATGAATATTATTATTGATCCTTTATTAAAAAATAAGCCATTCCAAAGACGACATTAGCCTTTCCCTTATGATTTGCATGAAATAAAACTTGCTGGTTATGGGCCAATACCTACTTCAGCCCCAGTACTTTTGATGTTACAGCAAAAGGATGTTTCCAAAAGGTAGTAAAAAGAAAGATGAAAAGCAATGAGCTAAATTATCATGTAAATACAAGCAACCTTAAGCCAAAACAGGTTTGACAAACTTCCTAAAATGACAGATGCAGAGCTGAATCAAAAGACTCAAATTATAAAGGAGGACATTGTGTATGTGTGTGTTATCAACATGAATGTAATCTGTGCATGCATGTTTATGAAACTCAAAGCAACTTGAAATATTCTTCTTTGTTGGTCATTTAAAAATTTGAATTTTTAGGAGTGACAGTCCTCTACATTTTTCTGCTGCATTTAACAGAATTTGGGGGGGGGGGGGGGGGAAAGGAAAAGGAGAAGAAATCAGATCTAAAATCTCAAACTCCTTATGGAGACTTCTGATTTTACATCAAATGCTGTTGGTAACTGCAGTTGCTAACAATCACAGAATCCTGGAGTGATATGGGGTTGGAAGGGACTTCTGGAGATCATCTAGTCCAAGCCCCCTGCCAAAGCAGGTCCACCTAAAGCAGGTTGCACAGGGACATGTCCAGGTGGGTTTTGAATGTCTCCAGGGATGGAGACTCCACTATCTCTCTGGGCAGCCTATTCCAGTGCTCTGCTGCCCTCAAAGTGAAGAAGTTCCTCCTCATGTTTAAATGGAACTTCTTATGTTCAAGTTTGGGCCCACTACCTCTTGTCCTGTCACTGGGCACCACTGAAAAAAGACTGGTCCCATGCCAGTTCTCCTGCCTCCCTTGCCTGATCTTTTGCTCTTAGGGATGCATCGATCCTGATCTTGAAGAAAGCAATATTTGAATCTTAACCCATGAGATTTTTCGTCTCCTCTTGAAGAGGTCAAAGTTGGCCCTCCTGAAGTCCAAGGTTTTGATCCTACTTGTTGTTTTGCACATACTAGCCATGACCTTGAACTCTATCTTTTTATGATCACTACAGCCAAGGCTGTCCCCAACCTTAATTTCTTCCCCCAGTCTCTCTTTGTTTGTCAGAACTAGGTCCAGTAGTACACCTCTCCTTGTTGGCTCCTCCACCACCTGAGTAAAGAAGTTATCACCAATACACTGGATGAACCTCCTGGACTGTACATTCTTAGCCGTGTAGTCTTCCCAGCAGATATCAGGGTAATTGAAGTACCCCATGAGAACCAAGGCCTGTGATTGCAAGGCTACTTTGAACTGATTTCCCCATCATGATCAGGTGGCCTGTAATAAACACCCACAGCAGCATCTCTCGTGTGGGCCTCCCCCTTCATCCTCACCCACAAGCTCTCAATTCTCTCTTCATCTGCCCCCAGGGAAAGCTTTAGGGACATCTCTACCCGATTCTATCCATTCCTTAACACAGAGGGCAACACCTCTGCCCTTTCTTGTCTGTCCATTCTGAACAGCTTGCAGACATCAATAGTCACACTCCGTCCCACCAGGTCTCAGTAATGACCACTATATCATAGCTTTCCAGCAGCACAGTAGCTTCCAGCTCCTCCTGTTTGTTGCCCGCTCTGCATGCATTCATGTAGAGATACTTCAGCTGGGCTGTTGGCTGTGCTGCCTTCTTAGGGGAACATACTTTGAGGTGTCTCTCACAGGTTGACTTCATGTTGACTTCAACAGTTGACTGTTGACTTCAGCTACCTCAGGAGCCCCTGGCTCACCTCCATAAGACTTTGACTGCAATGCAGTGTCCCCAGCATGCCTCAGGGCAACAGGCAGAAGGACCCTACTAGCACACTGACCCTCCAACCCTGATGTGTCATTCCACAGCCTGTCACAAACAAGCCTGAAATTATTACCCCCTTCCCCCTTCAGAGTGACACAAATTAGCTTAGATAAGCACTGTGATTAATAAATTACTAGGAAAATGCAGGCTGTGGAAGAAAAGCAGGTGAAACCCATGTTTTTGCCTTGATCTAGTACCCAAAGAATAAGATTGATTCTCTTCTCTTTGTCCTTAAAAAAAAAATAATAATCAGTCTCGAAAGCAGTTTAGCCACCTCAGGCCAAAGACACTTCTTAGAGCATCCCAGGATATTTGTTCTAACCAACAGGGTAAACTTTGGTCCATAAAACCAAATTTAAACCTTAAAGAGACATGGAATAAGAATGACTGTAGCACCAAAGTGCTTCACAAACTACTGGAATCTGGCTGCCTGAGCTCCTGGTAGGGTAGGCAACACTTTTGTGATCTCAAGATGGCTTGAGCATGGAGGTTTGCAGGAAGTGCAGGAGCCCAAGTTTTTTGGCACCTGAGTATCTAATACATAGAGAAGCACTCAGATATTTATTTATTTTCACTGGTAGATATTGCACTAATGTTCACAGCTCTTCCTAATATGTTTATAAGAGAATGTTAGACACATGCTGTAAGATACAGGATGTATTTATCTCATTATTAATGGCTGCCTACTGAAGTCAAGGTAGCAGGGGTCTGTGTGAAAAAGCTGTTGTGTTGCACTAAATTCAATCAGAAGATCAGCAAGTGTTAACACGTAGTGGGAAGAACAAACAGGAAATCAGTTTTGGGTGGATCAGTTCTATTCTAAGCCAGGGAACCTAACATAGAAAATAAATATATATTGTTTATTGTTATAATAAATAATTGTCCAAATGTTAAAAGGGGACAGAAAACTATTTGGAAACCAGTATGGAATTCCTTAAAAAGTCTTAGAAGTCTTGCTCTGACAGACGTCAGGAGGAACAGAAGTAGCCTAATTCATCTGTGATCATTTTCAAAGTGCTTGATTTGTACAATTAACAGCACCATATTTCTATCATATTTTTGTATACTCTTGTGTGAGTCTAGAAAGCTTAATTCCATTATGTTTTTACTACCTTTCCCCTGCTAGACAAAGTAACATATCAAGAAAAATCTGATTCCCAGCAGGGGAAGATTAATTAAAAACATCAGAAAATTTCAGAGAGAAATAAATTCAATGTGTATGTGCATGTCTGTGTGAGAGTGGGCGGGTGGTGGTAGTATTATTATTGACCCCTCCCTCTCTTTTCTTACTCAATATCTGAGATTTAAAAAGGAAATAAAGATGAAATATCAACTTAATCAGCTTTCTGCTTTTGTTCCTTTTACTATAAACTCAATGCTGTGAATGGAAATGAATTTCAGAAGTTTCTTCAAGTAAGGGTTTTTGTCACTGCACATTTTCTGTCACTGCATGGCTCGACTCTTGGAAAACAAATTGATGAATCTTTGATATGATATTATTTCTATAATTGTGCAACCTGTGAAAGATGCCACATTTGCAACCTACAAAATAACACCTTTATGTTTCTCAGAGAAAGCACGTATAACAGAATTTCAGACTTCTGAGGACTTCACCATCCACATTTTTCATTCCAAAATAAACAATCTTAAAAATGAAGTAAACAATCTTTATGTCCAATTCATTTCGATACTAGTATTAAAAGAAGCTGTGAGACTCACGTAGTCCTGACTCTTGCATCAGCTCTTGCACGGCGAAAGGAGGATCGTTGTTCAGGGCATCCTGAGGATTTTCCTGCTTACTTCTCTCTATATTTATCACACAATAACCTTTCCAATTACTCCTGATTTAGTATTTATTAGAGGGTGATTGTGGTGGCAGGGGAGGGGGAGTGAAAGAGAGGGAGGGAGAGAGAGGGAGGTTTAAGAGATACACTTGGAATGCTAAATACAGGCAGCTGTCAAAAAGCCTGTTAAAAGCCATGGTAATTCAGCTGCAATACAGGGCCAACCACAGACAGCATACATAATAATCAAAGTAAATGAACTACCCAACAATAAGAAAATAAACCTTGTGTATTAAAAACAAAACAAATATTCACAACTAATTTAGAGAGAGAGAAACTTCATCTAATCAGATATCAATTAGCTAATGAAGGGTCAAACACTACTGACAGAAGGCTTTATCATCATGACTTCTTCCTATATTGTGAATAGCAGCTTTAGTGGCAGGAGCAGCAAGAGAGCAAGAAAGCTTCAGAGTGAAGACATGCTCTGCAGGCTACCCATTTTCCAGCTTCCTTCTGTCAGACGCTGCCAGACTGCTTTAATGGTATGAGATATAGAGGGTAGAGAGATAATAAGCTGAAAGTGAGCAATTTTCTAAGGGAAAAAATGAGATGGGGTTGAGCACCTAACAGCTGCCGATCAGAATTAAATGTGAGGATACTTACCTGACTGTTAATGAATGACAGTCTAACAGGTCTGTACTACTCTTCAATCTACCCTTTTGTATATAAATGAAAAAAGGTTCCAAAATATAAAAAATTGGAAGATTTCCATCTGCCATGTTTGAATCTCTCTCATAACAAAAGAAAATGAGTAATGAAATACATATTTATTAAAACTTAAGACTCTCTTTCCTCTAAACACCTGTATTATTTTATAGAATTATTCTAAGAGTATGATCTGATGGGATTTTTACGCTCTCATTCATGTTAAATATACTACTTAAGTTTAATAAGTTCCTAAAGAGCAACAAGTGTTTTTATGTTGGTTTGGGTTTTTTTTTTCTCCAGTGAAACTGGAAATGCTTTCATGACCCATCTTAAAATAACTTTTTCCTGTCTGCTAGAATTACAGTTATTTCTGATGGCAATCTACCACATGACTTTTTTTTTTTTTTCTGTCATATAATCCTGTATTATTTTTAATTTCCATAGCAATCCTCAAAGTTAGCTTATTGTGAGGAGGTAACAGATTTTAATGTGAATGACTTTACACTGAGAAATAAAGAAATTTTATGGGAGCGTAGGTGAGAAGAAAATCTATGATATCGGCATTGCAATCTCTTTATGACAACATTTCTAGGATTTTTTATTCTACCACTTTTTCCTGTAATTTAGTCCCATGTGATTTCTATTAAAGTGATGCAGAAAATAAGGTATTGTGAAGTTTTTTCTGACAACACAAATTAAGTGTGAAACACAGTAGCTTGCCTACAGTCCTTGCTTTTTAAAATGTTGCTATTATTTCAGATTATCTTTTCTTTTATTATTATTTATTTAATCCACCTGCTTGTAAAACAGATAATTAAATGACCTACCAGAGTATGGAGGGAAAACTGTAAACTTTCCCCAGTTCACAGAGAATAGATAAGGGGAAGAAATTACATATTTTGTTCCTGCGATTTCTATCAAGTATTAGCTGATCTTCTGGGTATGACAGAGTACACAGTACTAGCTTCACAACCTAAAGGGCAGATGCATATTTTTATTACATAGTGGCTGTGAGAACTGGAGAAAATTCCTGACTTTCTCCAGTAAAACTTCCTTGCATCCTTCAACCTTTTCTCCTCCCAGATATGTAGGAAAGAGTAGGAATCCAGCTTGTATCTCTTTGATATAAGTCATTGCTTCCCTCCAGGGTAGTGCTCCCAGATAATTCAAGAGAATACTGACCCTTTGTTTAAAAGGAAAAATGGGGGAAAGGGAGGTCGGAGAAGACAACACAAAAAAACCCACCTCTCATAGTCTTTTCTGAGAAAGATCCTCAGACAGGGAAAGAAAATAATGCAAAATTAAACCTTCAATATTCAAAGTAGTAAACAAATATAAACCATTCCTAACATCATCCACTGAAGTACTTAGGTATCATCTCCTTTCTTTTAATACAGAAACTGAAATAAAGAAGGTATTGGGGGATGAATTTGTAATAAAATCACTTGATAAATAGAGGTTCAACTCAGGAATTTTGGACTTAAGCCTTGGACTCAGGCCTGAAAGTGTGATAGGTCTAATAAACAGAAGAAAAAATGGGTTAAGCTACTGTAATGCCCATTACAGTTTTCAAGTCATTATCAGAGCCCACCCCGGCTGTAAAAACAAATAACTGACTGCTGATAGAGGAGCAATTATATACATACTAACTCACATTCATGGGTATTTCCCTTTCTGAATAAAACCATCTTCTCCTGAGAAATGCTTTTCACATCCTGTTAGTAATGACTTACATTGGGAAGCAGGTAATAGCGGCTGGTAACTTCAGTATGACTTGCATTCACCATTCCCCTCACACTTTTCAGAAGGCAGAAAGTGTTCACTGAAGCCAAGGGAGCCTAAATCTTTTCTATCTTCTTACCTTAAAGTAAGTCCAAAACCTAGCATACCACCAGCTGCATATGTATAAAAGTTACAGGACTTTAAAAAAAAACCCAAAAACTATTTCTATACATTTTTTTTTCACAGGGAAATCCACTAATAACTTCATAACAGAATAATTAATGAAGCACCTGTTGGAATGAGTCCAGAGGAGGGCCATGAAAATGATCAGAGACCTGGAGCACCTCTTCTATGAGGACAGGTTGAGAGAGTTGGGGACTTACAGGAAAGATGGTGAGGGACTATTTATCAGGGAGTGTGGCGATAGCATGAGGGGTGATGATTTTAAACTGAAAAAGGGGAGATTTAGATTTTATATTAGGAAGAAATTCTTTACTCTCAGGACGGTGATACACTGGAACAGGTTGCCCAGAGAAGTTGTGGCTGCCCCATCTCTGGACGTGTTCAAGGCCAGGCTGGATGGGGCTTTGAGCAACCTGATTTAATGGGAGGTGTCCTCTCCCTCCATAGCAGGGAGGTTGAAACTAGATAATCTTTAAGGTCCCTTCCAACCCTAACCATTATATGATTCTATAATAAAAAAGATAACGTATACATAGTCTAATTATAAGTAGGCTGTAATTGCAGGCTAAAAGGTAAAGATATAGTTAAATATACAGTATATGGTGGTGCTTTTCACTTCAAGACTCATGTGCTATAGGTACTTTTGTTGCAATCTACATTGATCTTTTACTCTACATGTTTTTCTAACTCAATACATAATTTAACACTACATGGCAAAACCCTTCTGTTAGAACCAAACCTCTCCAAGCAAGATATGGTGGAAAAGATGGGCCTAACCTCTAACATCATGAAATTAGTTTGATAGGGTCTATTCAACTGGATGCGGGAACAGTTGGAGCAAGCTGACAGCACGGATGAGACAAAACTGCATTCCTGCAGCCCATTACAAGGCTGGCTGAAGAATAATGACTGGGAGAGATTCTGTGGACCATTTCTAGAATAAAGCAGCAGGTGAGTGATGTATGAAGCTTGACCTTAGCTGCCAAACTGTCCAGCTCTCATCCATGTCAGGAATGATCCTATTCCCTTTGCCAAGTCCTTGCTGGAGGCACAATCTGGCTGACCCTACATAATTCTTCCAGACCTTACCTTCACTGACAGTTCGCCTCGCAGCTTTTACTCCACTATCAAATTTTCCTTTTTTTTTGCATCTGAACATGGAGACCTGCAAGTCTATCAAGTCTTTCATAGACCTGTTTCTACTATCACTGAAACATCAGTAAAAACATTGACTACACTGGTAAGCATTTCTACTACAAAACAAAAAGTGGACTCAGGTGATTTGCAGACAGTTTGGAGAACAAATATGTCACTACAAAGCAGCAATCTTCCGACCAGCAAAAATATTTCTGAATGTAACATAAAGTACTTCTGTAATCCAAGTGAATCTGAAGACTTAATCTGGTTTGATCTCTTATTAATCACTCCCTTTGTAGTTTCTTCCTGTCTCTGCTTTCTGATTTCTCTTATTTTGGCAATGTAGTTACTAAACATAATGATGGTCCTTTTATCTCAAGAAGGATATGAGCTACAAATCACTGCCAGTTCAGACAAATATCATGATGTGCATGCCATGTTTTCATATTTCACCCTAGACTGACTCCTGTCATAAACAAGATACTGAGATAAACAATTCAGCGGTGACAATGCTAAAATTCTTGTATGTTAGCCACTTGCTCGATTTACTTAAAATAGAAGTATCCATATGGGAGAAATTTCTCTGCTTCTAATGTCACAAATAAAAAAGCATAGAGCATATTCTGAGGTTTATATTATTTCAGCAAAGTAGACAGACATTTTAATGCCTTTCTAGGACAAAGTTGCAATGTTTATATGTTGCAGAAACCAAGTCTAAAGAGCCAATATAATTAGACTCGTAGATTTCATTTAGCTAGAAATAACCCTAAACTAACTTCAGTACCTGTTCTCCTAAGTAATATCATCATAAACAGAAACTAACATATAATGTGCTTCCCCAAAAATGAAGTCATTAATGTGGATCTACAGTGTTGGAGAATGAATTCACAATTGGCATACCATGATGGCAATAGCAACCACCAGCCAAATTCTTAACTTCCATATGGTCACTCGGCATGGTTGGTGTACTGGAGTGCTCAGACAATTTCTTGTTAACAAAGCACTGTTGGGAGCCATAACCAACCAGCTGTCATGATTTAGATTGTGTTTGGCATAGGATCAGCCTCAGGGACAGAAAGCCACTGTTGTTCCTTTGTGTAACTTTCTTGTGGGCCTACAGAACTCATCTGTGGCATAAACAACAACCAAAGAAAAGCCCATGCATACATTAAAACTAGTGCCCTCACATGCTCATTGGAAGTTGTTGCTTTTTATTAAATGTTTAAGAAAAAAAAAAACTTAAACACACCTATTTGTATATCTTTTTCCTGTGATGGGTTGACCCTAGCTGGATACCACGTGCCCATCAAAGCCGCTCTATCACTCTCCTCCTCAGCTGGACAGTGGAGAGAAAACCTAATGAAAGGCTTGTGGGCCAAGATAAGGACAGGGACATCACTTGGCAATTACTGTCATAGGCAAAACAGACTTCGGGAAATTACTTTAATTTATTACCAATAAAAATCAGAGTACCATAATGAGAAAACAAAAACTAAATCATGGTTAGCCTGCCTCACTGTGGTCTTCAACACGGGCTGCAGAGGAATCTCTGCTCTGGCTCCTGGAGCACTTCCTCCTCCGCCTTCTTCATTTTGGTGTTTCAGAATTGTTTCTCACATCTTGCTCCTGTCTCCATTACTCTCAGAATATTTTTCCCCCTTCTTAAATATGTTATCACAGAGGCACTATCACCATCAGCGACTGGCTTGGCCCTGGCCAGTGGTGGGTCCATCTTGTTCCTCCTCCGCCTTCTTCATTTTGGTGTTTCAGAATTGTTTCTCACATCTTGCTCCTGTCTCCATTACTCTCAGAATATTTTTCCCCCTTCTTAAATATGTTATCACAGAGGCACTATCACCATCAGCGACTGGCTTGGCCCTGGCCAGTGGTGGGTCCATCTTGGAGATGGCTGGCATTAGCTCTATCGAACATACGGAAAGCTTCTAGCAGCTTCTCACAGAAGCCATAACCATAGACCCCCCACTACCAAAACCTTGCCATGCAAACCCAATACATTCCCTTACAGAGCAGTTCCAGTGATCTATATGGTGATACATCACAGTTACTGAAAGAGATGGCTGGCATTAGCTCTATCGAACATACGGAAAGCTTCTAGCAGCTTCTCACAGAAGCCATAACCATAGACCCCCCACTACCAAAACCTTGCCATGCAAACCCAATACATTCCCTTACAGAGCAGTTCCAGTGATCTATATGGTGATACATCACAGTTACTGAAAATCACAGTTTTCTCAAAATCACAAGGGTACCAGGTAAGCTCCAAAGCCTCAGAGGCTTAAAAAAATGCAGGTAGAAATTAGGCTGAGGGAAATAAATGTACATTGTTGGGGTTTTTTTTAACTTTTTTTTTCTTTTATTTTTTAAGTCTAGAACACTAAAGTCTATATATTTGTGTTATTAGTGCTTGACAGTACACTAATTTCTAACTGGTTTTATTCATCCTTGTAATTCAGATGTGTTGTCAGCCACATTTGGATTAAGAATCTGTTCTAATCTGGAGTTTACCTGTGATCATTGCAAATATTTGCTAGTGTATGTGCTTTCCACAAAGAGGCAAAAGGGTCCCTCACGTGATTAGTTTACTGTGTGCAAAGAAAGGAATCTGAACAAGGTTACTATGCCTGCTGGGATACAGACTTTGGAGACATCCCAAAGAATGCATACATATCTGACAGTCTATCTGAAATGGCATGTAACTTGTGAAATCTCCCATATGTCATGATGATAACCTCAGGCAGGGAGAGAGAAAGAGACTGCACTAAACATTATATGTTTCTCTGCAGTAAGAGAATCTGGGGAAAGATAAGCTCTTTTCCCTTAATGCATTCCCTTCATAATTAGCTTTTAATTATATAATCTATCTTCATTTATGGCCTTTTAAATATATATTCATTATTATCTTATCTGACAGTTTGTCTTTAGCAAATGACCTTCATCTTCAAAATATTCTTTACGGACAGACAATACTATGTTACAAGAAACAGCTTTAAAAACAGAAATTAAAGATTCATGAGAGAACAGGCAGTTGTTTGATAATCATTTACTTTGTAATAGTGGATAGGAAGTAGTATAGCCTGTAATTCTAATGATTTATTTATCTGGTTTTATAATAAGCCGTTGCTGCAATTTTAATTGACATTTCCATTTTGTCATTAAATGTCACTGATAGGGATTATTCAGCTCATCTTTCTGGGATCATAATCATGAGAAAGCTAATGAATGGCAGTGAGAAATACTGCAACCATAAGGAAGAGTCAACTTACAATCCAGTGCTCAGAAAACACACTCTACTGATTAACACCATCATTTAACATCCTGGATGTCTGAACAAATGGAACATCAACAGGGAGGGAACAAGCCAGGTGTTGTCATAAGGACTGTTGATGTCTTTTAATATCACATATATGAAGTGTAAGATCAAGCTTTGGGGTGTAAAAAGAATTCTTTATCTCTGAAATATAAATGACAAGCCAAGAAAGATGCAACCAAGAATGGAAGTGCTATATGGTCTATATGTGTGCTATATTGTAGAAAGAGACAAAAGTTCCAAAGAAACCTTAACACTGCTTTGTTACTAGCATTGAAATGTATTCACAAGCCATTCACCATGGAAGTGACAGCTGCTTGACTAGGATTACTTCATTAGAAGAGTTAAGCAAAAATATTTTAGCTACATTGTAAAACTAAATGTTAAGACCTCAGAACCGGCTTCCTTCTGATCTTAACCTAGGTTATTAATTGGTTGGATTGACCAGGAAAAATACTCCCTGAGAAAGCAAAAGTCCTAAAGCAATCTCTCTGGCACAGTGTATTTTCCCTCACTCCACTGCTTTTTAGGGATACACTTGATGGAGGCAATAATCAGCTCCAGCTGGGAGGCTTCTTAATTTTTTTGTTTGTTTGTTTTAACTAACTGGGTACTTCCACTACATGGTGATATGAGCACTTCAGCATCATCACAGAAACATGCAAAATGTAATAAGTCACAGCAATAAGCAAAATTACTGTTTTGTATTTTAATATATACATCTTTAGTCATCTTTTGTAAGACCTTTGTTTTTTTGGTTTGCATGTTTACTTTTACTAAATAGAAGATTAAAAAATGATGAACAGAAAATATACTGTATATTTTACAGATATTAAGGCAGGGGAATTAGACTCTTTGCAGATGTGCTATAGCAATTATTGAACATGAATACTCAAGTAATTACTATGTTAAATACCTTATTCAAATAGGCAAAGTACAAATTAAAGCTAACCCAGTTAATCTGAAATCCATAGTTTGCTCCGAAGTGGTAATTTTGTCCCTTTTTATTTTTTTTGCTTTTTGCTTTCTTTTTAAATAAAGAACAATGAACATGAACGTTTTAAGCAGAATGGCCTATGTTTGCTACCTCTTTGTACCTTTGACATCATACCAAGAAGGAGAGGGGGTATATCTACTCAAGTTACTAAGCAGGAACAAATAGGCTAAATTAAAATAGACTGACTAGAAACAAAATTTGTGTTTACTTCAGTATGAACAGGATGCAAAACCAAATGATATAGAATGATGTATTTCATTGAAAAAAGACAGAAAATTTACACTTCACCTGACTAAAGTGAATAAGAAAGAGTTGTTTGGGATGAAACATATATGCATTCTAGTGGAGCAAAACCCATGAAATTTCAGGTGTGTAAAGTGCCTTCTTTGCTTTCTCTTCTAATGTTAATCTATTAATCCAATTGCTCTTCCATTCATAATAATCCACAAAAATGGGATATCTTAAATGGTATGGACTGAAAGAATTCTCCCCTCTGAATATCTCAACATTAGAAAATTCAGATATTCCTTCTAATGTATTTTCTACAAACTGAGTCACTGGCTAAAGCCAAGCTGTAACAGCACTGCTGTCACTGTAGGAGCACGGGAAGATGCAGTCATCCTGTTTCCAGACCAGTCCCTGGAGGAATGTTGGGCCCCCAAAGGGGCTTAGAAGTAAGCACTTAGCTGTTCAGAATAGCCAGACTTAGTCATTTCTGCATAACACCAGAAGCAAACTTTCTTAAGAAACTAAGGAAAGTGCTGACTGCAGTGACAGGTGGCACTTGAAGATTTAAATGTTGTACTTTGACTAAAACAGCAATTAGTTACCTAAGTTATCTGTGGAACAGATGGCATCTTATGAGGAGAAATGATGGATACATAATTTCATTTGAGTAATTTTAGATAGGTAGATTTGGGAGGAGTAACATGAAAATTTAATGGAATACTAATACTTTGTAATCGATATATCAACATTACAATTCATCTTAAAATAAGAATACTGTGTAATAAATTCAGGATTACTTCCTTCAGCAGTTTTTATTATAAGAAAAACAATTCTGGTTCTGGTTAGTGCTTGGGCAGTATATTTAAAACCAGAGATTAATATGGCATGGTATTGTTTTAATGATCTAGCAGACTAAGTTGTTAATCAGCAAAACTAAAGATACAGTTTTGTTCAACTAAGAAAAGAGCAACAGAAAGAGGACATGGAACTGAATTCTTAAAGACCATGGGTGAAGTATCCAACTGGCATATACCTCAAAGGGGTAAAACAACATTCATGAACTTTCCAGACTTCAAAAAGTATGGAGACAATGTTAGAATGAAAATAAGACTGAAAAATGAAATAAAAATGCATTTAGGGGAAAAATTATGCTGCTTCCTTTAGACCTTTAAAAGTTACATATTTTAAGCCAAGATATTCATAGACACTCACTTTATATTAAACAGAAAGGAAAAAGAGGTTTTCTCCAGAGAATAATTCTGCCAGCTATCCCAATCCTACACTAAATACAGAAGTGAACTAGAAGACTTGGTCAGGTTGGATGACTAGCTTCTGTCCTCTAAAGCTAGGCAAGATGAATGATATAGTTAAGGACAGAAAGATGAGTGATTACAGGTAAATTAATCCAGACGAATCTGATAACAACGCTTACTAAACTGATTGAGATTTTTCTACTGTAAGAATTTTTTTTTCTGTTGGAAACTGCTTTTCCTCATACATACAAAATTTTTGGGAGAACTTTCAATTGTAACAAGAAGATACTTTCACTAGACAGCAGGACTGGAACAGGGTAAGGAACTCAGGGACCTTGAGCGTTCATAGTGCCCATACACTTCCCACCTTGCAGAGACTTCTGATGGGCCCAGGAAATAAAAAGAGAAGTGGGGAGAGACTTCCACCTTCCACTTTTACCTGACCTTCTGGAAGGTTCTTCTCAATCCTGTGGGATAATATGCCATTGGGCCTGAACAGTATTTTATGGGGCCCTCTCCCACCCCACCATCCTCTCCACCAAGAAAAGAGAGAAAAAAAAATATTTTTCATCTTAATTGAAGGCAGCCTTTTCTTGTTGCTTGCATAAATATGAAATTTTAATATTGTCAACGATTCCCAAGGGATGGAATGAAATGAAGTCACTTGAGAGCTAAGGAATGGTATATTGTAAGATAGATGTTATTTATCTTGGATAATAACTACTAAATCAGGATCTAAAGGAGAATAATAACTATCCATTCTGTGGTATGGAAGCAAAGGAAGGACCTGATTAGGCTATGAGAGAGTTGTAGTGAAGCCAGAGTACACGTCAACATAAGCATCAATGTCTCATAAAATTCATGTCGCAAAATTAATTTAAATAATTGCTTCAAACCATGGCTTTAATGGCTTTAAACCCTAATGAAAGAACCTAAAACAAAAGCACTATAAGATGAATGACAGAGGACACAGCATAAGCAACTAAAGGGCTTCGGGTTAGGTCTAGTTGTATTTAACAACCTCGTTATTGCACAGAAAAGACACAAAAGGATCACAGAGATCAGAAATAAAATGAGGAAAAAACATTGCATGTAGTTTTACAGTTCGTAATTTAAAGAGAAACTTTCTGAGGAATAAAAAAAACCCTCCTAAACCTTAGGCCTGAAACCTACTAATCATAAAGAGGTGTTGTCCCTTTCTGAACTTTAAAAGGGATTGTACTGTTCTGATCTAGGGCCACCTAATAAGCACTTGCTTCTCTGCTATCTGTGATAAATATCAATGCTAGGCAGATGGAAAGGTATAACATAGATGTTACATCTTTACAATAATGTCCAAAGACAGACGACTCCTGCTTTTGGGGTGGAATCAACATTAAAGACCTGTTGTATTTCCAGTACCTGTGATTTTAAAGTGATAGGCTTGTGTTTTTTACAAGCTTATATCAGTTATAGCCATGCACTAAAAAACCCTGAGGAAATATTAAATGATAAAGACATTAAGAAAGTAATAATCGTTTTGTTTATGTCAAATTATCTCAGAGCACTTCAAAAACAATGCCATTATTAATATTTACGTATCCAGTTCATTTTAAATTTCTCATAAGAGTAGCTCCTCCATAAAGCTGGTTTTGAGACAGAAATCTGATAAACTTAAATGGTGCATACCTGTACGAGAATTTTCTTCTTTATTGTCTGAAAAAGATAACAGAGCCTAACAAATAAATCTTTAAGTTTAAGAAGCGCAACAAAATAGGACACAAAAATTATATTGTACTATACCTATGTGTGCTCCTACAAATCAGTCTTTCTAGTTTCAAGAGAATTTGTCAAGAAACTAGGTTCTGGTTTAAATACATTTGTTTTTCAGGAATAAGAAACAAAGAAATCAGCTGTAACAGTTAATTCAGAAAATAGCTTTTCAAATAAATTTAATAAATTTTGTTTCAACATTACGTATAACTTCCAAAGTATAAAACTGTAAGAAGAAACATTTACATTTAAATAAACATAACTGTTTTAAAAGAACTACTATGGCCTATCACATAAATCTATATTGTTATAAATATAGCATTAGAAAAAAAAAGCAGACAGAGAACTTAATCATCTAAGGAGGATCCTGCTAACCACAGCAATTAAGAGATGGGTCAGTTCCCTTTCTGCTTGAAACTGCTTATTTTTACTACTATGCATAACAGGTAACTCTTGCTTCAAAGTTCATATTATCTAAAATTCAATTGTTTTGCATGGATCTTTTCGTCCCTTTTTAGAAAAAAAAATTTAAATCAGCTCGGCAGCCTCATAAATGCAGGGAAAATTCTCCCTTAATTTGAAATCCATTATACTTCAATGAGGACAGGCACATTAGCACACCCTTAAAGAAAAGCTAAATTATATACTTACGACTGAGGCAGAAAGTTTTCAAGAAATTTCAAATCTCCAGGTAATTTAACCTGGGTAACAGGGATAAAAATTTAAACAGCACATCTAGCTGAAAGAGTAAGGTTCAAAGTTTTGTGACATTGATCATGCCCTGTTTCAGGGAAGTATTTCTGTGAATTGCTGTCAGCATGGAAGAATAATTTTTGCTCAGGAATAAACTTTGCCTAACATTAAAAAGAAAACCAAACGCAAAAAAATCCTAAACCAAAAAAAAAAAAAAAAAAGAAACCAAAACCAAACACAAAACCAAAAACAAGCCAAAAAGGCAATGGGAACAGAAGAGAAAGTAAGGTAGATTTGTTAAAAAAAGGAATGTTCTCCAGTAGAATGTTTTTTTTTATTCTAATTTGAATTTTGATTCTTTGTTATTTTAGCCAACAGCAATATTTAGAAAATCCTTAGAAAAGCCAAGGTCCTTTGGGTGTTTTAAGACAGAAAATAGACTTTGAGAACATAAATGTGCATGTTTTAAGTTAAATTAAATGGTCTAGGTCCATGTATTATGAGCTTCAAAACTAAGATCCAAATTTCAGATTTTCTGGTCACAGTTTGGTTTAATCAAGATACTGATTAAATGATTATAGGTTCAAGGTGTTACACAACAGTTAAGTTTTCAGTTTAATTTACTTCATGTCTTTTCTTCTTCTGGTTGGGTGTTATTGGCTTTTTGGGTGGGGTTTTTTGTTAGTTGTTTTGGGTTTTTTGGGTTGCCTTTTTTGCAGCACCTAGCTAAATTTACACAGATTTTTTTAACTATTTTAATTGCAATATGGCTTTAATGTACATCCACATTAATACAGTTCCTAGGATACTGGAGACAAAAAAATGTAAGGCAGTAAATACTATGGAAACAAAAAAATAAAAAACACAGCAGGAACCATTATCACCAATATGATAATTAGCCGGTAACTGAGTTGCAAGTCTCTGAATTTAACATAGGAATAAGCATGGTATAATTGTCTTGTAAACAGATGAGAGAACAAGACACTATTTTCATGACAAAGTGCATTGGTGTATGATATTTTATTTCTGGCAGTACAGTAGAACTAAAATAATTTTCTATATAGGTAGAATTTAAGCACATTACTCACAAGCATTAGCTCTAATTTCATTTTCCAGAATGTCCCAAGATAGCAAACTGACCTGGAGCAATCAAGACTACAAAGACAAGGCTGAATGGTATCAATCCAAAAGGAGTGGTATGGTTCAGTAGCTGCCACAAAGAAGCTGGGGAAGGAAATTAGCTCAGCAGACATTCTAGTATTATTCTATGCCTCCTAAGTATAAATTATTCTATAAAGGAATCTATATGTTACTTGAGATCTTTGAAATCCCAGTTGCTGTTAGTTCCTTGCTTCAGTAAAAGACAGTGAATTTAATAATACGTCAAACTTATTAATGGCATGCATTTGATGGCACCAGCAACACCACTGCTGTGTTAATTCTGTATATCTCTACATCAATAGTCTGTGAACGTCCTGCAGTAAATCTTCATATCTTTTCTGTTGACCAATTTGGCAGAAAGCATTCTGGCAAAGTGGATATCTGAATGTATTAATTTATGTAAAAATTTAAAGGAAAGAGCTTTTGATAACTGTACATAGAAGGCTACATAGAATTGCAAAGTAATGATCTGATATAATATCTATTTATTTAGTTGAAAACTTTCAGCACAATTCACTGGACTTCATTGCATAGGGATACAAAAGTCACGGCTTAAAAAAAAAAAAAAGGCAGCAATACAACCACTGTCCTTAGCAGAGTTTCACCTGATTCAATTGTTTTGATAATGCATGGGACTACAAAAGAAATTTCTTAGATTTAGGATTATGATAAGAAGTTTTCCTACGCTAACTACAGAATTATATTCTTCTGATAAAGATTTTTCTTCATGGCACCTGGTTGAATCCATGTGTTAAGTCTCCTGCAGCTGAGCTTTGAAGCAGCACTATTCCTAATCTTTTACTTTTTCTTGGGGAAAAGAAGTTTAACTTAATTCTTTTGACTTTATTGTTTTGGTAATCAATTAAAATGCTTATTGTTATCAGAAAACTGTCAGGAGACCTACGGTGAAAAAAAATAATTTCTATAGTCTAATTAGCTAAATTGCACTATTTAATAAACAAGATACCTACCTGTAATGACAAACAAATATTGTCACTAATCTTGGTCTATAGAGATTTTCTTTTTTTCTCTTTTTTATGATAGATTGCAAAATGCTAATTCTAATGGGATTTATGCAAACACAGAGAATGTGCTCCATATTGCATGTACTGACAGCATACTTTCCCACTCTGAAAACTACAATACTTATTGCTTTTTATAAAAGAGATATGATAAGAGAACTAAAAGTATACAAGGGGGGGTCATTACACTTGATTAAGGGAACAGATTTTAGACTAGATGAATAGCTCTCAGAGTATCCACTTCCAGGTCATCTCACTTTCAGGTAAACTACCGTGAATCTCAGTGCAGACAGGAGATATCACTGGCTGAAAGATTGTGTCATTGCTTTGGAGCAATTACAGAAGCATTGTAAAACAACAATAGAAAAAAAAGATTTGTCTGTATCCACTCATATTAGACTAAGAAGGCTGACGATTTCAGCCTACAGTGCTTAAAGTCTTTCATAACTTCAGAAAGCTGACATTTCACTTATTCAGTGTAATTAAATGAGATTATTTTCTCCATCTCTAATATGGATTTACTACCTAAAATAGGAGCCTAATTAAGTCCAGGTTGTAAATGACTTTGCGTGTTTGATTTAGCTCTAAGTTTTATTGCTATCTCTGTTTTGCTTGCTTTGATAAACTGTTGTTTAAAAGCAGCAAAAATGCAAAAAACTAAGAGATGATTTAACAGATTTTTATGATGCTTTTGGCTGTTTATTGAGGTACAAAATATTTGGTCTTGGGCAACTGCATGACAGGAATGCCTCAGCTTCACTTTAAAGCCAAAGGCAAAATGATTTTCTCTTGTAACCATATGTATCTGTAAGCACTGAATGCAGAAGCAACTTGCTTGTAAACATCATTACACAGCATTCTGAAATGAAAAAGCAATCTTGACAGACACCATGTGATGTTCACTTAAGCTCTTAATGTCAAAGCCCTCAGTTCTGCCCCTTGTTGTGAACTTTGGAGACACGGAAAGCTGAATCACTGCAGAGTACTCAGCAAATCAAATTCCATTCTGGCACTAAGTATCTAAACTGTCAGAGCAACTTTTGATTCAGTGTGTGGTCTAGTGCATTTATTTGGTTATTAGTGTGAACAGAGCTCAATGACCAGGAACAATTAATTTTCAATCCATGCTGGATTTCAGTGAGAATGGTGCTTTTAGATAATTAATGCTGACTCCTCCTCCACATTGCCAATAAATATAATTTGCTTTAAGTATTAATTAAGCAGACTAGGGCAGAACTTCCAATAAGCAGTATTTTAATTTAAAGATCAGTGATGTGAGAAAATTGTTTCAATGCCTTATGAAAGATATATTATTAAGGACTTGGGCTTTTTTTTTAAGGCAAAGATCCTCCATGTTCAGTCTCAAGCACAGAAAATCTCTAATTCAGCTTCCTGGAAATAAAGTATTTCACAGGTTTGCAAAGTGAATGAATGAAATAATCTGTCAGTGAATATTTCCCTCCAAGTCATCTGTCCTTACTAACACCTGTTCCTTTTTTATAGCTTGCTCAGAAAAGCATTCAACTGCTATCAGCAACTGTAAGCTCTCATACTGACAAATACTATCTATGATCTACTGACTTGCCAGCTCAACATCACTCAGTTTACTGACTCTCCAGTTTTGCCATTCCCTGTAGGACAATCTCTCTAAAGAGCATCCACATGATTGATGTATTAAAGCAGTTTTTCTACAGCAATTCTTGCGTGGACAAACATTGAAAAGTTGCTTATACTGTTCAGAAAAAGAAACAAATATACAAGCTATCCACAAAACAAGGAACTTTCTGAACAAAAGTCTTTAAGTATTTATGCTCTAGAGAAATGATAACATGTTGTTTGTTTCCTATGAACATGCTCCAAAAGCAGCATTTACGCTCATCTACAATATAGTGATCATCCAGGGAGCCAGTTCTTGTCCCAGAGTCATTGCGCTGGATCTGCTTTCTTCAGACAGAGAAGATATTGTAACATTTCAGTTTAAAACTAATAAAATCCTGATTGCTTAGTGTAATTCCCTAGATGGATATCTATCTAACTTTTTAACTGTTGTTAAAGTGACTCTTTCAGAGATGGAGTCATGAAAGCCATCATATTCTAATTTTCTGAAAGCTTGATAGAACCAATATTCTTAGTACAGATAAAGCGTAATGAAGCACTCTCTTTCCCATAGGAAAGTCCTCCACTCATATTCTTTGATGCCAACTAACCTTCACATCTGCTATTTCCCTATTGATTGCTACAACTTGGCACTTTTGTAGAGTGTCTGATGAGGCAATTCTATTCAATGACACCACTTCCTCTTCAACAAAAAGAGTGCAGTAAAATAGCAGTGTGTTTCCTATACCTTCAGGGGAAACGCTGTGTGCAAATTATGCAAACAAACATGTAGTCATCATTTATATGTGTGTATGTGGAGAAGAAGACCGTTTGTTCCTTTTGTACTGAATAATTGCCTATGTAAAATTATGCAAAGTAGTTCTGGTTTTGAATTTTTTAAGCAAATGAGGAGCCATCCTGGGTCCCACTTAAAAAATCCATCTCAAAATACATGGTATTGACTATGGAAATAAGCTTGAAATTAGTCATCACTTAAAATATGATCCAAACATGTATTTACAAATCAGTAATGCACATTAGAGAATATCTGAACAAAGAGTATAGGTTTTTTGCTGTCCTTGAAAACAAAGACATCAAAGATTTTTTTTCAAGTAAAATTAAATAATTTCTTCTTGACACATATTACACTAATGTAATATTTCATTCATTTGAAATTAAAATGGGAAGTAATATCAATTATCTAATAGTCCTCATTTATAATGCTGTGGAAAATACCAGCATGACAAAAAGAAAAGCACTACATGTTTAAATTAAAGATCAAATATAATATTTTGGTTTCAAACAAACTGAAGCTATTAAACCATTTCTGTTTTATTTGCATTTTACTTAGGCTTTCCTCAAGCACATGCCTCCGGATGTGTAATATCCAACTGATTTTCTTTTTATTCTTGTTGTGAAACTTCAGATTCTTTAAGCTTTAATTGCCACAATTTGTTCTCTGTCTACTCTTACTTTAAATTAGCTCTTTTACTCTTTCTTTTTTTTTTTCCCTTCAACATTTTTAAGCCTAGATTCACAAAGATATTTAAACACCTAATACCTACTCAAATCAATAGGAACTTGTTTGTGAAAGAAACATCGAAAGAATAAATAAGAAATAAGTATATAGTTCCATTTTAGGACTTTCAGGTTGTATAAATATTTTGATAGATTACTCCCACAACAACTGATTTAAGTTGAACCTGTACAACTTAGAAAAAAAAATTGAGAGCAGGACAGAAAAGAAAAAGTTATTCACCTCTTAGTCAACTTTTCTACTAAAGAGTAGAATCAGACATAATTCATTCTACTGACAATATTTTAGCAAAACTGCTAAAGTTTCCAACTCAAGACTATGATTCACCTGGGCCAGGTGTGAGACCCGTAATTGTCTACACCATATGTCCTGGTCTACACCATTGACCCTGGAACAGTTTTCACCTGTCCTAAAGAATAACCTCTCAAATGATACCTGCGTTCCACCCTGAGATAATAGCCATGAAGATGTCAAGTACATACCAAAGATTGTTCCTAATAGGTTGTTTTGTGCATTATCATCTAATTTTGATGAAAAAGAGAGTTAGTCCGGTGACCCTGACTTTAAAAATGGTCTTGGCCTGGTTTATTTACTACTAAAAATGTAGCCTGAAAGTATACAAGACAGAGACATATAATGCGTTTGGAATAATATACTTCAGATACTATATAAAGATTTCTGTATATATTTTATTTTACTCTCTAATAAAGATTTCTTTTTACATTTTACTTTAGTCTCTAAACAATCCATTTCAAATTTCTTACTTCAAAATTTTGGATCCAAATTAATTATTTTTTAAGGCAGGTTTCAAAAACTGGAACAGTCTTCCCAAAAAGGCGGCCAATGCCCCAAGCCTGTCAGTGTTGAAGAGGCATTTGGACAATTTTCTCAGTAATTTGTTCTAACTTCTGCTCAGCCCTGAAGTGGTCGGGCAGTTGGACTAGGTGATCGCTGTAGGTCCCTTCCAACTGAGATATTCTAGTCTAGTCTAGATTTAATAATTTTTCCCCTGTTTCACTTTCTAAGCAAGAAGCACAAAAATACAGAAAAATAAAATTTGCAAAAGAGAATTAATGATTAAAAATCTGTAAGAGGGTACAGTTTGTTCTGGATGTGGGATTTTATTTTTTTTTCTGTAAACAAGGTCGTTAGTTTTGCTGTGTCAGCCTACTAATTTGCCATATGCATGCAGAAACCCAAACATGTGAAAGAAACTGGAATCAATAACTGCAGTGTTGTCATCTTCCGCTTCAAGGTGATTCCATGTTCTAAATATTCACTATGTCAATTATTTTGCTTGTTAATTCTTGCTATTCTTGTTTAATGCAGGAAAACAACCAGACAAAGTGCTTTAAACAATGGTCCCTTTCCTTTAAATGCATTAAGAGTTTCTCTAACAGTTAATTAAACTATATCACAATTTTGGAAACCTAAATACTATTTTAGTGGATGGCAACATAAAAATGTTTGGAGCTTGAAGTAGCTTTAGAAATTGTAATCTGTCTATCTCATCAGATTTTTCATCATTTCTTGCTTAACACCTACTGAGCTTTAATAATTCAGTTGATGCAATTTGCGGAACTGTACTCTTCAATTTAAAGTTTCCATGAAAATTCTGGCATAGAATATGTCAAGATTACCACATACTTCCAACAAAATATGCAAACAACACAAACACATTCCTGGTGCACACATCAAAATCCTACGTCTGTCACCCTAATTTAATAAAAAAAAATTAATTGGGCTCATAAATGTAAAAAAATGACAAGCCATACAGCAGATGACACAGCAACATCTGTTCTGCCGGTGGAGGATAAATGTACTCAACCTCTAATATGATCAAGCATATAGAGTTAGATGAGCAAAAGAAAATAGAGGATTGTGGTTATTGTTTGTAATTTTTAGTTTTGTTTCTGAAAGATGGGGTTTTGCAATCACTGGCTTAATTTTAGAAACACTCATTGTGAACAGTTCAATCTTTTAAAATATGACTTTAACAAACACAGACCAGAACTTTGGCCATATTCCAGCTCAGACTGTAAGCCAAAATGTGAACCTTTTCTGTGATTTAAAAGAGAATTTTCTTTTTGGTTTTTGTGTTCATTTCAGTGCCAACATGAAAGAAAATAAAGTCTTCACGGCCTTTAAACCAATAATCTAAAATAAGGCAAATATCCCCACAGTGCTAGTTAAGTCAGCCAGTTTTATTATGGAATTAGAATTATTTGTAATATTCCCTGTAAAATTAATTAATTTGCATACATAGATAGTTTTTAATCACAACCTCTCCCTACAGTCATACCGCAGTTTATACGTATTTCAAAGTTGCCCAGTGTTTAAATAGTGAGCAAAAATTTTATAAGATTCATCCCACTTGCTTGTAGCCAGCTTCATATCAAGTATCTAGACCAAGGCAATAATCTAAGATTCTCTATAGTCAATGGGAAAGTTCTGTAACTCTGGAGAACACTTTCCTTTCAGGACAGTTATTTAAGGTACTATGGAAGAACTGCTTTCCAATGCCAATAGGATGAATACTTGAGAGGAGAGCAGGTATCTACATTTTAGAGTGAGGAGAAATCTGCCCTACATGTTTCAAAAACTACACTTTTCCTAAAAAAAATAAATCATCTGGAGGGGTTTATTTTCCAGCTTTGAGACCAACACACAGGACCTTCCTATTAAATTGTCTCAATCAACAGTTGAGATTCTTTCTTTACTAATCCACCAGTTTACCAATCTATTGGTAAATTTACCATGTATCAATCTATTCCTAATACTTCTACTCTACAGATTTTGAGAAACTTCAGGAATACAGCCTATTCCTGGCTGTACTCATTATCATTTTAGGGATGCCATGCCTCATTTTACAATATATCTATAAAAGAATCATAAATTATCTTTGCTACACATTTTACCTATGAAGTAAAACTAGCTACATTAGCAGTTGATAATATTATTAAAATGGGGCTTGTATAATGCAATATAGCATAAGAAAATAGAATAATAATATTTTGAATGACCAATACGTAATAACAGGAGGATTTTGATGTCTTGAGTCCATTACTAATGTCAACAAATGTAAAAATAAAAAAAAAAATCTCAAATCATATGAAATTACAACTGCAACATTTGTAGGTTCTAGTGCTTTTGGTTTTAGATTTGTTCCACTAGAAGTTAGAGATTCAATTTATCTAAGTAATTCTATTAATTCTGAAAGGAAAATTGAATACCTGAAGATTAAGACTAAGAATCTTAATGTTTTTTGGAATTGTTAAGAAATTTATTTTGAGTATTTAGAATTAAGCTCTACCTTGGAAATAAATCCAGAAATCCATTATTAGCTGAATAAGAATGCAAAAAACAATGGCCTTAATACTGCTTATGAGATGAGCCTTGTAGTTTCCCTTCAATCCTCCTTTCATCTTTGATGATCTGATTTCAAAAGACAGCCATTCAGAAAGCCAAATCGTCTTAATTATGAACAGGCTGTACAAAAAAAAAAAAAAACCAAGAAATAAAAACAAAAAGAAAAACCAAAACCAACCAAACAAAAACCAAACAAAAAACAAAAACCAAAAACTTCCTTAATTTCAGAAAAGGCATTTCTTGTATGTGGCACCTGTGACTTGGGGAGGAAGCTATAACTGAAATTGCAGTGTTCCCTTTGCTAATTTCTGATTTTATGCGTAGCCCAAAGCCCTGATTAGAATACCACTGTTGGATTACACATCTATAATGAACTATGTTTAGCGTCTGTACTTCAAGGAGCAAAGCAGCTTTTGCATTTCTGATGCAGCTATCAGAAATACTATTTGTAGCCATAAATTAAATTAAGGAACCAAACTGTTGGTTCTGTTCAATCCAATGAAATTCCTCAGCAATTCAACCTGAATAAAAATACACTTGTATGATAACAGTCTGGATAGGCTTAGATTGAAGTTCTAGCATCAAAGAAACTATTCTCAGAGCTTCTTTGCCAGATAAGGTAAAAAGGTGAAAAAAGAGCTAGACAGCCTCCCCAACAAATCACAGATGATGTTTGGTGCTACTCTTCCTTCACAGAAAGTTCCTTTAGGGATGTGTCTTTCTTTTTCAGAAAGCGGAAATGTATGAAAGAGTACATGAAACCTCTATCAGACAAGTCATATAGGAGCTCCGTAAGAGTTTTGGAAGATTCCTTGTAAGTCTAGGAAGACAAGTTGCTCATGTCAAAAAATAAAAACTGAAAGACAGAGAAACAGAAAGTGAGAGCAACAGAAAGAAGAACAGTAAAGTTTCTATCTTACCACTGACCTTCTGTTGCAGAAGAAAGTAAGAGTTCTTTAAAGACCAAAAAAGTCAGGTCTTCAAAGACTTCCAGAATATTTGTTCTGTTTTATAGCTCATTGAGGAGGAGTTGATTTCAATTCTCAAATGTAAAGATAGCCTGCTCAAATATAAGTATTTTAAGGGAAGCGATACTACATCCTTTGTTAATACTGGGGAAAATTGCTTCACCAGAAGGGTTGTCCGGCATTGGAACAGCCTGCCCAGAGAAGTGGTGGAGTCGCCATCCGTGGAGGTAAATAAAAGACATGTAGATGTGGTGCTTAGGGACAGGATTTAGACGTGGAGTTGGTATTGTTAGATTAATGGTTGGACTCAATGATCTTAAAGGTCTTTTCCAGCCTGAATGATTCTATTATTCTAAAGCATGGTTTAGTATATTTTTTGTATAAATGGGTAATCTATATTGTGCAGATTAACGACCTTGAATACATTAAATACAAGTTTAATTAATGCATGGATACTGAAAAACGCTTAAAAGACATCCATATCCAATAAAGCTTATGTAATTATTACCAGAAGTGTGTTGCAAAAAGGATGGTTTAACCAATCTCAACATGTATTGTGTTTGGAACAATGACTAACTCTGGAGAAGAAATTCATCAGTATAATAAGACTTCAGGTGGTGTCCAGGGCAATTCTGGCACTGGAAATATTTCTCTACACAAAGCAATGCTAATGCAGTTGGACAACATCTCAGTAGTATTATATATAAACTGACAAGGTGGAACCAAGAGTTCACCTCTGCTAATGAATGGAGGCTTTCAGGCTGCTTTGGTGGGCAGGAGCGCAACACTGAAGGTTGTTCATATGGCAGGATCTCACACACAACTGGCTAAACTAAGAGACAGTTCACTCTGGAGAATTGTTTCTGAATCATGTTCCCAGGATGAGTCATAGATCAAATCTGCAAACTTTACATGGCCACATGGTGATAGATCTATTTGCTTTGAAGAGCAAGATGTGGGGTTTTTTCAGACTCTGATAGTTAAAAATGTTCTCAAACGTACTCTCAGTTTCCTAAACAAACCCTAACTCTGAAATCTCTTTCCTAAAGAATGCTGTTTGCAGTTGAAGTATTCTCTGTGATCTAGCTCAGTTCCCTTTCCCACCTTGCTCCTGATCTAAAGACAGACATAAAGAGAAAAAAGCTAAAAAGAGAAGAGAAAAGGAAAGTGTTCTTGCCCTATCTCCTGGGGGAAAGCAGGAGAAGAAGAAGAAAAGAAAGGTGATAAGTCTAGATAGCAATTAGGTTATGCATCTCTGAGGAAAAAGCCTTGTAGCCAAACCCAGAGTTCAGTCATTCTCTTACAACTGATGCTGTCAGCAGTGCCATTACAGGCCTTAAAGAGGTCAGAGAGTGAAGCGCATCACGTGAGAGAAAGGAAACAAAATGGCTTACCAGTTCAGACAAAACTTACAATAGTACATAAGGACAACATACATTTTCCTAACACACACTTTTAATTTGTTTTTGATGTCTCTCTTCAGCTTCCTTTAAAAAATAACTAGTGGGGACTCAACTAATATGTTAGATATTTAATTCAATATTTTATTTATTGTGAATGACTAATCTTGTTTTTAGGTTGAAAGATATTCTTTGACAGGACTCTGAAAAGCATTTGTATGTGTTTCATTGGTTTCTAAGAGCTGTAGCTGGAGACAGGTCTAAATTATAAACATGAATACTGTGATTTCGGAGCATAACTATTCATGAATATCACATTTTCCAGCAGCTTAAGAGTGCTTACTATCTGGGTATAATGGTATATGGATTATATACCTGGATATAATCTGGTATAATGCAGTATAACTCTTTGCAGAAATTAAAAGTTGACTAGTCCTTGTGCTCATTTTTCAGCCCATAATGTAGGAACAGGGAAAAGGGTACGAGGAATGAAAAATGGGGAATGGGGAAAGGGAAGGGAAAAGACACAGGGATGGCCAAGGTGAGAGTGGAGAGGTAGTGGATTTCTAATACATTCCATCTATTTTTAGTTTCATGCTTCAGCACTGAACTGGCAGTGAAACATATGCTCTCTGACAACCCTTGAAAAGGGAGAAGGGTCAACACAGCATTTCAGTCACTTTGTCCCAGTACCTAGAGAGTTGGTTGGAGTGAGTGAACTAGTGAATTGTGAATTAGTTCTGCTTTCTGCCCTCAGATTCAAAGGAAAGACAGTTCACCTCAAAGAACTTAATGGCACCAAATTTATCAGAATTTCTTCCATTTAGAATTCAAATGCACTGCTGCTCTTGTAGTCTGTGTTAATGCATCTTCTAACCTACCTACCTACCTCTACCTAGGTTCCTTGATCTTTTAAAGAAAAAAGTAGAATTCAGTGTTTTGAGGTCTCTGGACAAAGCCTATATCTCATTCTCACAGACTCTTGTCATTGCAAATTCATTTCTTATATGTGCATGGAGTGACCACAAACCTTGCTTTACATGTTTGTAGCTTTGCCTGCTTTTTTGGTACATTCAAATTAGTAGCGGTTACCTGAGTAGGTATTCCTGCAAAGAGGGAATAATCACAGGAAAAGGGAAATAATGCATTTCAACAGCATGTGTTTCTAGCAGATAGGCCCAAACCGTGATGACCAAAAAGAAGAAGAAAAAAACCAGAACAGATTGCATGGTATTTATTTTTAATTCCCTCTTTAGTCAAAAGTGCCACATGTGTTTTTATGCATAAGAACAAGTCTGTATTTGTTACACTCAAATATAATTTATCTATAAAGTGAAATTTTAAAGCAAACTGAACATAGAATCATAGAATCGTTGAGGTTGGAAGAGACCCTTGGGATCATCGAGTCCAACCATCTACCCTACTCTACAAAGTCCTCCCCTACACCACGTCCCTTAGCACTGCATCTAAACGGCCCTTAAACACAGCCAGGGATGGTGACTCCACCCCCTCCCTGGGCAGCCTGTTCCAATGCCCTATCACTCTTTTGGTGAAAAATTCTTTCCTAATGTTCAATCTAAACCTACCCTGTTGGAGCTTGAAGACATTCCCTCTTGTTCTGTCACTAATTACCTGTGAGAAGAGACCAGTACCAACCTCTCTACAGTGTCCTTTCACGTAGTTGTAGAGAGTGATGAGGTCTCCCCTAAGCCTCCTCTTCCTCATACTATGAGGAAATTGTTCATGTTTATACCAACATGAACAAAAAATTGTCTTCCATTAGTCTTTGTCACTCCGTGGATATTTGAGAAGCTCAGAAGTGGTGTTTCTTTTATCGCACCAAACAATTGATATGCACTGGTAAACTTTTGCAGCATTCAGCTAAAGGTTCTATGTCCGTATATGCCTATGTGCTTGTACATGCATATTTATTTTTTAAACTGATAAATGTCATTTGCCAATTCCAATGTTCAAACTCCGATTTGAAAAACCAATTGAAGTTATACAGGCTTTGTGCATGCCAATGCCAACATCACTCACAATAAATGAGTGACATTCATACCCTTTTTCTTGATTTTATTCTTTCATTTCAAAATTTCCCGAGGGAGGTGGTTACAAAATGGCTAGGGTAAAAAGTGGGGGGAAAGGACAGGGGGTGGGGTGGAAGACAGGACTGAAAAGGGTCAGCAGCATGGATCTTTGTGGAGAAAAAGCAGTGCAGGAAGAAATAGAAGATATTGTAGAAAAGTAAAGCTGAAGTAGAAAAATGTGTCCTGAAGAAGAAAAGGAAAGAAATTGGCAAATGTAAATGACAAATAGAATAGTCCATCAGATAAGTCCAAGGTGTGTGAGTCAGCTTTCCTGAATTAGTCCCGTATCTGCCTTTCACCAAGTGATCTTAAAAGAGATGCATTCCCTTTTAGTGCTTCAGCTTCCTTATCAGCAAAACAAGGATATAAAATACACAACTCTCACAGTGAGCTAAGACCTTTAATTTGTGATACAGAAGTAATGACACTAATCTACTGCTATTAGAGAATGAAAAATTACTTTGTTTTTTACTATTTGGTATGCAAATGCCTAGTACCCATAACTGAGGAAAGTTCCATTGTGCATGGTACTGTACAAAAACCTAGAAAGAAAAAAAGTGAAAGGTACAGATATGAAAAATGATGAGAAAAACCAAGGTACACAGCAACTTCACAAAAAAAAAATTGTAAACCACACATCAACATGTGCTGTAGTAGTCTCATTTGTGTGTGAGGATGGAGAATTGTGGTACATATAGAAGCAGGGTGGAATTAACATTTTTGTTCTCAACTGTCTTTCATTAACAAAACAAACACTGGGGTTTCAAGAAACAGACTGAGAGACCACAGAAATCCGAGGCAATGAAAAATCTGAGCTTTTTTACCCAAGAACAGCTAGCGTGAGATAAGTACCTTTTATGAAAACAATGATTTTGATTTTGTGCCAGACAGGAAGGAAGACAGACTTCTGAAACTTCAAAATGCTCAATAGTGACAAAAGCAGTCAAGAGAAAGGAAGAGAAGTTCATAACTAAGAAAAACTCAATTTGAGAAATACTAATACACTTATCAGGAATGGAAACTACAAGCCTAGCAGCAGATGAGATTTAGAATTTACTTTTAAATTTATTTCTTTCTAGGTTTTCTTTGTTATTCCCAATGAAATGGCCCACCAGACCTACCAGGCATATAACAGACTTGTAAAACCTTTCTGGTTTTACAGGTCTTCCTTTCCATGCTCAGAGTGGATAAGTAGATCTTAAAAGGAGAGAGCATTGACAATGTCCACCACTTTTTGGCTTCTAGAAGGGGTTCTAATGTCCTGCTTCTCAGACCATGAACAGAAATTCAGTGATCTGGAGGACTTAATAAAACTTTGGAGACAACATTCTCCTTTTTAAAAAAGCTATTTCACTGGGATATTTGAGTCACAAAGATAATAGCATTTTCAATGTGTATCCCCTGTGCCCTCTAAGATTTTAAAATTAAGCAGGTTTTAATCTAGCAGTTAGTTTGTCTGATTCTCTTTTAGGTTCTCCTTCAGCTTTGGCCAGGTTCCAAAGCTTTTTTAAGAAAGAATTCAATGGACTGCTGTATAGATAATTTATGCAGAAATTACTGTCAGTTTCATGGGCAGCTACTGAGCCTTGCTGTGATTGGAACTGATAACTATTACCAAGATATGATAATTTCATTTAACATTAGGAAACCATCTGGTGCCTTCATTTCTTGTTGTAACATAATGCCATTGTTTTACTCAATCCACTCTCATTAAAACAAGATAAAGCAGCTAAGGAAAAACATACACACAGATGATAAATGTATCCTCTCAATCATCTTTGTGTGAACTCTCCCAAAAGTCATACTCTCATAGATTTTTGAAGTACAAGGGGACTACTAAAATCTAATCTGAGCTTTTGTATATTGAAGGCTATCTATTTCATTGAGTAGCCTCTACATCATAAGCACAATGTGCTTGGGCTGTGCTGTATCTATTTTCCTCACAATGTCTGCATGTGATGGATGAATCCAGCCCAGTCCTAGGTAACTTGTACCAGTGGTTAATTACGCTTGCTTTTAAAAATAAGCACCTTATTTCTAGTCTGAATTTGCCTAACTTCAGCTTTGAAACATTGGTTCTCATTATGCCTTTTTCTGCTAGATTAAACAGTCATTTGCTGCCAAAAGACTCATTCCCATTAAGGTACTTACAGACCATGATCAAGTCACCTCTTAACCTTCTCTTCAGCAGATTAAACAGACCAGTCTTCTTTAGCCTCTAACTACAATGCTTATTTCCAGACCTACAGTCATTCTTTCACCTTTAATGAACTCTTTCCAATTTTAAACATATTTTCAAAGTGTGGTCACCAGAACAGGACACAGTAGTTCATTAACAGTTTCCCTAATAACATATAAAAAGGCAGTGTTACTTCCTACTTGATATTCACTTGTCCATATATCAGATAATATAGGATATACCATTTAAAACCCTTTAGCTTACTGATAAAACAGAAAGTATTCTAAAAGGAATTTAAAATGAGAATATTTATCCATTTTTTTTACACACAATGCAGAAAACATTCGCAACTCTTCTATTTATATACACTATCTCTCCTTTTCTGTACTAGCTTTATGCATAGCCACTTCTGTCACTTAAGATATTTTTCTGATAGTTTTTGTCTTCCTTTATCAGTTACCTGTTCTTAAGCACTTTTTATATTATAATTTAGCAGTAATATCTATGAGCTGTTCGACTCCAGTAGTACCTTTTGAGGAAATTCCACTTAGTCTTATTTTAAAATATTTTCTTGCATTTTCATTTTCTTCATGTAAACAAAGTACATTAGCTGAACCATAAGAAAAGTTGCAGTTACTTCTAATGCTTAAGTTTGGATCTATTTAATTAGGTAAATAATACCAATTAATTTACAAACTACTAGATAAGAAAGTATACATCAGTACACATTAGAAAAATATTTGTAATCATTTGGTTGCTACCTGGAAGAGAAGTTCTTAACTATCAATACATTTTCATGTCACAAAACAATTGTGAACCATGACCTGTTCACAGATAAAGCCCAGAAAATAAGCTTGTTTAACAGAATAAACCTTAATTTGACCTAAAATGTATTAGCTGAATAAAGAAGTCCCATGTTTTGTTCTGATTTCTCTTTTTCATTCATAGTGAAGAATTCATAAATGTACTAAAAGCAATACCAAATTAAATGATCTGACACTGTAACTCCATTGTGTATAAATCTAGGTTATTTCAACTGCAAGCAAAATTCTTCTGTGCAAGATGTGCAATTGCTATTTCATTAGAAGTATGTCCTCTCTAGCTCTTGGATACAATATACTAGATAAACACAAAATATATCTAGATAAATAGAAACAGAGGATGGAAGAGAGTAGAAAGAATTATGCAGAAAAGGGAGTAGTTTATTAATATGCAGAGGGGAAAATCATCCAGAGAAAGAGAAATAGTTTAAAAACCCCACAGATTATGCTCATACGAAGAAGGAAGAAGAGTGAGTAAGAGAGAAAATTAAGAACAAGGAAAATTAAAAGTTAAGAAGATGCAGAGAAAAATGCTTCTGGCAACCACAAGGAAAGACATTGCTACTTTAAACTTGTTTCCTAATATTTTAGAGTCCATAATTAAAATCTGAATTACAACAAGTTCAACGTTTTCTGCCAGACAAAAATGTAATTAAAGCCCCATACTGGTGACTCAAAAGATACCTGGTGTCAGCTCTTTATGTCCTGAGACTTAAGCCATTTTGAATCTTTTAAAAACCTCAGCTGTTAAACTTTCAATGTTTCTTTTAACTATTTCACATATTTCCTGACAGCAAGAATCTTCTAATTGATTAGTTATTTCTATTAACTTCATAAGTTTCTTCTCCAACAAGCATTCTAGGAAAAATACTCAGAACCTTAACTATAAGTCAAGCAGTGTAAAACATTCCGACATGCTGAAGTTGAATTGATTTTTATTTCCAAGTAGAAGCTGAAAGTCCTATAATTTTTTTAAAAAATAAAACGATGTGTAGACTTCAATTGACTCTAAGGTCATAAGATTAAACAGTGACTATTTAGCCTTGTTATATAAACAAATTTTGTACTCTCTGAATCTAATGAGAGGAACTGACCACACACTCCTCTATTTCTGCACCAGTTTACAAGTTACCTGGGACCTCAGTTTGTCTAATTTCAAATGCCAATATAACTGTCTCTTCAAAGATTTAGGTGACAGCATAATAACTCATATAAATAGAATATACTAGCTAGAAGTCTTCAAAATGTACCAAAGATTGGACAAATAATGTTAAAGACCTCTCTCTCTGGAAAGTCTGAGACACCTCTGTGTTATCAAACACAAGGAGGTATAGAACAAACTATTCTCTCTCTCTTCATGCATACTTTTCACTAATTTAAGCCCACTTAAATGCTTGATGAAGCTAGAAAGCAGATTTCTTTCTAAGGTTTTCTCAGTCGAGCCACTAATATCCTCAGTGTAGTCCAGTTGCTTGAACAAAGACTACAATTAAGTATAATGCTACTGAACTGATATTGTAACTCTAAATCTGACAAAACCCATTCTTTTACACAGCTATACAAGATTATGAAAAAAAAATTGTCAGAGAAATTGCCTTTTATATCCATTGCTCCTCAGCAAGGTGCACAAACTTCCCCACCACGATCAGGATACAGAATCTTTTCAAACAGAATATAAAGCTTACCTTAAAGAAAGTCATGGTTGCTCCATCTTCAACTGCACCGTACTCTATCTTTGTCTGCTTGGCCAAATCATCAGCAGAATCAATAGGAGACTCCATGCGTTCCACTGTCAGAAAGGCGGCTAGGTTAGCAGTGTACGAGGAAATGATGATAAGTGTGAAAAACCACCAAATGCCTCCCACTATCCTGGTGGAGAGGGCTTTGGGCATGAGCTCAGAACCTAACGAAAACCAGGGGAGAAAGGTGAAACCAGTGCACAAAAACCAATTAATAAGTGTTCAGCAATTTTTGCCACAGTGGGGAAATGGAATCACTGTGCAAAAGAATCTTTAAGCTACAGGCTTACATGTGCTGCTTGTACAAACACACACAACTGAAATGAAAAATAAGAACTGATTACACTTATAAAGACATTTTTTTTTTGAGCTGTGGGAATCAAAAGATAGTAATGGGAGACTTGATGATCAGTGCCTTTTTAAAGTTTATAAATATATATAGAGAAAGCAATGTTTAAAAAGTAGTTACTTGAACTGGCTTTTCACAAAAAATCTTAGCTGGACTGAACCTCTAAGTTAATACTAATATTGAAGCTCTTATACAGTTCCTTATCTTCAAGGCACTATATTTTAGTATTTTGTAAAAACTTACTTGAGTAAAAATAAGCTATCAATGAAAGGAGCAGATATGAAATAAAATATTTCACATCTGAAATGCACAAAATGAAATCTATTATGAATACACTTTTAACTTTTTCCATTTGCATTACTGTAAATGTTTATTTGACTGCTTAGACAAAAAAATGAACATCTCCCATCTCTATAGTTAGCCCCACAATTTCAGATAAATATGGGTGGCTATACCACACACTTAATTTGATAGAGCAATAATGAAAATATTAGACCGCTATGCATAAACTAGATAAAGATAGATTATAATGCATTGCTGGAGTTGCCTGCTCATGGCACTAAAGAATGAAGGGGGTGACAGACACTGTATAGTAATTTGCATAATTATTAATGCTAATTTAGAGTCTAATGAGATAAATTGAAGCACATGAACTCCTCTTGTGCCTAATTACTAAAAATAGGAAAAAAAAAAATCAATGTAATTTACAACCACAAATATTTATTATAAATGAGCATGTATGGATTTTTTTCCATAACACTAGAATTGAATGGAATGAAATTTCTAATGATGTCAAATAAACAATTTCAAGCTTCATTGCAAGAACTTTACATAAAATCTTTTAGAAGTATCCAGAAACTTGTTTTCAAAGAAACAGTTTTATCATATCCATTATACCATCATACCAAAATAATCATTTTTTGTTAATTGGTCACTATGGTTGCTTTTAAATCTCCTGGGTAAAATGGAATGAAGGCAAGATGGACTATTTTATTACTGTTAAATTTTAGTGTTCATATTGAGTTACTTAAGGAACTCGTCCAGCAAGGTAACACATCTTCATATAAATTAAAGATTATGCCAAACTTCCAACGTCAATGCCAAAAAAGAACAGAAAGGGAAAAAAAGAAAAAAAAAAAAAAAAAAAAAAAAAAAACAAAAGAAGAAAACAAAAGAAAAGGAAAAAAGAAGTGGTATCATAACTGGACTATCGTATTTAAAAACAGCCCATCTTACCCTGCAGTTCATCTTACCCTTGCTGTTTCAAACAAAAAAAGCTGACAGACTTGGACATGACAGCCAACTCCAGCGCCAGACTCTGCCTAGAATTCTGCAAGGAAAAAAGTAGAAAAGTACCTTTCTGATGCAGTTGCTCCTAGGCCCTGTTAGTCAGACACTTAGACACCAAAACACTAACAGACTTCCCAATAAGCCCACCATCACCAAATCTTTTTAACTGCTCTCATTTCATTTAAAAAGCAACACCAGTAAAGTCAAATAGGACTGGGAAGAAAAGAAGAGGAGTGGAAACGTTTGCCGCGGTTGCCCCAATTACCACAAGTTCATACCTCACCAA
>NW_015094507.1:11726130-11793687 GCF_001431845.1 Calidris pugnax
AAAGCTCCTCTAGACCCTCTTCACAATTCTTTTGCACCGGACCCCAAGCAGCTTGCTGACCCTGGCTCAAGCTTGTTCAAGTACTGGGGGGCCTAGGACTGCTCACAGTATTTAAACATGGTCTAATAAATGCCATTATGGGAATAATCACTTTCCTTGATTAACTGACTGTACTCCTACTAATGTAAATGCAGATCACACCAGCTCAATCAAGAAGACAAGCATACCACAAAAAGAAAACTCCAGTACTTGAATAAGCTGACGCTATCTTCCCAATCATTGATAAAAGGTATTCTTCCCATTTAACCATCTCTATGAGTGTTTATTCTAACATTTCAGATACAGTCTCTTTACATAATGTCTAACACTTTCAGGTGTTTGAAATACTTGAAAAAGGAAGCTTTAAATGAGCTTTACAAAACCTGTGCTTTTCTTCTTTGCTGTAACCCATTGAAAAGTTAGAATTATTCTTCCAAAACTATTGGCTGGTACAAGTAATGTTTAGATGTCAACAATTATAGCAATCTACAGGAAAGGGAAGAGTTGTGTCAAACACAATTCTACTTTTGGGACATTCCATGATATTAGAAATTAAAATTAGTATGCCCAATGAGCAGACCGAAGACCTGCATCAGAATTGCATCGTTTAATTTGCAAATTGAGACAGACTATAATTTATTCAAGCTCTGTATTCACATAGTGTGTTGAGTAATGGAGCCTTGATTCTACAGGTCTGCTAAGTAAAGATAATAGTGAATATTTTAAAAACAAGAACAGTTCTTTCGAAAAACCTGCTCAGGTCACTCTCTAATCAGATACCAGATTTTTCAGTGCAGTCTCTGAGTGTATGGGAAAATGATCAGAAACTGTCTGATGAGAGAGAATACCATTATTATGTTTGGCATAGAGTCATCAATAAACAGTGTAAATGAAGACTGCCTGTACTTCATACTATGCTATCTTTTTGTGGAACCTCTCAGTGCTCTTTAAGTGCAACGCACATAAAGGAGACCAGCTTTAGCAAAGCTGCTTTTCTATATCCTATGGAACACGGTATGCAAGGGCATAAAGTGGAAAACATCTCATGACTCCAGGCTTTGAGATCCTACAAAGTTTAGTTCAATACAAAACTCTGCTTGCCCTCTAAGGCAAGATCTATATCGACAGCATCAACTAAGAGGTCCTTTTTCAGGCATAAACTTTCCAGTTGTCCACATTGAGAATGCCTGCTTTCAGACTCAATAGCAGTCCATCTTGAGTCTGTTTGGCTTAAGGACCTGGTATGGTATCAACTGTACTCTACAGCTAGCATCTCAGCCTCCCTTTTTATTTAGGAGCTTGTTTTTGCACACCCTGGGCACAGGACACCTTCTTGCCATGATGATACAAGATTCTGTTCCTTAATTCTTGACCTGCAGATGCCCACTCTACTCTCCAGTGTCCATAATGTGAGACAACTTAGAAAGAGACACACAACTAATTCTGGATGAATTAGAGCGGTTTCTACAGTTTTGGTCAGTAAATAAAGATAGTCTTATAGGGCTCAGTCTAGATGACCTTAAATGTGACTGTAAATACAAGGTTTTGTGCTTGCAAACTATACTCAGTGCAGTACATTCTGTCACACACTGACTGCTGCTTTCAGTTGTTTTCATAAAAGATGTGTCTAACATTCTGTACAAATATATTCAATTCAAAGCTGCTGAGAACTGATGTATAAAAGTGTACCCTCCACCAGCTTAAGTATTTCTCATCTCAAAAACCTGTCAGTTTCTCTCTGATAGTATTTTATTTTAAAAGGAAATTAATTGACGTGCTTGGTACAGACTTTAATATCTGGAGTTAAAGACATTTTTAACTTAAGCTCTATTTTCTGGAGAGCGATACAACTTATTAAAAAGGGAAGAAAACACAAAGCCTACAGTCTAGAGGAAAGAGGGATTTAGAGGGATTAGCGGAGTAATATTTGCAACTGTTTTTTCATTATACCAACACGTGGCTGTCTAGGAGTATTACACAGAACTGAATTTAAATCCCTTGTGAACACACTTATCCTGATTGGATAAAGACTGATTGGCCCCTTTACCAATACTTACACATGATTTTAGTATTCTGTGTTGTTTTCTGATATTTGCAAAACAGGTGTGTGCTGTCATTAAATCATATACAGCATGTTACCTGTTAAATTCCTACAGAGAACTTTCACCAAAAATCTAAAACAGTGTCTTTTTTTTTTTTTTTTAGTGTGTGGAAGAGTGCACAGATTTCTGATATCTTTTTTTTTCCTAAGGATCAAAAACCAAAACACATGGGATCTTTAAATCACAGGTTGATACCAAATATGTAACTAAAAATCCATAATAGTTATCAGTTACTATTATAGCGACTGGAGTTTAATTCTTCTTTAAAAATCCACACTGACTTACAACTTTTCATGCCTGTCTTGGACATGACACTGTCTTCTACTCTGTCCCAAATAAAAGTCACATAATGATTATGGAAAGGCTAAGAAAAAAAAAAATCTATATTTTATGGGATATTTTGAAATTACAAGACAAAAATCAAATGCAGTAAACTGAATTCTTGGTCTGATGCAGTCAGAATACTTCCCTATATTCATGAAACTGTGAATAATTTCGAGCAGTGGAAGGGAATACTGATTTTTAAGTATGGTGCAAGTATGACTTAAAGGAACAAGCATGACTTAAAGGACTAATGAGATAGCTTACTGGTAACTGCGTTTAACCTATTTAAGTTACATTCTTTTCAGCAATATTACACCCAGACAATACTGTTACTGTGGTTTTGAAATTGAACATGTAAATTGATTAAGAAAAAAGGGTGCTTACTAAAACATCTAAAACATGATGTATAAAAGAACAGACTCTGCATAGCTCAGCAATATCTGCTGCAGACACAAATAGCACAGTGTGCATACTATTCTAGCATTATATCCAACCTGCCAAATTAACTCAGTTACTTTTCCTTCATTCCCCCACTTTTCTTTGGATAAGGATTATGAAGAAATGTAAAGTGGGGGATTACCCACTTATATGCACACAGACATCTCTCCTGTACAATCAGACCAAGAAGTGGGCAGACAATAGCTTTCACAGCAAAACCCTTAGCACAAAGATTTCACAAGCTGTAAGCCTTCATCTAATGAGTACAATTTGAGAAATGAAAAAAATCTTACCTCATCTTCTCCATGAACTGCTGAACATACTGATTCAATACTGGATATTGTTAAATACAACAATGTATCGAGGCATTCATGTGAGATACTCTTAGCTCTAGCAAATTACACATTCTCCCATTCACCAGAGCAAAGAGAAAGAATTATTCTTCTAGACATTGTTTCTCAGGGCTTCTATACAAGACTACACCCTCAATCCAGATCTTACTGCTTAAGAACTGACAATCAGATAAATGATAATATTTTAAAACTTTTTCAAGAATATCCAGAATATTAAATGGATGCTTTATTATAATTTATTACACTACTCAACAATAAAACATGTTTCTTCTTCAGAAGGAACACGGCTATGTTTAGATACCAAGCAAAAGAGAAAGTCTAAAATGTAAATGACTCCCCATAGATGACATGAGACTAGTCATCATCCGATCGTCTTTCAGTGCCTTGAAGGTCGAATAGAAAAACAAAAGAGCCCGTACACAAATGCATACTATTATTTTCTATACAGAATTGACTCCCTTCACCACCTCTTTTACTTCTGCTAAATCTTGTACACATTTCTCCCTGTTTCTGTAATTCCAGCTATATCTCCAGCTACTTCTGGAATACTTATGGAAGCTTTAGAAATATTATATACAAATGAAACAGTGATACTATCAAGATATGCATGAAATGAACCTAAGTAACCATGTAATCTTCTTAGTGTGACCCTCTTCAGCTGCCGTCCTCCCCCAATATTTGTTGTGCTCACTTGTTCTGTCATGTCTAAAATTAGACTTGTATGCTTCTCCAGGCAGAAACCACATCTTATTTGCTCTGTGAAATCTGTAGCATATTTTACACTGTGCTATTTAGTTCTAGGTGAGAAAAGTCTTCCTCAGTCCATGATGCTTTTCAGATTTTCAAAGAAATCTTAATCTGTATAATGATATACAATCTCTCAAGTTGAGAGTCACAAAGTATTGCATTTATGGGGGTATACTGTTATAGACTGGCTTATGCTTTTAACCCTTCTGTAGACATCTAGTTTTGCCCACAGTCAGAGATAAAGTACTTAGATAAATGTATTAAAACTTCATTGCATCCTTGGTATTTTCCAGGGAATGGAGAAAGTCCAAATTCAACTCTTTGTTTTTCTTCAGTCAGTAACTGACACAAACAGGAAAAAAAACTTTTACTTGCTTTTGAGGGGCACTGTTTCTCCTTCTACTATCTTCTCTTATTTTGACCAGAAATTCTATTAGAAATGTGAAAGTTTAAGAAAAAACATCGTACTTTCTAGAAATGTTTTGCTATGACACATTTTCCACTAAAGAATTACATCACTGACAATTCCTGGACACCTTTAGTCAATAAATTATGTCATGAATGATAATACACTTGTGGAGAGTTAAAACAAAGGTAACTACTTTTTCTAAGTTTGAATTTAATCTTATCAGCTTATGACAGTGTGAAGACAGTCATAAAGAGCAGTAAAAATATAGCAAGAGTGTGTGTTCAGATACAGGCTTTCTCCCTGTATTTCCTTTTTATTTGTTCAAGCTGCTTCCAGTTCAACATGCTTGCAGCTTTTTGCAGCTTTTATCCTAGAACGATACATTTTGGTCTCTATGTTCCTCCTCAACAGTCTTGCTTCAGAGCTGCAGTACTTGAATTTTCCTTTTCCAAGTATTAACTAGCACGTGATTTCTTTTGATTTAACATCTTTGACAGATTGCAGGCCCCAAGTTCTATTACACAAAAAATTAATTTCCAATTTCCTAAAGGTTCATTTTTGACAGGTGATTGACATGCTAATCTTTAGAGCTTACAAATTAATGTTATATGTTTTATAGGTCCCCATTTCCTGGTCTCAGTAGCTCTGTATTGCATCATTGCTACTGGCTTTGGTACATTAAGTAATTGCTGAAACATTTTAAAACAGCACTTGACACAGGGAGAAAACATTTACAGGTCTTTTGCCTTCTCAGAGAAAAAGGCGGCATTACGCAATGTCCTGTGTGTAACTGTAAAGACCAGACTCAAATTTATGGAAGCAGAATTCAAAGAAAGTGTGGTAATAGGTTTGTTTGACGCTAAGAGCTAAAGCTTTGTCTCCTCCGTTTGGCGGTGAGAGGGTATACTAGATTTTTTTGTATTTCTAGTAGAAAATAAGCTACTCTGTTTAAATGTGAAATATGGATGGTAGTAAAATGAAATCAGTCTTTTATACAACAGCATGGTTAAACCATAGTCATGTACTATTCTACTTGTTTCTTAAATATGTATAAAAAATAATGATTTAGTTACATGTCTGATATCACAAGGAGCAAGAGGATAACACAGGGTAGCTGCTGCATCATATGTCTAAAAATATGCACCAAATAAGTGCTTCTAATGCAAGATCATATATCCTTCTGTGATAAATCTGTGCCTACATATAGCTAACATACAATATAATATGTTAGGCTGTAATTTAGGTTCTACCAATACTCATTAATGAAGAAAACTGTGGATAATAGTTTTCCTCTGTTAAGTCTTTGTAATTTGGCACTGCAAATAAAAATCCAGGGATGCTGTGTTCCGGTATAATGTGTTCTAAAATCTCCTATTTAGAATTATTTTAATTAAAATAGGCAGTAGCTAGAAAACAGTCATCTTATATACTAGGATTTTACTCTAATTTCAAAGTTTGCCAATGCTATTTCTATATTACAACAGTTAATTACTTCAGTACTGCTCTTATCAGTTAATCTTATAATTTTCAAATGAATTTACTGACAGTAATGTTAGAATTACAATGGACAATCTGACAGTATGAGCTGTATTCTCAAAAAGGCCTTGATTTTTTAAATAACTTATTCTAAAGTTGAGGGGCTTCTTCCATACATTCTCTTGGGAAAATTCTTCTAATAACCCTAAGCTGATCTGAGTAACTGAAGCTAAAACCACTGAGGATATATTCCTGTCTTTCAACAGTATGAGAAACTTTGGGGGAACTGTAAGAAACAACCACAATGGCTGGGTTGTTTTTTTTTTGTTTCTCAGATACTGAAAAGTGCCGCTGTCCTAAGGGTAATGTTTAAATGTACCAAGAGCATGGTCATTCTTAAAAGTTGCAGTTCAAAATCGCCAGCTAATACTCTTCCATGAAATAAGAATCCATCACATCAGCACTGCAGGGATCATCCCTTTCTACTAGTTTGCTTTTGAAAAGCATTATTATCTTTAATAAAATTATTATTAGCTTACTATTATTATAAAAGCATACCATAACATTTAAAGATGGAAGATCTACACCCCTGTCAACACTAGTGGGTTTTTTTTATTTATCTCCTTGCCTATCTTACAGATACAAAATTTGGATTTCATTGGCATGAATTCTATGTCTGTTAAACTTTTGTGCTATGAAGTATTGAAATATGTAGACTTTACATGTTCCTGAGTAATAAACCCATAGTGATTAAAATAGCAATCCTACCAAGTGTGGATAAATCCAGAGTTTATAAGGCTAATCATCCTGAGTTGAATCCTGGAAAAGTAATATGTCTTTAGTGATCAATAGAAAACATAACCGATCTCTGCCAAGATAAACTTTCCTTTACATTTGCAAAGAGAAAATTGCATGAATTAGGAAGAGCAACTGCCCCAAAGGTACGATTTCTTCAACTGTGATGGCACAGACTACAAAAAGAGAGTTGTATTTTCTGTCTTTGTTTTTATTGCTGCTGCTTACAATATCACTCTGTATCCCCAAACAAACTCAGTAAACAATTTACTGAGCTATGGTGCTCCAATTGTTTGGGCATAAGTGGATTTTGCTTTTTAGTATATTGTAAAACAAGAAAAGCAATTGCATTCTCAGTGCCGTATCTCATGGAAATGCTAAACACATGATCATCATTCAAAAAAATAAGATATTCAATATGCAACCAGAAATTATGAGTATAACTGAAGATCAGTTCTGACTAAAATTGAATGAACTGCTACTAGATAGATTAGCTGACAAGATAAGTAGCAGGTTTTAGTTCAATTTGAATATGGACAGAATATTAACAGGAAAGAGGAACCTCTGGAATCCAATGTTTCTGCAAGTCTTACATTCAAGAAGTTGTAACTATACTGTTGTATGCTTAAAGAAATCAAAAGCATGTTCTGGATTAGACCAGCTGTAGAGATAAGTCTGCAGTTTTGCTGCAGGCTATAGAAATTTACACAATGAAATATAACTTGTACCAGCATAAAGAAAACCCAAACACAGCAAAATCAAGAATTAATTTGAAAAAAAAGAGAGAATGGGCAAGGGAAACCAAAATTTTGAATATAGACTGCAACAATGGCTGTCAGCAGAGACAAGAAAGAAAAAGGTCACAGAGGATCTGGAATATAGTGTTGTATCCCTAACTGATTTTATCTGACACAAAATTTGATCAAAGGAGATGAATAGGATAATCCAAATGAATTCAGTCTTCATTCTGTCTTAAAAAGTGACACCTTTCTTATATCTGACTCGGTTCTTATTGACTAAAAAAAAAAAAAAACGTTCTGTCATAGTAAAAAAAAACAATACTAATACCAGAAATAGTGAAGACTACCAGTATTCAATTAATTTTCTAGTCGAACCTGGTAAGGGAAGAGAAAGCTGAAAGATCAGAAGGAATTAGCTGTTTGTTCCAGGACTGTCTCTTGATAATTTTCAATTTGTGCTGGAAAAAAAAACCAAACACATATACATTTTACATATAAAAGTTTACATAACTTTACTAACTTTACTAAGTTTACATAAGTTTACTAACTACATAATGTAGTTAGTTCAGTTAGCGGGCACACATACTAGGAAATGTCTAGAAGGGGTATGCTACAGTCCTGAAGACCACAACAGAGCTCTATATACTTCCTGTCCCACTGGGGTTCTGAGATTCAAATAGAGAAAACATTAGACTTGTCTATAGCATTCAGATCCATGAAGGCAACCCCATTTGATACTAATTATTTTTGAAAACTTTATCAAGCAAAGCTCTTCTCCATTCATTTTTTCCTCTACAGTCTGACTATTATAGCATAGTCAAAAGATAGGTCTATTACTTTCAGGAATTCCTCCAAAAAATGAAGTATTTTCTGCTGTCCCATTTTAACCTTAGTTTTAGTAAATAGATGGAGAAAATCTGTAGAGACAGGCCTCTTCATCAGTTCACATTCATCAAAGGAAATCCCTCATGGCTAGAAAAGGAAAATGTCACCCCTATCTTCAACAAGGGGCAGGGAGGAAGACGAAGGGAATTACAGACTAGTAAACCCCACTCCAGTCTCTGGGAAGATTATGGCAAAAGTCGTTCTTGGAAGCCACTACCAGATACAAAAAGGACAAGGTATTTCAGAAGATCCAGAGGAGACTTAACATTGAGAAATTGTACCTAGCCAACTTAATCACTTTCAGTGATAAGAAGACTACTGATGTTATCTTGCTTTTAGTGACTGTTTATCAGAGTATCCTATAGCATCTATATTGCCAAACTGGAAAGGTAATACCTCGTTGTCAGTGGACCGCAAGGTTGAGAAAAAATTCACTCTGGACTTCTGAGCCTGATAGAAGAGCCAATAATGAACAGTGTTTCTCATTGGGTTAATAGAAAAGCAAAATAAGTTGAATAGCTTAGTCAGAAACCTGGATAGTGGAATGGAATGTACCTCAGCAATTTTATGGATAATGCCAAACCAGAAGAGAGGTTAATGCACTGGAGAGCAGGACTGGCATTCAGAGGGAAATTGGTAAAATGGAAGGAGAGTCTACCAAAACCTAATGAGGTTTAACAAAGGCAGATGCAAAGTCCTGCAGTTTGGAAGCAGAGACACCGTTCACAGTACTGACTGTAAGGAGAATTGACCTGGGCTTGTCTCTGGGACACCTTCAAATTTCTCCTTGCTTTCAGTGTTGGGTATTAGAGCAGGTGACAACCAGAGGTCTCCTCCAACAGAGATTATTTTATAATCTATCATATTCTCTAGGAGACATCTACTTATATGAGAGGACAAGACTGACATGAGTAGCCTTTGCTTGTACTGCTCAAGTGGGGCTTAAGGTTGCTATGTAACCTGCCCGAAGGAGTTGACATGTGTTGACATCCTAGTGTACTAGGATATAGGAAATATGGACTATATGCAAGTTTGCCTTTGAGCATGAGCCTTCAGCTCTGGGCTGTGCAATGGAACAGACATAACCAAGAAAACTGCAGGAGCCTGGCCTCTCTGACGTGTTTGACCCATAAAGTATTAAAAGATTGACAGCTCTCATTTTCCAGGAGCTTGATATGAGATATTTTCTAAGGCAGTATATTTGAGTTTTTTAATACAGAATGGTTATGAATCTCAAGGTAGGCATCTCAGAAATCAGGAACATAAAACTATTAATTATTGTATGGGAAAGCATATTTTTTAGTATGTAAAATATATAGGAATATGTATGATTTAGCATATGGGAAAATACTATTACTAAGAAGTTAAATATATTAAGAAAAATATTTTTACAAGTTTATACTTCCCTCTAATACAAGTGTATTAGAGGGAAAAATACAGTTTATTGTTCATTCAGTCAGACAATTACTGTTACTATTTAGCCAAGTAGAAACTAATCTCTCAGGAGCACTGTTCTGCTTTGGAACAAAAAAGGTCATGTGGGAGATAAATAACATATTTATGATGGAAACACTCCTAGTCTGTAACATCTGTGATAATAAAGTTGACAAATATGGTCACAGTAGTAAGTATTAGGCCAATTCACAGACAGTCTAATAAGCTAAATGTGCATCAATCTCAATCTTAAATGCCCACTAAACACATAGTCCCAAAGAAGAAATTATTTCCTGCTTACAACTATTTCTTCATCTTTATTTCTTTTTCTTTTTTTTTTTTTTAATCTGTTTATTTTCAGCAGTATCCTTTATGGAATTTAGAATATTAAAGAAAAAACTAGGAAGGAAAATTGCAAAATATATAAAATACAGTAGAAATCAAACTTGCATGGGCAAGCTGACAAAGTTTTGTGTCTCCGTCATTTGATATCATTTTCCTCTGACAAACAGCCACTTTTGTACTAAGAATTTTGAAGCAAGATAATGATTTTGTAGAAGGTAAGCAAACAATGAAGCACACTATCCAAATCTACACCGCAGCACACAGACACTAAAGTTCGCTTTCACAGCCCCAGTTAGCTTTTACTCAGGCTAAATGTACTGTGTTGCAAGCATGCGTTACAAGTCTAGAAATTGTGAATGGTTCTGACAGGCTCCCTCTCCTTAATTTTTTGAACAGTAACTATTGTTATGAGAAGCATATTTGGTTAATATATCCCGATACAAAGTCAGCTGGTTTTCATTTATCCAACTATACAGTGACTTTGCTTGCAGATGTGAAACGTATTTTAAAGACAAAAACACCTGGGATTTTGGCATGAGATTATTAAGAATACAAACCCACAATCAAACATGATTAAGTGGTCATTTCTTAATTCCAGGCACGTCACCACCATTATCTGTGTATTCTCCTTTTTTCTGACCCATTGATTGTAAGGTCAAATTCGTCAGTTTAAAGTATCTTCACTGAATTTAAGCTAACACATATTATCTTGCCACAAGGATAACCTAAGAATACTCATTGTTACATTAGTACCAGTTGCAGAGAGTAACTTAAGAGAAAAAAAAAAAAAAAAAGGTGTAATTGTATGCTTTCATCCTTACTGATCACACATGATGTGAATTTTGCCATTGATATCAGCAGTTCTTTTAGCTTTTCACCAGGCTAAACTTTCAGACTGTGATATTTTTATGGTCTACCTTCAATAGTTTGGGAGAGTTACTCTTCTCATTGTGAGCACACAATGCTCTGGGCCTTGAGTGAATAAGTGTGTATGTATAAAATAGCTAGACCACTGATATAGCTCTTACACACATGATAGCAAATAATTAAAGATGTTCAATAAAAATAGTTTGTTTGAATCTGGGCTCACAGTGTGTCTTAGCACAAAATATTTGAGGGTTCTTCAAAACACTCGGAGACTTCAAGAAAAATTCTGAAAGAGAGGTACCTTTCTTTTTTTCCTATATTTTCTTTTTCAACTCCCTGTAAGCATACTTATTTGCTTCATTCAATCTATCGCAAAAAAAAAAGAAACATTTTCATTTTATATAGAATATTCTAAATTCACCATGTTTATTATTTGTTTCAAGCAGCCATTGCAACCTAAAATAAGGTAACTTTCCTCTACCTTCTGCTGATTTAGCTTTCCACCTATATTCATCTCTAAAATAAGAGAAGTATTTCTCATAAGAAGGAACTGATTTGTGACCAAAGACACAAGTCAGCTGCTTTACAACAGGAACAACCGTTTTGTTTATATTGTATGTGTTTGGAAATAATCCCTGCTGGGCTCCAGGATATAGGGTGCTGTAAACTAATTACTACACGCAAAGGCACTTTGACTGTCATATTTAGCTGCAGGGAAGCATATTATTATTCACCACTCTACTGAGGGGGGAAAAAAGAAGACTACAATTGATAAATATTCTATTCTATTTCTTCAAAACAATGTTGGTCATTTCTCTACCCACACTGTAATCTTCTAAAGCAACTAGTACTATAGCTTTCCTTTTAAAAGAGATGGTTTAGTTTGGTTTTGCTGGTTTGTTTTTGTAATAGTGTGCACTAAACCCCAAGAAACACAAAACCAACCTAAGTATACTGATGATGTAAGAAATAATTTTAAAATTATATGACTGTCATCTTATATCTCTCCAACATTGCTTGAGCATTCTTTTGTTCTTTCCATCCTGTTATAATATAGATGTTACAATAATTATGATTAGTTTCTATATGAATTAAATGGATATCAACACACTCTACTGAGGCTTAATTGCAAATCAGGTGGTTTTACTACAATTACAAACTTGATAACATAGCGAGCTGCTTCAGAAAAACAAAAAGGGTATTATTTTATCTTTCTAATGCTTACAGAATTTTAAACACTTTGATTGTTTAAAAGATAGGCCCAGCTGAGACATAAATGTCATGACTGCAGTGGACATTATTATTGTATTGTTGCAGTGAGCATAGATTTATTTTGGGCAGAGGATTTAGCTATAAATGAATATTCAGTAATTTTGTCAAGAAAAAAAAGTCAACCATTCTTGTATAACATTATTTCATACCTTCATATACCAGGTTACAGTCCTACATCACAAAAAACAATTTAATCCTCTTTAAAACAAATAATTATAAATAAATAGTGCTTATCTAATTATTAATCTAAATTATGTTATTAGGAATCATTAATTTTATAATTTATGTGGAGGCTAAATGCACTTTATACCTTGAACAGTAACGGTTGAAGAGAACGGTAGCACTTACACTTGTATTTCATTGGATTTTACAAAGATACCGTTTACATATATAATGCACTTCTTTATGTAAAAACATGAGGATGGATTTTGAGAGCAATTTTCCAAACACTTGGAGGCTAATGGAAGATGGGTCCATGAAATTTATTATAATTTGAATTATGTATTTACCAAAAAAATCTTCTTTTGAATATAAAGTGACATAAAATTTTGTGCCAAAGAACATTTTTACAGAATTACATTATTTGGGGCTAAAGCAATTCAAGTTTTTTACTCTTGATCTGAGCAATTGGTTGCTTTCCAGTCATCAGTAGAGATATATTATCTAGTTCCATTAAGACAAAAGCTTGACTTTCTCCCTAACACTAATGACCTTTCTCCATAGTATGACACTTGGAGCAATCTTTCACCCATTTAAGCTTTTAAAATTCTCTGGTTGATTTCATTTTCACTGAATTCTGCATCTGTTGGTTTTGTTTTGTTTTGTTTTTAATCAGGAAACAGTGACAAAACATTCCATGGGTTATAATTCTACACTTTCTACACTTTCTAACAGTGTAGAAAGAAAAAGACAAGACCATATAGCTTAAGTGAACATTTGAACTGCTCTTATCACTAATCATTTCCTGATGGTTTGAGCAAATGATTTTCAGATATGACACTAAAGAAACCTTCAAAGTCAATGCATTGTAACTACTGTTAGGAAAAGGAATAATTGGATGGCTCTGATGAACTGTAAAAATAAGCATAAACTTATAGCTTGTGTGGCAAATTATTTACCTAAGAAGATTATAGAGAATATCATACTTTACTGAGGAAATAAGAGTGAAGGAGAGAGAGGGAGATCTCCCTTTTACTGACAACTTAAAAACATGGAGGCGGGAGTGAGGAGACAGATCTTCACATCCACTTAAACCCTTACAGATGCATTTCAAAGGGTAAAACAATACCTTAAACATATAAGGCACTTCTTTATGAAGGAACACAAGGACCAATTTTGAGAGTAATTTACCAAACACTTTGAGGTCAATGGCAGATAGCTGTGGCTTCATCCACTGACCCTGGCTGAAATTATTCCCTGCAACACTGTTTACCATAGGAACAGCAATAGTGGTAATGTCAATGCTGTTAAATGCTCTCAGAGGATCATCTCTGTCCGAGTGAACTGGAATGCTACCAAGGAAGTTGTAACTTGACCCTAGAACCTGCTCTGTCCCATAAAACCCCATAGGTTTTAGATCAGCTGCCATATGCAAAGAGTATCCAGCCTTACCTCCACTACAGCTGAGGGAAAACACAGAACACTTGATGGCCCAAGCAAAAGGCAGTTTCACCACTGATACTGAAAAAACCATTTGATAGTAGGATTTGTAAAAATATCAGGATATTTAAATACAAATCACACACAGATCCATCACTCATGTAAATACACATCCATACAAATATGTGGATATAAATATGTGAATATATAATGTATGTAAAGAAAACTATTAACTGCACTTAGACTTATACTGGAATTGCATTTCAGATGCTATCTGGGCAAACGTGTTCCCTAAGTTATTTCAAATGAATTATTCTTTAAACATTAAATGTGCAATTCTAATGCCATTCTGACAAGAGCAATATATACTATCTCAGTACACAGCCCCACTATATTTCAGTTGATAATCAATTTTCTACCACATGATATGAACACAGTGAAATTTATATTCAAAATTGAGTAGGGAAAACAATTAGCACAAACAAACTTAAGTTATAACTATAATTAAGAATAGTTAATCTGAAATAAACTGAAAGAAAACCTGAACTAATTTTTAAACAAAGAAATGAAAGATACTTAAGTGAAGATAAGTTATCAAACAGGTCTATACTCTGTACCTAAACACTCTCACAGTTCTGAAACTAAACTCTATATCTCAGTTCTATGTGTAATATGAAAATTGCTCAAAAGGCAAAGTTAAGTTTTGGAAATATACAAATATCCAGAAACTTGGATATCTAGAGAAGGGCAAAACTATTTTCTTTGGAGGGAGGAGTACAGCAGACTGTGTAAAAAGGAGTCTGCTCCTACTTGCTCAGAGATTTCCAATGTGGCAGAAGAAGACAGAGCCCCACTCAGTAAACACAAGGCATCGGCTGGGATAAACCTACTGCAAAACACAAATATAAAGGATAGATTTGTTTATGAAAAAAATAATATTAGTATTCTGAAGATTTTTTTTGCATAAAAAGTATTTCCTTTAATTATTTTTATTGCGATTGTTGCTTTTACTAAGCTATAATTTCACAATGTATATTTCTGGGAAAACACTGGAGTAAACCAGTGCAGTGCATCTGGAAAACTGACTCTTAAATCTCTGAGATTTGTGTAGATTATACCTTGACATCTGGTATGAGTCAGAGCATATGATAGCATTCAGTCTTGGTCAGATTAAGCAGTATTTGAGTTCTGCTGCACAGTATATCCTTCTGAACAATTTGGGGTTTTTCTATGATTCCCTAAAGATTTTTTCATGTCCTCTGGCAAATTAGCTTAAATCATATCTTTTCATATGTATATATTTCCTGGAAGTAAATTAGAAGACAAAAATGTCACTTGTTTTATATCTGGCAGATTCTGCCTTACACTGTCATCAGTTAAGAGATACTGAATCCTGATGAATTGCTTTGTAAAGGTTTTGGGGAACTGCATTATTAGGTTTGACATATTTTTCAATTAACGGCAATGTGAGCCACAAAACAACGGCAAAATGCAGAAATGCACTCAAACGCATACTCTATAACATTAATGAATGCATATTCATAAATGTCTCTCTTGAGAAATTAACCATTTGGAAGCAATCTCTCAGAATTATGTGTAAAAATGACACTTGAGCAAATTATTAAATAGTTTAGTGAGGCTATCATTTTCAAAGCTCTTAGTTAACTGCTTATTTTGTTCTGAATAGGCTAAGACCTGTGCTCTCCATTAGTGTTCAACAGGAAAACACAAGAAGTACTAGGTAGCTGTAAACAAAAGATTAAAATGCACGGATGCCTTACAGGGTAAACTAAATGGATGCAATTATCACAGGACTGTACCAAGATGAGGCATTCAAAATCATCACCTGTCCACTTGCAAATGAGAGCTCTTTAAGTGGAAAACTATGGTCTGTCCTTCAATGAATATTTCTAACAATATCTAGGGTTCAGTTTTAAGCCCTTTGGTCATGTTAAATCCACACGTTCTCTTAAGTGCATTTACTGATTGCATATTCCACATAAGTAGATAATTGTTTAAATATTATACACAGGTTCCTTTAGTACCCAAGTAAGTTCAACAATTATTACTGTCAAACTGACCCATACATAATATAGTTATACACAAAATTAAAAAAATACTACTCAAAAATACAGACAAGGAAGCCTAACATAAAAATAACTCATAGAACAAAGGCAATAGATTACTATCTGCATCATGAAAGTGACACATTTGAAAAAAAAAAGTAGCATAGGAATACTTCCTGCTTGCAATGGAAAAAGGATGTTTTGAGGGGGGGAAGGTGTTTGTTTGCTTTTTTGTTTTCAGAGCAGATTCTTTGTATTGTCTGGGTATCTTTATTGTCCTTATGAGAAGTTTTTCTGCTATTGACGCAGTTTAGGCTCCAGCAAGAATATTCCTGCTGGAGGTACTTTGCTATGGGTTGTCATAACAGTCACCAACAGACTGCAAAACTAATGTCAACTCAGTTGTAGGAGAAAGGAACACCAGCAGGAGTGCACTGGAGCATAGTAATTATTGCTCTGTGTTCTCTCCAGGTCGCTCAGTTATACCTGAGTAAGAATTTCCATTACTACAAACCTGGAAATAAGCATGTATATATTCTGAAGGTTTGGTTTTTATACTATCGGAATTGTTGGTATTGTTCTCTTAAATTCAACCACAGATGTAGAAATCATTAGCAATAACGTTGTTATCATGTCAGACTCATCTTGCCTTCATTTTACTAGTGGGTATATCTAGCAGTTTTGTTCACAATGAAAAAGAAAAAAAAAGAAATTGCAGTGCAGTTCGTGTAGCCACGCCTAGTGAAGCTAAGAACACATTTGGTAGCTTTGTTCTGGCCTAGCTAAGTTTATTCAACTGGGGTGATCTAATCTAAAGCTACTACAAAATCACAATGATTCTTTCCAGTTTTGAGAAGCAGAAGAAAGGTGAAAAGGGCCATAATTAATTGTGTTATTAAGTCAAGCAACAATCAGTATCAGTAATGCATGATCTTGAGAAAACTGAAAAAAAAAAATCCCTTCTAGTTCATCCTCTTAAGAATCATGCTTAATCATATGTTAACACCCATTCAGCTACAAAATTCCTCAGTCTCAGGCAATGCAAGATTTCTTTTTTCCTTTATCTATATATCTGATAACATAAGTAATATGAAACAGCTCAAGAAACACTGCCTATTTCTTTCAACTTTGCCTGAGCAATTACTGCCTACTTACATGAAACAGAACTATTTTTTCATATTTTATAATCAAACAAGAGGAAGCTGGAAACTAGAGAGATATATGCTTTTAAATACTTCCTAAATTTTTTTTAATTTGACTCTATACTTTGAAACTTCAAACAAAATATTTTCTTTTCATTATAAGCAAGGAAGAATGTTCAGAATTATGAAAAGTATTACTATATTATCACAAATTTTTCTTAAAAGATTTAACATTATTTTTAGTTTAAGAACACATATTAGCCACCAAAATGAAAACAGACAATAAGGAAGAGAAAAAGGCTAAGGAGACTGATTATATTTCTTTCTTATTCATCTTCAAATGCAAAATACTCCTGCTTCAGAATTTTAAAGAAAACTACCAAAAATCAAAAAATTGCTGTTTTAGTTTGGATACATTACTTAAGAGTAGACCTTCCTGAACAAACTTATTACTTAACGTACTACCAACATACTGGACTTTCAGCCAAGTTCAACTGCAATAACTTAATCTTTCATATTTTCTACAGGGAGTCATATTCTCCCTGTAGAAGCACACACATAATTCATTTTGGTTTATCCTTGTTGAAAAAAAAAAAAAAAACAAACAAAAAACCCACACCCAAAACCCCAATAAAATCATTAACTAAGGAGAAACTACCACTACTTTATCCATGCTTCTTTGATTAAGGACTGACAGTTCTGGGCTCCCCAGTTCAAGAGGGACAGGGAACTACTGGAAAGAGTCCAGCGAAGGGCAACAAAGATGATATAAGGATTGGAGCATCTCCCTTATGAAGAAAGACTGAGAGAGCTGGGACTCTTTAGTCTGGAGAAGGCTGAGGGGAGACCTTATTAATGCTTACAAGTATCTCAAGGGAGGGCTGAAGGAGGAGGGAGCCAGACTCTTTTCAGTGGTTCCCAGTGAGAGGACGAGGGGCAACGGGCACAAGTTGGAACATAAGAGGTTCCACTTAAATATGAGAAAAAACTCACGGTGAGGGTGACAGAGCCCTGGAACAGGCTGCCCAGGGAGGGTGTGGAGTCCCCTTCTCTGGAGATTTTCAAGACCCGCCTGGATGCAGTCCTGAGTAACATGCTCTGACATGCTCTAGGCAATCCTGCTTCGGCAGGGGAGTTGGACTAGATGATGGTCCCTTCCAACTCTAAAAATTCAGTGAAATTCAGAATGGGCCCAAATCTTCTTGTAGCTCACTTGGATATAACACTACAATTCATCCATCCAAGTTTACATTGATTTATATTATGAATGAATAATTTTGCCCTGCTGTAAGGCAAGTTCTTACACAAATTCTTGATGGCAGAGTGGCTTTAAATTTGAGAATGAAGCAGGAAAAAGTTCATGCAAAAGAACAATACTGGTTTTCTGTAAATGAAGCAGTCATAACACATTAGGCAATTCAGGAAAAATATTTTCACCTGACCACAAGCTCTTTTCTTGTTGTTCTTTAAAACAAACAAAAAAACAGTGGTTAAACTATTATAATGATCTTTTTTGACCTGAAAAAAAGTTTTAATTTTAATCAACTGAAAAAAAAAATTAAAAGTAATACAAAGAACTGAATGTTACAATGGATTCCCTTGGACTAATTGGGTGAAATTGCAAGTAGTATTATTGTAAGCATCAAACAACTGAGCCACATTTTGACTATATGAAGTATTGTCAATCAAAGGAGAAGATGTCACTAACAATTTAACTAAACATATTTGCTTATTTAGTATAATGCATGAGACAGGAAATTCATATCTGTATTGTCCCTAGCAATATTTTAAATCTATAGGCACTAACTTTTACTGAATCTACATAGCCAGAGATAATATATGGATAAATATATGCTTAATTAACACAAAATTACTAGTTATCATATAAAATATACACTATCACATTCACTTTTATGATTAGTTATGTGCACCAGTTATTTTATGTGCATTTTTATGCCTTTTTAAAACTGAATGTCAAAATTACATACAATAAATAAAAGTAGAATAATATTTGTTCATGTGGTTTTTAATAATGACAGCACGGTAAACAGGTAGAGACACTTTTAAAGATACCTTTGCACAAAGTTTTTCTAACCTTTGGACTTAAAAAAAAAGGTGACATTTGTTATTATAGATAAAACTGCTCTAACAACAGCAGTTATCCACCATGTCTGGAAAAAAAATCTTCACCAAAATTGACAGTTACCAATACCTCATCAAGAAACAAATTTTGGCTGTGATTTTCTTTTTTTTTTCCTGCATTGGTGTCTTCGACTGACACATGAATTAACCAAAATGTTCATGATTCTCAAAATTTCTTTTTCAGACAAGTGAAGCCTACCTGTTTACCGCTCTGTCTGTCATGATTTATAAATTATTTTAATCAACAACAGTTTTCAGTCTCAACACATGCCATTTAACCTAATTAAACTGCTAGACATAAATTTGCAAACCAGGAATTGTTAACAGGGAAGTAGGGAAAAACTTACCTAATTGTCACTTACTACAATAAAATAAATAATCAGGTGCATATTCTGTACCAACTTAGATGACAGTTGCAGCTTTTGTTTCATAATGGTCATGATGCCAGTAACATTCATAGAGGCCCAAATTCAAGGCCATATTTTTCACCATTGCTTCAAATACTAACTCAATAAACTCAGGAGAACATATTACCCTATATGTATTCACCTCACTGAATTTTCTTCACCTCATTTTCTTCTACTTAGCTGCATTCCATGTTATCTTTAGCTAAGATCCATTTGAACATATAAAATAGCAATGTCTACAGAAGGTAATGGAAATATTTTCCATGATCTTCAGTGGACCCTACAGTCTGCAGTAATATTTTCCAATTCTATGAATTAAACTGTGGATTTATCTGATGCACAAATAATTTACACAACAGACAGTGGCAACATGTTAATGAAATGCAGAGAACATGAAATAAAGTGACATTACACAGCACCGTCTACGAGGCAGATTTATTATTTCACTAAAATTGTCATAATCAGTAGAAATGTTATTTTTAATGGAGTATAATAAATATTAATATGGGAAATTCATGATGCCTGCTGTTCTCCACATTGATGAATAGTGGGTTTTTTTCCTCAATTCTACTGATCTCTAGACTAGGGAAAACAGATAATGAAAATTTTTACAACAAACATATTCTCTTTCCGACTAATATTGGCACTAGCCTTTCACATGCAGCTGCAAAAAAACTGAAACTTGAAAACTACAACAAAATTGAAAATTGCCTGCACACTACAGGGAAAGTTTCTTTAGAATCTCCATCAGTTGCTTTACACATGAAACGTTACCTCAGATGCACTTGCATTTCTAATCATTATAGCTTTATTACAAAGCACTCATCTTTTATTTTAATCTGAGACAAGTTCCAGAGGTTAATTATCAATTTACAAAAAAAATAATTAAATTCTCTTTTCTATTTTAAATTTGTTACTTTCAATTTAACACTCCTTCCTTATCTGCATTCTGAAAAAGGGTAAATAGGAAAGTATGATTTATCTTTTCCACATAATTCTCTCTTTTTTATAAGTTCATCACTTCTCCTTGTATTGTCCTGTACTCTAATCTGGACAGTTTTACTGTTTTAAAAAAGGATTTTTTTTATAGAGAGTAAGATTTTCATAAATTAATGCCTAAACTAAAGAATAGTTGGATTTTTAATTGTAGCATTTGAACTGCAGTAGTTATCTTTCTGTCATGTGGCAACAACAACAACAAAAAAATAACATTACTGTGTATTACAAAGAGTTTTATCTTAAAAAAATTCCATGTCTATGAATAGCTAGTAAGCACTTTGACATCCTGAAACCATGGTTCATTACTCTCATTTCTAAAAAATAAAATACATCCATTATTCCCCAATTTCTAAATTGCTTTAATATCAAAAAAGATTGTAAACCACATTGTTTATATCTGTTCAGAGAAGTATCTAGTATCTCCATTTTATTTTTTCTTGAATTAAGAATAACTCATTAAGTAACCCTAAAAGATAAGAAAAACATACAATTGTCCTGAGCTTAATATATAAATGAATATATAAAATAACTTGCCTCTCCACTACAAGAAGGTTTAAATAAATCCCAGAAAGTGAAGTTCTGATCTGGAACTCGAAATTTATCAATGAGTTTTGTAGTTTTGTACAAAGTTTTGTAGTGTTCCTAAATTGAATCAAATTTTGGAAAAGGTAGTCTGAGTTCTCAGAAAGTAGTTTACCAAAATACTTATCAAGCTGACGCATCTTCAAAGATTACATTTACTGAGTCTTCCTACCTCAAGGAATCTGAACTATGTAGAAGATGGGAACTGTATAGGAATTGCATTCATTTGCATTTTATTATTTATTTAATAAAAACACATACCAACCACTATGTCTGTAACGTTACTTTTAAGACTTTTAAGTCTTAAACATTATGATATCATATCCTATACTTCTATTTTTCTATATCTCCAAATATGTGTTATCAGGGAAAGTGGTCAGCAAGTGTTTGACATGGTTTAATACAACACAGCATAACACTGTATTGACCCTTGCAAAGTTGCTTAGACTGTTTATTGCTGTTAAAGTTTTAGAGCTGAATGACTGGCATGTTTGCAATAATAAGGGACTCATATGTACTACTGATTTGAAGATCTTACTATCTCTGCCCAAACCAATTTTTTTACAATGTTTATTCTATATCTATACATAAGACAGTAAATTAATAATATACAACAATGACACTCCATTCTATATTAGTAACCTAAAGTAATATGTTAATCAGTATTTCTCTTTAAAAGAATAAAACACAGTATAAGTAAGAAGAGTAAAGGAGAAATTCAAATGCTCCCTCTTTTAAAAGAGAAGCACTTATTTGACTTCCTCAATAGATTCAAGAGTTTGACACAAGTTTGAGGGCAGGAGTATTGCAGAGGACCTCCTAAAGGCACATAATGAAGTGTGAAATCATGGTTTGCAATGCAAGAAATATATGGGCTTCTTAAAAAAGATGGAGTGAGCTCATTCTAAGGTTGTACAACAAATTTGGCATTTCTATTCAGTATTGCAACAGCCTTCGTGACAGCAGATTAGTTTAACATTGAGCATCACAGTAAAGGATTTATCTAGTTTAGAGTGCATAATAATTCATTGTTGCCCTTCACTGTACATTAAATGTCACCCATCAGAGTGACAGGAATAAAAATATTATTACACTAGATTCACTACCAAATAGAAGGGTATCAAATCAAATCCAAAATCATTGGATGTGATTTTTATGTACAGAATAAACCATTAAAATATTTCCAAAAGCAACATAATGGCTCTATAAGTATTTAAAATTGTCAAAATAGAACATCCTTTCAAACAAACGTAAACTTTACAAACTTTAATTGTGGCTATATGGGGTCATGTGGAGTATTTTGAAGTATTTATTTATGGTGAGTATTTTTTGCAATTATATGGCACCCCACTACTAAAAAGAGAAGGTTTTGTCATCACAAATTAAGACCTGGAGAATTGTTGAGTTTTGTTTTGGAGTAGTTTGGTTTTGTTTTTTTTTAAATAAAAATCAAAACCCTTTCTTTTTTACTATCCGTGCATCAAAGACATCACCAAAATCCACGGAGATGTCAAACAGAATTCTTCACAAAGTAAATTTTTTCCTGAGTAAATACAAGATTACATGAGAACCTCTGTGCCATTCAACATGTTTTTTAAACTTATTTAATTTTGGAAATACTACTATTCCCATAAATTTAAACAGGCCAATGATGTGCTTAAAATTTATGACAGCTTGGTAAAGCTTGATGAACTGAGATCTTCGATCTGATGTGAAATAAGTTAAGAAATAGATCCACTGACTTTAAAGAAAATCCATGGTTGGATTTATAAGGCACATAAGGTTGCCTTTTGCTAGCCTGTGATCCAATGGCCTTCTAAAGGAATAGAATAGCTTTAATACAGGGACTTTAATACAGGTTTACCAAAATTCACCCTAAAATTAAGCTGGTTCTTCTTTAAGTAGTCATAAATTAATTGTTTATGAATTTGTTTATATTATGGGAAAGAAATACTTCTGTATTTAAAGTACTTGACTAAAGTCTTGTCAAAAATTTCCTATAAATAGGAATTCTATAAGTTTCTGTGGTTACATCTATATCAGTAAGTGAAGCGAATGACTCAGGTTTCAGTAATGGCATGCAATCATCCCTATACTTCACTTATTAGCACATTCTCATTCACAGTTTTGGCCTATGCTACTCTCCAACAATGTCCAGATGTGGTTCAGAAAGACAGGAACTGCTGGTAAGCACTGTGCAGGGGGGTAACTGTGATGATGGAGCATTTAGTCCTATGAAACATAGACCATGTCATGTTTCCTCTGGGCCAGAAACCAAGCCCTGGACCCTAGCACTTGAAAAGTATATACTTAGTCATTGGAATCCAATGTGCTACTATCAGAATTAGTGAGAGCTTTCACATTGAATTCTACAGGGAGGTGATAGGGCAATCATCTATTGTCCTGTTCAAATTGACATTTGATCACAAAATGTTTCCTCCTTTCTGATTATTCTATTACAATTCTCAACTGTATCAATAATTGTTCAAGTATTTCAGCTACTCCTAATGGAACACACAGGCTTTCTTCAGGAAAGACCATGGTTAAAGGAATTCAAATGCATGACTCGTTCTAAGTTTGCAAGTAGCTTCAATAGAACGACAAGGCTCTATTTGAGTACCTTGAGTTCTGTGAGAGCATAGGGACTGAGCATATCCTGAGGGTGGATAAATAACTTAAAGCTTTTTTTTTTTCACTTCCACAACCTAGAAATCTTTCTTTCACCTACAAACAAAAAGCTGAATCCTTAATATGAACTAGTTGTAAAACAACCAGCTAGATATGAATGACATACCAGTGCTTCTTTCACTGATAGCACTGACAGTCAGGAACTCCCATCCTCACAAGTTCACCACCCATATGTTTCCTTCAAAGCCCTATCAGTGAGCTGGAATTCACCCTTCCACCTCTCCAATTTAATAAAGCCTTGTCAGGATACTGAGTATATGCGTATCTGTATATCTGTAGCTGAGGTGTTGCCTCAGCTCAGGATTTCTTCCAGACTTTAATTTCAAGACATTGTGATCCAAGAAGTAGTATTTCAACAATGCAGGGACTAGATCCAAACTGTTTTGTGGACATATGCAGCAACTCATTCTTTTCTACAGAATAGACTATGGGTACTCCTTTCTCTCTCCTTTTTTCTGAGGAAGGACAATTACACTTCTTCATTATCAAGGACCACTGCCTTGATTCTGTATTTAACCCTGTCAGTTGAATCAAATGTACTGCTTCTAGTGCCACATGGCCTACCTGACACTAATTTATTATCTTTCCTCTGAGCAGAAGATTGCCAAAATAAATGTCTGTGACTTAAACAACATCAGAAAGATTCAGCCGCCTAAATACCAATATCTCAGAATTTTCAGATTTGCCCATTTAGTCAATATATCTTTAGGGATCTGGTATATGTGGTTCTGGACCTACAGGCAACGTGTATGTTTCTGTAAAAGCACTTAGTGCATGCTTCTATCCTATGTATCTGCACAGCTTTCCATCAAGTTTCAATAGTTAAAAACACGTCCCTTTCCATACAAATTAATCTCAAATATAACTATTAAGACTTTCTTGTTTATTTGTTTTTCATATGCACTGCTCTTCTACAAGAGAAAGACAAACTTGGAAGTGAATTTAATGTCATTAGCATAGCCTAACCTGTGCAGATATTCCACCAGTGCTACTTCAACCTCATCCAGACTTCATGTGAGAAAATCCTCAAGGCCAAAATCAATGCTTGTCTTTCAAAGTCCTTCTCAAAATTTACTCACTCTGTAATGCAGACAGTAAAATGAAACATGGTCCTACCTAAGTAGCTGATTAACTATGACTGCTGAACCTAACTACTTAAAAAACGTACTCATTTTTCACTTCAACGTCTTCACACCTCATAGAAATTTTCATCCTATTTAAACTATTTAACTACTCATTCTGAACTGTGAACTCTTTAAAGCAAGCATTTAGTATTTGTTATGTAACAAGAAGACATGACCCTGCTTGGTGACACTCTCTGAAAGCTGTCTTGTGTTACAAGAATGCCCAATTAAGCTTTCCATACCACCCAGAAGTGTCTTCTGTCTTCACCTGTGGAGTTATTTACATTCATGCATAGAGGCACAACACCATCACTTTCTTTGGTTTTGACATTTACTTTTGCACAAGCACGAATGACTATGCAGTGTAAAAGTCAGGATGATGAGGAAGATGCTACAAACCTTAACAATCCCCATCGACATCTAAGCTGGAAGCAGAACTGGGCTTCTAGCAGTAGCAGCACAGAAAGATATGAGGAGCCTCTAGTATTCCTCTACCTAGTAACTTCATGTAATTACAGTTACATTTGAAGCAAGGTGAAAATTCCTTTCATTCCAGTAAATGAAGGGCACACTGACCAGGATTTTGACATACTTAACTACTCACTCTCCTCTAACATGACTGTTTAGAAGAAGGGGAGAACAAAAGAGAGAAAATAAGAGAGAGAAGTGTGTGGAAGATAAATATGACTAATTAAAAGCCCTTTTCAGATGTTTTTGCAACTTGACATTAACTTTGCCATGCTCTGTGAGCACAGCAAAGCAGTGCAATGTACAAAATTCTGCTAACTGCTTCCATTTTTCTTCTAGACAGGTCTCATTGGTTACATTGTGTCAGCCACAAAACCAGAGAATTTTCTAAGCAGTGGAATTCTTTCACCGGAACTTGTCTGAACCTGGATCACGCTATAAACTTTTCTAACTTTCACTCAAAAATATCTACTAATAGAATTCCTCCACAACATGAACTAATTGCTGTATTACCTGTTAGCTGAAAACTGTCTTATATCACTGGTGATGATGCTCTGGTACAGAAACACCATATGTCTACTTCTACAAAACAAATAAGTTAATAGTAAATAGGTAACCTACTCTGTGTGAAGCTAAACCTATTTCTCACGGGAAAGGACATGAACTTCCTTAAAGATGTGGGAAAATAGAAAGAAACTGTATAACCTTCTTCTGGTATCTACCACCTCACTAGTTAGCCAATGAGTTTTCCATACATCATTCCTGCTCCACATAGTTGGGGAAGGAAACTGAAAGGGAAAGCAGCAGTAGCTCTTGGTGTCTGGTGAAATTACATGAATGATCCCACCAAGCTGAAGTAACATTGCCATCATGTTTCTTACAGCTAGAGGCTATCTGCTGTAAAGTCTTTTGGCAAGTCCTAATTAGCAAGTGCAGGTGCCACACACATCTAATGGCAACACAAAACAAAACAAAACAGTGTAACAGAAGTGCCAGAACAGGACTATTTAATAAAAGTTACTTATAGTTAAACTCCTCTCTGACTTGCTATAAGAATAATTAGTGACGAACATTTTGATATTTTAAAGATATATTATTTTCTAATAAAATCAATTATATCCCTTCAATGATATGGGATTTTTATCTATGATACTGAAAATTTTCAATATGGTATAATTATTTCCCTATAAGAATGATACCTCTGTTGCTAAAGACAGAACTTCCTATAATATATAATAATAAAAACAAAAAGGTGCACATCTTTGTTTTTATGTCTGAAAATACATTATTAACTTTACACTGAAGCAATTTCACCATCATTAGAATTAACAAAGAATGATTTCCACAGACAAAACAGAAATGTTTGGACAATACACTATTAATTTAGTTTCAGCATCAAAACCCATTACCATACTTTTTTAGGCTGATTGCTGGTCAAGCCCTGGTGGTGCTCAAATGACTCCTACTCTCTAATGACTTAGAGACAGATGGGCTTGCATTAGCCAAGTAAACTTCTGGTGAACAACTAAATCAGAAAGATAAGCAGGAGAGAAATAATTCTCATACTCTGCCTACAGGAACTTGTAGGGAATTGTCTTACTTTTCTCCAGCTATTGAATCACACTTAAAGTCAAGAAATATCCCCTATTTATTTCCTTATTTCTTTTAAAGTTATGCTTCTGTTTTGAAGTATAATGTTTAACCACAATCCAAGCCTAATATTTTTTCCTCCAAGAAATGCTCTATGATTTTGCGACATAAGACTCTGGTAAGTTTATTTTGGTTTTGGGTTTTCTTTTTTCTGTTTTGCTTTTTCTCCAATTTAGCTCTCTTTATATATTTTCAGAATACAATGGATAATGATGATTGAGAGTCAGAGGAATTTAGAAAAACTAGTTTTGGCTAAATTTGCAAAAACTAAATTATTTCTAGTTCTGAAGTTGAAAACTGATACTTTTTTTTAAATAAAATATATTCTAAAAAAAATTTCTGCAAAAATTTGACTTTTCAGCTACATTTGACTATTCAGCTACAAATAACTAAAAGTAGTGTACGATTGTATCTATATTATTAACATTACTCAACAATACAAGGTCTATTGTAGAGAATAAAAGAGCAAAATCCATAAAACCCTTTCATTGCCCAGGCTTTCCTATTCTTCAGGTAATCCTGAAACCAAAGAACTCAAAGAACTCGGAAACACTATACAAAAGAAACTGTTCTTCTTCTGAACATCTGTAGGAAGGATGTCCTACAAGATTAATAACCATCATATCGGCTTTGGTTCCAATTGTTTATGTCTCCCTCTTTATTTAGATGATATAAAGAAATTTATTGCATATGGGTCCACATACTTAGCAAACAAATAATGCTCTTTATGTTATATGTTTGGATCATTTTGCATAAAAAACTGTCATTCAACCCTTACAGGTTTTTGTGATCAATATTATTATGTGTTTCTGAGCCTACAGAAGTAAGGTAAATAGAAGTCGTGACTGCAAACTTTCCATTTTATATCCTATCACTATAACTTATAACATTTTTCTTGAGGAAACCTTTCACTGTTAAGTCAACATGTTCCAAGCAGGATGCATGTGTAAAATGACTTCAATAAATAAAATGTATCTTACATCAGCTTTTCTGTTTTGATTACTGGGGAAAAAAAAAAAAAACAGCTGCTGGTCCAATTCATCTTCTGATATATTCTGATATATCAGGCAATCTGTAAATTTGGCCACTGATGAAACATAAGTCAATCAGTTAAATTGTACATTTTCAAATTACCACTTGTATCCAATTATCAGCAAAATCTTTTGACAGCACTGGCGTACCTTCTTGGATTCTTATTGATTCTATTCTCATTCCACTAGATTATTTTGGTTTGTTTTTTAGGTTGGAGGACTAAAAGGTTTTGCACGTCTCATGAGAAAACTACTGCTACGGTAAGAGCTACAATTTCCTTCTCCCCAACAATATTACACATTCCAGAGTAAAATACATGCAAATAAGAAAAACCCCAAAACCAAAAAAGCAAATAAGCCTCCCCTACCTCCAAAAACAGAAGAGACACTGGTCTTTCTTGAAAGCAACATTTCAGCTTGAAAACACTAAGATTTATCTTTAGAGGAACCCTTCTCTCTTAGTCACATTTAACATTATTCCATGCTATGATTTACTAAATAAATATACAAAGTGTTAAGCCTGGACTTGTATCTTCTTTTCTTCTCTTGTCACATATTGAGGAAAAAGAATGTTTTGACAAAACAGAATGAAATGATCCAATATCAGAAAAGAATGTTCAGCATTTTTTCTGGAGACTCTCAACTTTTTCTCAAGCAAACTACTCCATACAAACAATCCAATATATATGCTGGTAATTAGCAAGGGCTGTTAAAAATAAGGATGAACCACTGCATATGGTGCCACAGTGTGGAGATCTTTCAAAACCAAATGAAATTGTTCCTCAGCCTTTTTTTTTTTCTTTTACCTTTCTCAGCAGGGACTATGGGTTTATTTGCTAATGGATGGTAACACAGTACATAGAGATTAACAAAACACTGTCCATGGTAGATATGAAACATTATTTTGTGTGATGTTACAGAACTCTTGACTCTACAGATATTAATTCACCTATAGAAGCTGTTTAATAAGGTATTTGAAGACACAAAATGAAATAGATGAGATCTACCTTGCCTGTAATTAAACCCAAATAAAGACAAACACAACTTTCTGATGAAAAATTTCACTTTTTTGACTGCTGAAATATTCTCAAAGGCAAATTCAAAAAATATTTTCAAAAGTATGTATGGTTCTAAGATTCTTAACTTGGTCAAATAGTATGCAAATGAACCACAGAAAACTGGGCATGTAACTGAAATTTAAATGCGTGAGCTAAGATAACATGTGTGTGAAAAGAAATGGCAATACGCATGACAACCAGTCTCTCCCAACTTTTTCTAAGGATGGAGGCAATGCAAATGCAGTTATTAAGCTGTTGCAGGTGGATTGAAATATTGATTTAGATAAACAGTGAACAGTATTCAGACAGGGGTCTAGCAATGAAGTACGTGAAACAGAATGAATCAGAAAAATTCTAGTCAGTCAAAATTCAAAATGGAAGAAGGTCAGTGAGTAAAGTCATTATTTTAGAAGCCATTCACCAATGAAGACTTAGGAGATTTTACTAGTAAAGATGGTTTATTCAGCTGATTCCTCTCTAAGATTTTTAGTGAACGGAATCTGGATGCTAAGATACAAGGTGCTGTTAAGATTCAAAATGGTATATAAGATCCTGACATATTTGGGCAGTGAGATATTCAGCGTAACATGTAAATGAGAAACTGAAAACAAGAAGTATGGTATGAAAACTAGCTCAGCATGAGTTTTGACACAACTTTGTATAAATATCCCTCAGACTCTATAAAAGGTTGTGTTACAATATTCCATCAAAACGGAGAGGAAATATATAAGTATGTAATGCCTATATGTAACAAGGCTTAAAAAGTAAAGTCAGAATGAGTATAGACAGAGTGAACTATCCAGCTAATCAGAGACAATGATCTATAGCTATTTAAAATTTAAGTCCTGTCTTTAGACACAGGTTCTTAAGTAAATGTGAATCAAAAGATTGAATTGCTGGTACTAAGAGACCTGAACTCCTTAAGGATAAACTGAGTAATAATTCAGTTTGGACACTCAAAATACCTAGGTTCTTGTATAATTAGTGATGAATTGAAGAACCTTGTGACGGCTTTCAGAATAATGAGAAAAAAAATAACAGAAAGAATGGAAAGAGAGGTTTTAGGTAATCTTCAATTTTACACAGTATAAGAATACTACTGTATTCTTCATTTAAAAAAAAAAAAAAGTTTAGTAACTTCTGCCTTATGGCAGAAATCACTAGACCTATTGCTTTATTTCCTAAGAAGGCCCCCAGCACACTTTAACTCTGCAGAGGACAAAAACTGGCTAGGCCTACGCAAACAAAAAAAAAATCAATTTCTTGACTAATCCAGAATTGACCAGGTGTGTTGAAGTGAGTACATTTTTCTTTTTCAAGGTGTATATGGAGATTTAGCTAATAAGGGGGCTGCTATATTTTCTGTTGGACTGCTAAGGCAGACAAGTTATGAGTTCTTAGCCATCCTCAGTGAAAACATTTCAGTTGTTTTGCTAGCAGCAGTTTCTTTTTATGTTTGATGCATGGTAAGTATTATCAGGGATGTCAGACTGATCAACCACCAATATAGCAAGCCTTCAGAGTACTGGATTTTGTCCCTAAAATCTCAGCAGGTTATTTATGTTTAAAAGAATGAAATATAAGGTTTTTTTCTCTTACTGTTATCTCTACTGGCATTCTAATAGAGGCTATTATGTAGGTGCTGTGCTTGTATGTAGGCTTGGAGACCTCTTGATACTCTTGTCTCTCCTTTAACAGCTGAAGGAGACTGAGCATTCAGAAGAGATTCAAGACAGTCCTGAGGGGTTAGGATGAGGAGTCCTGAGTTGTTTATTTACATATATATTAGAGATTCTATAAGTGAAACTGAACCCAGATAAATATCTTGTGGGAGAGGTCAGAGAGATTAAAGCTTCTCTCTGAGTGTTAAGATGCAAAATGAGAGATTGTTTCTTAACTCATTGCTATACATGTCTTTCTTTTAGCCTTATATGCTCATCCACAACATTCAGACTTTACAGCACTGATTGCTATCTATGTCATAACTTCTCAAAAGAATTCTCAAAATAATTACACAGCTTAGATGATACCATAAGAAAGTATTATAATTCCAGTATGTTTCACATTTTCATATAGAAAAGAAGATGGAATATAATATCTGTGTGCAGAAAATTAAACTGAAATACTATTACAGATTATGCAGATTTATGGCAATATTAATGGCATACAGCACAGTAAAATACCACTCTGTTTAATCCACACTCTGTGAAAAGTGGTAGTCAGAAATATCTGGGCATATTTGAAATATCATGTGCAAGTCTTGCTTACAACATTTCCATTGACTGCTGTCCAGGCAAGATGAATATACAATTTCTTTGCTATAACATATAGAAGGCTAGACTAAATGACAAACATGTGCTAAATAACTTGCTTATGAGTGCAAAAAAATCAGATATAATTGAGGTATCTTCTTTATATCAACCTCAGTAATTGAATTCTATTTTAATTATAGAAATCTGAAATTAAATTTTTCCAGGACTGATGTAGAGGAGAAGAAATTTAGTTCTGAAAATAAGGCTTTTAGAACATTCTCACATAATACTAGGGTTTCTTGGTATAGCTTCACAAACATATCTGTTAATAAAAAGCTAGAAAAGCCATCAAAGAGAGAGAAAAATCTGCCTGGTTCACTTGACAGAAAATCCCAGTGTTCCAGAGACTGGCATATTTGCTCTCTGCTCACAGTAAAGATGATCTCTAGCGTTAACAAGGATTTCCTTTTCAAACAGAAAAATGATATGAAAAGAAGCGGGCTACACTGAATCTTTTGGAAACATTCAACTAAGGGTCATAAGCTGCAACTTGGTTTAACAGAAATAAAAAATCCCTGACTTCAAAATAATTATTATGGAACAGCTTTGGAAAGTGTGTCATTTTTGGCATACTTTTATTCTTGTCTATTTACATAATATTTTATAGTCAAGTAACAATATCCCTATTTGTGTTACAATTGAGGCAAAACTGAATTTTTGCGTTATAACTGAAGCAAAACTATCTTAAAACTGTAAGAGAGTCAGAGAAGCAGATTTCAGGGCTGCCATCTGGATTGTCCTATTGGATGATGAATCCATTCCTGAAAACACCTCATAACATATGTTGTAGTTCTCTAGGGAGGCCTCAGGAGAGAAAATTCTCGTAGGAACAATGCTTGTTAAGAATAAAGGGCAAATATGCTAACTTCCTACTTGAATAAATATCAACATAGTAATTTTGTAACCAGAACTCCATAGTAATTGTAAGTAGTTCCTTCTCATTCTGTCATTAATTCCTTTTCATCAAGATAGTTTTCAAGGAGTAGATTGAAAATCAATCAGAAAAGCTCAAGGAAAGAAATCAGCTGATCAAGAAATATGAAATAAAAATGAAGACTGATGAGATGTAAAAGGATAAACATGCAATCCAGAGACAGAAAATGCTCAGGCGTCTGTTCAAGTGTGATGGAGAAGACTATTCCTAAGCTACTTCACAGAAAAAAGATTAAGATAAATGTGTGGAGACAATTTTAAAACTCTTGTCTTCTTTTATTATGTTTTATTCCAGGTGGTAGGATAAAAGTATAATTTGGTGATGAGGCAATGTTCATCTATCACTGCTTACAAGGAAATGGAAAAACAGCTGATACTAAATGCTTTGACAGCTGAAAACAGCACAAAGACTTGACTTCCAAGAAGCTGGATAGCATAATTCTGCTGAAAGGAGGAAAAAGCAGGAAATCCTAACACAGAGAATATAGTACAAGTAAAGGTGAATCAAGCCTTTTAAAATTATAATCCAAGTTTCAATATTAGCAATCAGGGTAGTGAGCACAGTTTAATGTATATTTACACAATATTAACTGGAAGAGCTCATTAGTGGGCCATTTTATCCAGGGTACTTTATTTGCTTCACAGCTGATCAATAAAGGTGAAGCATCATGCTAAGGTGTATGTCTTCCACTTATGAAGATAGGTCACTTAACAGTAAACTGCTTTGTGACAGACAGACATGTTCACAGCAAACAGAAATCAGCAAGTTTCTTAGAAATGAAACAATCATTTGCACTAACAGACAGAAATGAAAAAGAAACTGCACTAACTGAGATTTTTAATTATACATATCAGAAAATGTTGTGTACTTGACAGAACTCCAAAAAAGGAGTTGGCGCACTTCAGCCCAGTTTTAGTTTTCCTTCTAATCACAGGTAAACTGTGAATTTAACTAGGATTCTAGGGATTCTAAATGAAAGAAACAAGTGAAGGCAGAGGTAAAAAGGGAAGATATTGGAATTGGAATGGAACAAGACATCAGATGACACAAGACAGTGCTAGCAGTGACACAAAGACACTGCTAGCTAGCATCAGAAACAGATCTATTATGTTGTCACAAGTGAAAAAAAATGGTATATGACTCTCTCAGTTCACAAAAAAGTAATAGGCTTAGTGTCAAGCAGACTGGGTTTATCTGTCAGTCATCAGCCCATAGAACAAAGAAAGGAACTTTCACAGACTAACCACCATAACTACTTAGATTCAAAAATCACAACAAACAAGCTTAACAGGTTTTCATATATATGGAGACTTCACAGCCTACTGTAATTCCCCACAAAGAATGATAATTAAAGAAAACACTGTGTACAACACATACATGTTCATTCACAATGCAAAATCTGTAATGCCTACATAAATAGATAACTGATCATTTTGAGGGGCACTACAAGAGGAAAATGACATAGAAAAGCCCTCCAATAAATCTCTCTCCCAGCTTTTGTCTTGTTGATATGCAATGATTCCAGCTCTTTACATCTGATTCTCAAATTGGAAGGAAAATCCAATGCTCTTTCAAATAAAGGAAAAGACTAATAAAGATTTATATAACCTTTTTCCCCATTTATGCCTGGTATGTTACTCAATAAAGGTCCTTTAAGCAATTTCCTCTCAAAGATTCTTGAACCTTTTCCTAACGTCCTCATCTTTCCCTAAACAGATTGTGCCACCAATTAATGGGTGAAATCCAAGTACCATAACAGAACTGTACTTTCTATTTTCAGTGTACCAAGATCTTACATTCCAACACTGTTTGGAAGACGTGGTAAAATGATAAAATCACGAAACATTTGACATAAAAATGAGAAATTTAAACCTAAAAATAAATATTTTATACTGAATACTCTGATGAGCTGTAATTACAAAACATCATATCATAAAAGACATACTAAGTACTGCTCCAGACACAGATACACCTTATTATGAAACACATAGTAATTATTATGAAACACTGGTTGTTAAACATTCATTATGGAACGATTGTTATGAAATAGAAATCTTCTTAACTCTAGGTGGAAGGTATTAATTTCGTGACATACAGTCCAACAGTTTCATGACACCAGGACTGAAACACGTATCATCAGCTGTGCAATACCTAACATAATCTGTACTGGAAATACATAGTCAGCACTATGCTGCAAAGTCCTCTTAACCACACTTCAGTTAGCAGTATGTCCCTTTACATGACAGATACATTTTTGTGAATTAGATTAGCAAAAAGCTCTTTTACTTCTGAATAGTATTTTTTCTCTCTTTATTATTCAGCAGATTACATTTTTAACGTAGACCTGTTTCCCTATATGAACTGTACTGTTAGAAATGCTATCACATACTATTAAGTCATTCTGCACTATGACTAAAATCTGTAGATTTTCTTACATAATCCTAGATCTTTTATTTCTAAATGCGTTATTAATATTTGATTGTACAAGTTAGGAGGTGTTGAAAATCTCTAAATCTGAAGGCTGATATAAATTTAGCCATAAAAAAAAGGTATTTTATACAACTCTACAAAAGACCAAACTCCTCTGCTCGGTATAAAATGTATTTCATATTGCTTTACACTGATAAGGAATTTATGGTGCTGGTCACAAAAACAGACAAGTGAAAAAAAGTTCAGCAATACTGGTCTATTATGTGGCACTTCTGTTTAAAAATAAACATTCTTTCCAGTTTTGCTAGTGAGATTAAATGACTCAATAGCTTACTTAAAAAATAGGCTTCGAGAAAACGTATCTTTCCTACAAAATAAGACAAGACACATTATCAAAGCATAAGTAAGAACTCAGCCATAAAATTCCTACTAACATTACTGGAAGCTGCCTGACAAAAGCACTGTGTATTATGACAAAAATGTTCTTCAGTGATATAATAGGGCTAAAACTTTTGGATATATACATAAATATTTCACATGACGTGTTTCACAAGATAACATTTGTATTTATGCTCAACTGTGCTTTCAGAAGTACCTGTATCACAGGTACACCTCAGAAATTAGATTACTCTCTGGTCATATAGTCCACTAAAACAGCCCACTGATTTTTTCAAGAAACTTTCAACTTAAGTCTGACTCTTTAAATCAGACTTTTAAAGAAGGCACACAAGTATAGTTATTCATTACAGACTATGTTTCAGTGTTATCTACATTACTTCAAAACTTCATGTACTTCATGTACACGTGATTTTGCTACATTATATTTAAACCAGTTTCTAAAAATATTACGTCTCCCCTTCATAGAGGAATGATACAACTTCTCCAAAATGAAGTGAATAGTATCAAAGAAAGACGGAGAAACCTGATATCAACCGCAGCACAACAGCAAAAGAAAAATATGAACGTTCTGTGTACCACAGAATGAAATCACAAAAATCTTAGGGCTGAAGTGAGATTGCATTATCAAGGCAAACATATGCTTCTAAAAATCACTGCTATAGACAAAAAAATACCTTATTAAAGGGAAAAGCGCCAATATAGTTTACATGTATTTGACCAAAAATAGTATTTAAAAGTTACTACTAGGAAAAATTTGCAAAAGAGATTAGATTTACACCCCTGGAAATCACTGATTTACTGTTCTGATTGTTGTTGTTGCTGTTACAGGAAAAATTTAAGTTTCAACATGTAATACTATTTTTCTGTGAGCATCTGGAGTCAGTTCTAATTACCTAATAAAGAAAAGGTAAACATAATGGGAATTTTTGGCAAAAGATGATTTCCTGCTTGTATGTATTGAAGAAAACAGATAAATATGTGATTTCTACATATCAATGAATTTATAATTTAACAATTGTGTTGAGTTGCAACACAATTTCCAGTTAATGTGTTAACTGCAAAACTCAACTAAACATGCTTCCTAATATATTTCAATCTGTGACTTTGAATCATGTGAGGTATCTCAGGTATTTTACCCAGTACACAACTAAAAACTAAATATTGTTAACCTACTTCGAAAATACTAATCTATGTAAACTATCTTCTTTTTTTGTAAAGGGTAGAGGCCCAATTTGGACATCTAGGATTAACATGGGCAGCTAAGTACTCAATTTGAGATTAAGCATCAAATGAAATCAGACTAATAAAATAAAATATGTCAGCCCCTCTCTTCCTAAACACAGCACAATTGGGAAAAGACATTCCATAAACTGTCTAGTATCTCTAAACTTGTAAATAAAAAGAGAAATCTAGCTAGCATACTCAAGACTTAGTGACAAACTGCAGAATTAGTATGGCAGTGGAGAAAATAGTGAGAAGCCTCATCATTAATTATTCTTCTGTACATCATGAAGTTATATATAAGAGTATGAAAGTAAGAAAATTTTTGTGACTTTTGACAATTATTAGTAAAAAAAAGATTATAACAATTGCCAAAAAAATCACAAAAGTTGACATGTTACCTGGCTATGACAAAGAGCACACAACTGACACCCAAGTAAGCCAGCAGAATATACATCCAGATATCAGGGGAGAGAGGATTCAGGAAGGAGAAGACGCCCGGGTTTGTACCATTGGGCTTGCGGTACAAAATACTTATTCCAAGAGTCATAAAGGGCTTGGAAAAGTCGATGACCTTCTCTCGAACATACGTAATTGCCAATGGCGCAACTGCAAGGTCAGCTTTCTGTTAACAGAAATACAAAAAGAGAAAAAGGCGATAAGTCAGAAGAAAGAGGTTGAAGCAGACAATCAGATTAGCCAAAACACAAACTTTACATGAAGGAAGTATTTATCGAAAGTATTTAATAGCTTCTACTAATAACATCAGGGAAAGGAAAAATAAACACTGATTGAATTTTCTTTTGATGATCGTTTTCTTATAAAAATTTTGTCTCACTTATTTTATTCAAAGGAATGAAAAATTTAAACACAATCTAGATACAGCAACCACAAAATGGCTAATAGTTATTTTTTATTAGATTATGCAACTACAGAATATTCCGCTGTAATAATGGAACTATTTAGTCTGTGTAAATGGAGGCTGCTCTTCAGCCCAAGACCCTAAGTCAATATGTGAAGTTCTTCAGCCACCTAAAATTTTTGGGATTATTAACCTGCAAGCTGAATTTCAGCTACGTTCCCTTTGGAAAAAAATGCATCCCTAAACTAAACAAAGAAAGGCTAATGCCCAGTTTCAACTCTTGAAACCCATCTCATGGGCTTTTAATGCATAGAGAGCTTATGCATTATTCCTGGTCACAGAAGTACATTTCCCTGTCACTGATTTGAAAAACTAAGATCTGTAGTTTGCCTTTAAGCTTGTGATCTATCCTTACCCGGCTTGTGCATGCTGCTACTTGACAGAATATTTTATACCTCGTGGAAAGCTTTTGATCTTGACAGAAGATCTTCATGTTCTTTTAAAACCACTAGGACTTTTTATTAGGCTTTATTGCCTAACTAGCCACTTATGGTACTTTGATATAAATTGTTTTTCTACTACCTTTTATGGTATCATAAGACAATTCAGGTGGGCAGAGACATCAGGATGCCTCTAGTCCAATCTCTTATTCAAAGCAGGGTCTTCTACATAATCAGACTAGGTTGCTCTGGGATTCACCCAGTCAGTTTTGAAAACCTCAAGGGACGGGGACTACATAACCTTTCTAGATAACCTGTGCCACTGCTTGTATATCGACATAGTGAAAAAGGTTCTACAGACAAGCAGTAGAGCAGATTGCTTACAGAGGTTATGCAATTTCTATCGTTGGAGGATTTCAATTTATGCCAATTATCTTTCATCTTCCTGCCAGGCACAACTGTGAAGAGCCTGGATGAATCTTCTTAATAACTTCCTCACAGGTCTTGGAAAGTTGCTACTAGAAATTACTACCTTTGCCAAATGTAAGTAACATACCATAAAGTTCAAAACAAGTCCAGACTAGATAGCTGAGTTTAGATGTCACACCTGCTTATTTGTGGGACCCTGATTTGTATCATTTAAGATTCATTGTTAACAATATGATCTATACATGCAACTGTAGCAGTTACTTTGTTAACATAATAAAGTAACATGATGACAGTGACTCAAATTACACATTTGTTTCCAACTGCTGAATCACTTCTCAGTATTTATTATTCAGCAACAAAAAGTAACTGAAAGACAGGCGGTTTACTGCGATTCATTTTACTGACAGTAACATTTCATAGTCAGCATGGCTAATACTTTCTTGGCAAAGTCTTTAACAGCTGTGGTAACTAATGGTTGTGTCAAGTAAAAGCTCTCAAGTCTTTAGAGGAGGGTCCTGATCTAGCAACCAACAAGATCATCTCCCTAGAGATCTAGATCTGAAAAAAATTGAAAAAAACCAACCAAACAAACAAAACAAAACAAAAAAAAAAGGGGGCAAAAGGTTCCACAGAGGAAATTCGCCTGTTGTCCACTACTGCAGAAATAACTTGCTACATGAATTCAACTAGCCAAAAACATTGGGAATCCTTTCTGTAATGGCTTTTAAATAGGATGGAGCATATCTTTTGATCAATGAAGTAGTGTCTAGAACTGACTTTCTGTATTGTTTTCTGTTTGCTCTTTTGTTATTCTCTTAATGTTTATTCGAGGAAAAATACTACTACCAAGACCATCAGGAACTCTGTAATTAGCTAATTTACATTATTTCCTTTGATTCAAGTTTAGTAATCCTAGGAATTTTTCTAACTCATTCTCAATTAGCTATACCAGCTTGGATTATATTTAATGGGTATGAGTACCCATTCAAAACAGTCACAAAGTTTTTATCTGTTGATTTATAGGACACACTTTCACTAAAGTATTTCACACCAACTTTGTTTTAATCAACAGTTACACATGTAAGAGGACTAGAGGCAGTGGACCATGAAACTAAACTTAGAGGGAAGACGGATGACAATAAGCTACAACAAGAAGAACATTTCAGCCTTAATTCTTGTCACTTCACTCTAGCAGAGTCTTTCACAAAGGGCTCTTCAAATGGTTAGAAGAGTGAGATTCACAGAAAGGGCAAACTACCAAAGACAATATTTACAAGACAGTGTAGATATTGTGGCTCAGGGTTCAGGAAAGAAAGGATCCCCCCCTTGAAATAAATAAACAAACTAACAGTACTTAAATTAATTCAAATGTTACTGTTCTTCTTTGCCGTTACTACACTCTTTTTTCCCAAAAATTGTATTTTTGTACCAGAGATGGTTACTAAACAGGAAAATTACCTCCTGTACACTCATCCCCTCCAGGTGCATTTTGATGCAGTCATCACAAGGACTATATTTTAAAAAGAATCCACATACTGAAATTCTCAATGAATTGTTAAAAATTCCATTGTCTGCGGATTTAATTAATTTTTTATAATTATTATAAACAATAACAAAAAATGGTCTTTTTAGAGAATTCCATCATATATGAAATAAAACCAGAAGTGTTTTTATATTATGCATATTTCAAAAATATTATATATCATGCAATGGTTTACACATGCCATAATTATAAAAGAATGGCTAATACATATTATATTACCCCAAAATATTGTCACAAATCTGAGGAACAAAAATGTTAGCAGTCCTGTTATGCACTAGATCCTAATTTAGTTCTGTTCTGCCTAGTATGTAAGTATATGTAATAACTAATTTGAAAAACTTATTTGCTACTAGTGAAACTAGGTTTGGCATAGAGTCACCTAAAGCTTTGTATAATATTGTTCATTTCCTGTTAAGCTACAATAATTAATTAACTACAATACAATAAAATACAATTAAATAAATGCAATAAAAAATTAAATAAATAAACAAATTTTTTTTTTTCATTAAAAAAACAAACAGAAATTGCTCAAATATTATAAAAATTTAAATAATACAATATGGCATCTATCTCATCATTTCTGGCGTAGGATTTCTTTGACATTTAAATGACTGTGGGGTTTTTTTTATTATTTCCCTGGCATTTTTTCATGGCTTTCTGCAATAATTTCTGCTGCACTCTATCTGAAGTTTCATTTACTCGGAGTTAGGATCTGTTTGTACATTTTTCCATGGGATTATCATATACAGTCTTTATTAGAGAGTGACTAAGTAGACACGCAAACTGTCATCTTTAAGTGAGTTAATTTACATTATGAATTACATTGATATGCAAGACAAAAACTTGCAGAGAGGTTCTGTAACTCTATAAATACATTCAGTTTGCTTGAAGTGAAAAACAGAGGTTCAAGCAACAAGAGAGACACGGTTAGTCACTTGTTAGAGAGACACCTGCTGCTGCTTATTCAGCTTAGGAGAAATGACATTGGAAATAAAAGGTCAGAGCACTTGAAGTTGAGGATTAATGAATTAGCAATTAGAATGAAAGGCACAAAAAGTGCAAGTGATATTTTCTGGCATATTACAAATCATCATAATAAATTATCCTATAGACTCCAGGACAGATTTCATGCAGAAATTAAATGCTACTTTAATGAAGAAAATATAGCATGCAAACAATAATAACTGAAAGATAATATGAACATATAAAACAGTAAACATACACATGAAAAATATGTTACAGGCACTCAACAGTTAAAGAATGATGGATTCTTTATGGTGACACAGAATAGCTGGAAGGAGTTGAAATACTATTTTTAGATATTAAATAATGTGAATCAGTAGCTTTGTTTAAAGAGAGGGTTGTGCTGGAAAACTGCCAACATAACTTAACAAATGTCACTAATAACGATTACTGGAAATTCAGAGAATAATGGTTCAGCATAGAACAGTAACATTAATCTGCAAGGTAAATAAATGTATACCGAGGAATAAAAACAGACTCAAGCCAGATGGCCTTCAAATGGCTAAACAGATAAATCAGGAAAGAGAGAAATTATAAACATAACATAAGACAGCTGAAAATACAAGCAGATAAGGAAACTGAGATATAAACAGTAGCATTTTAAACATATACAGAGAGTACAGAAAAAAAAAAAGACTTTTAACAGACTTTTTTTTTTTAAGGGGGTAGGTAAAAATACAATAAAATGCCAAGATACTAGAAAATAACATAAACTTCAGGAGAAATCAGTAGGTATTCAGCTTACCATCTATCTGTATTCACCAGAGTTGCTGGTTCAAGCAACTATACCATAACTGCAGACTTGCCAAACCAGTATGTGGTTGTGTTACCCCTCAAAACATCATCTCCCCAAGGGATCAGAGTTCAAATTTATGTTATATATAGAAAAAGTTCAGCATTATTAAAATTTTCATCATGTGACACCTTAGATTCAGTTGCAGATGCTAGTTCAGCATCATTGAAAAAAAAAATGTAGCCAACTCACATAGTGTAGCCTAATAGTAGCAATATAACCTAATTTTTGTACTTACATAGGAGCTCAGACTGCTCTGTAAGCGCTATACATTACTTATTAGATGACAATTTAAGTTCCAATTTTGTAATGCAAAACTGATCACTGTATACCACGTAAACAAGGAAAGAAGTAATTATTATAAAAATTGTGAAAGCTTTATAAATGAACAGGACATTTTGTAATGAAATCTATAATGAGCAAAGAAGACTTGATAATTCCAAAATCAAAACAGATTTATGGATTCTGTGAGTGAAAGCCAAGTAAAATATTGTGGCTTCTCCTGAGCTATTTATCTTCCTCTCAATGATACTCATTCAAACTAAAACCCAACAAGTGGTTTGTGAATGCTCAAGATTTAGTATATGTTATCACACCTTGGATACTGAGCTGAGATTTCCTCAGTGTATTAAGGACATAACATTAAAATTTAGATTATGTTTTATCTAAAATGTCACAGCTTTCAAAGCAAGCTTTCCATAACCTTACTTCCAAGCCTTGAGACCCTTCCTCTGAAGGAGTCCTGGAAACTTTCCACCTTCATTTCAAAATGCGGATGCAAAGTGTTAAGAACTATCACCAGCAGATTGTAAAGAAAGACTCTCAGACAATGAAAAGTGTTGTGAGCCAAGTCTAGCAATGAACTCAAGGTTCTCAGAAGAGCAACTGACCAGTACGGAATGACTCCACGTGCACAGGTTTAGAACAACGAAGATTAACACACACTACTAACCACCTGCACAGGACAAGCACACATGATCCTGCATGAAATAAGCACACACTTATTACACAAAAACTCTCCATCCTCTTTGAGAACACCCTGCAAAATTACCTTTCGCATCTATTAAACCTGAGCTGCCCTTGTTTCATAAAACTACCACATTGTTTACTGTCTCAAATTCCATGCTTTTCACAGATAAGCCTCATTTTTTTAATATTAATTATCTCAGCAAACAATTTGACATGCAGAGAAGACAATCATCAATATTGTATCTCTTTAATATGTTAATGGACGCAAGTCAAAGAAACACTTCTCTGAATAATGAAAATCTGCCCAGGATTACCAGGACCTTAGAATAATATTACTTATAGAAAACAAAAACACAACTTTGTTTTAAAGGAAGATATAATAGGAATTTTTTTTCTTACTATTGATAATCAATTGCAAATTTTAATATATACAATTTATTTGTAAAAAAAAAATAAATCTCTTTTTTAAATCTGGTTCACATATTGTACCTAGCTTTTCTATAGATAGCATATTTAAAGTCCTTCAAAACCAAGAAATATAAAAAAACTCAACAACTTATAATAAAGAAAGCTTTACCACCTCAAGAATGCAGAAACACAGTTTTTGTAAAGCCAAGCTTTAAGAACACAACTGTAAAGTGTTTCTAAGGAATGCAAATAAGTACTTTTTTGAAAAACAGAAAATGAAGTAAATCAAGCACTGTTCTGAGTTTCTGTGAGTTTGGGGGGTGGGGGGGTTGCACCAGTAAATATATGTTGTACCTTCACAAAAGATGCACGCGCATTTTGCAGATGCTGGTGGAAAGATATCTTACTCTGATGTAGATTCTTTTTCAGACAAGAAAAGCATTAACAATAAATTCAACAATTGTTTTGTAGTGCTTGATGAGTAGTACCATTCTAAGCAGCTTAAAAATAATACCACAAGCATGGAGAACCAAGAGAGAATAGCATCAAAATCAAATTAATGTTTTCGTCCTCTAACAAAAATCTTTTGATTGTTTACTCAAGTAGAGAAAAATGTAAAATGTGCATATCGTTGCCTGGTATCTCACTGTTGACATGATATAGTAGCAGGGGAGAATTATTCCTAAGAGAGCTGATAAAGAACTTGTGTCATAGAATTCTTTTGTTTTAATGAAATCAAAAATTTCCAGGACAGGTCTTTACCCAAGAATTCAACAGGAAAATCACTAAGACTCCAAATTGACTGGGAGTCAACTTATGATCCTAAACTCAACATCTAATCCTCAAGTTCTAATTCTATCATCACTCTATAGAGTACAAAAAACAGAACAAAAACTTTCAAAGAGAAATTCACTTACCGTTAATTGCTTGAAAAATACCTGCCAAAACAATCTCTAATGAAAAAATGGTTTTGCAACAGTTAGAGTCAGTAAATTCTTTTAAATGGGAAACAAAAAAAAAAAATCTATTTAGGATTTATTTCATAGTCAAAGTCTCTGTTGAAATGTGAATAATTATTACTAACACCTTCTGTAGAACACAAAAATAAAATATCAAGGAGTTTTAATGATATCTCATAATTCAAACAGAAATAATGATATGGAAATAAAGCAATTAGAACAGCACCAATGCAGCACATTAAGAGAAAAGAATGCATATAAAATGTTAGGTCAAACCAGTGAGGAACACGTCGTTCATGAAATGGATTCATGAACTTCTTAGAAGACAGAAACAGCATTGCTGCTGCAGTCAAACGTACAAAATAAAGGTCTAGCCTGACAGCTATTTTACTGCATGGGCAAGAAAAGAAAAAAAAAAAAAGGTTTATTTTTCAAGATTTAGAGAAGATATGGCAAGATGTGAACACAGGCTCTACAAAAAGGGAAATAAAGAGGAAGACATCTAAAATGACTCCCTTACGGTCTTGAACTTTTATGAGAATGTTGGTGTTAGGAACAGTGACAAAAATGAAGGAATAAAAAAGACAGGTAAAAAATAATGAGATAAGTTTTGGTGATATTCAACTGAATTTGACAGTAATAGCCAAGATGAATATTAAGATAAGCTTGAGATGCAGGTTTAGATAGAGAAAGATAGGTCAGGGAAAATAAGTAGATTTTTGCAGAAATATGAGTTAGAATCTGCATTATTTCTGCATTATGATATGTTCCTGTCTATTTTTATTTTCTGATATATCATTATGTGATCATGTGGTTAATCTAAACTATGAATAAGTGGAAAAATCATTAAAGAAGGAGAAATAACCACTTCTGATTTAAATTGATAATTTTATAATTGTTACTGTGATTGGAATAAATATTTCAAAGAAGATATAGAAGAATGTTCTAAATTTAAGGCCTGAATACCTTGAAACCTTTCTTGCATATCCTAAGACCTTGCAATACTAATTCATTATTTTTCTGTCAGTACCACTTTAAATTCTCATCATCAACGCACTCAAATGTTGTCACATATGAAGGCATTCTCTGGAAAAACTTCTTTTTTTGAATCTCTACTTGTCTCATATTTCAGGTCTTTTTTTTTTCCTAATACTTACTCAGTTGATATAGCTGTTTAAACTATGAAATCTACAATATTTTTAAAGAAATATGAAATGAATGACAGTTCACAGTCACAATACTGGCCACAACGGAAGAGAGATAAACCACTGTGCCAAAATCCTGAATTTTCTGAATTCAGATAAGTAAGGCAAAACATGTTTCTAAAGTCACTACTTGTAATTCTGCCTCTGGTTGGCTAATTAAGCCATCCTATGAAACATTCTTATTATTTGAACCTGATGACGAGGACTAGCACAGCAGTCTTAAACAAAAATCCAGGGAGTCTTACAAAAAACAACTAAGTCACTCCAAAAAATACAGAAAGGAGGAGGTGATGTAGCTTCTTATTTGATAACAAAAATATATTGTTAAATTAAGATGTTACAATCCAGTGATCCCCTGTGGAGAAATATTTTGAAAATTGACTAATAATAATGTTCAATAGGTATTAGCATGAGTAAGTATCAATACTTTAATTTAGGAGAATCATTTGGAAAAAAAATTCAGTTAAGTGTTATAAATAGCTTTGAAAATGTCAACATCAGATCAGTGTTTTCACTAATGCAATGAGGCAGCCATAAAGCAGACATAGAGCTATAAGGAGTTCTGACAGATCACAGGTTTTATTATCCAGTACATATAATGGTGGTGAAAAAGACAGAATGTTCTATCTTTCTTTCTCTTAAAGAGCCTCTAACTCCCTGCTACTGTCAAATTTTCTGAGATTTTGATTAATGAAAGAGGCATGGCTAAACTGACTTGCATTTTATTGAAAATGAAAGTTAGGAGGAAGGCTCTATCTATCCTTGAAGAGAAGCAAGAGAAGTTCCTTTGCCTTTCCTAGGGAGGCTATACACAGCAAGACTTTTTTTCTCTTCTACACAGTAATACAAAGAGCTTGTCTCTAGTCCTTCAACAATGTGAGGACCTTAAATTAGGAAAAAGAAAAAAAAACAACAAAAAACCAAGTTGTTGGAGGAAGATGTCTCCAGAAAATTTTAAACTGATTATTATAAACATCTGAAACCATTCTGTTATTGAGAGAATAAAAGGTCATGACTATTTTTATAAATGTAAGCATTTTGTATGTAAAAGTTTCAAAAGATACTTAATTAAAATACAAAGCTATGTCTAAAGATAATACAAATTAAGCCATGCTTTCCAATTGCCTAGCATAAGTTTTAACTTAGCCCAAGCTGAAAATCCTGAGATTTGAAGAATGAGATATGAAGAGATATGAAGAAAAGTTCCCATTTAATCCTCACATATAATAAAAGAAGTCATGATCTAAAAATTGGCCCTTTTCTATAATTATTTATTGAATAAATAATTGAATATTGAATAAATTCATAATTATTTCTGAATCATAAAAGATCTGCAAGCTTTAAAGTCTATTTGTAATGCATGATCTTTGTGCATGATCTTCAAAATAAATTCAGTAAATCAATCCTTGAATAAAGTTCTTGAACAAAAAGGCAGCAAGCCAGTATAAAGAATACTTCTTTATGAAGAATGCACCTGTAAAGGATGAAGACACCTGGATTTTAGCTCCACCTCCCTCAAATATCTAACACCCTTATCTTGAATTAACCAGAGAGGAGGGTAAAATATTGAATGAAAAATTATGGCAGAGAAATCAGACTGCTTCACTGGAGAAATTCAATTTCAAATGTTTTCATAGGGAAATCCCATCTATATTTGCTGTCCTAGTGAATATTTCTTTTCCATTTGCAACTACGGAGACCAATGTCTTTTCCAACAAGAATTCATTATCATTCCGTTGTCAAAGGGAAGGAATCACTGAGCTGATTTTTCACTTTCAGTATCATTTATTCAAAAGTCATTGTTTGGAGATCAATAATAGAATCATGGCATATGTGAACACTGAGTAAAATGGTTAAAGTAAGAAGAAATGTGAGTAAACTATGGGAAAGGGGAGATTGAAAACACACAAAGCCTGATGTAAAGTCTTCAGTCTCTGTTCACAGTGTGGAGTTTCAAGCCTGAGACTGACATGATATGCTGAGCTCACTGCAGATAACAATGTTTTCATTTCACATACATTTTTGAGTCCAAGCAATTACATAAAGAGATTGAGCACAGATATAAACAGTTTATTTAAAGATTTAGACTCTATTTGGTACTTTTTATATTTATATGAATTGCGTGCCTGCCTTTCTACATACATAGAATCATAGAATTGTCCAGGCCGGAAGGGACCTTCAAGGTCATCTAGTCCGACTCCCCCTCAGTCAGCAGGGACATCCCCAACTAGACCAGGTTGCCCAGGGCCTTGTCAAGCCTCCTCTTGAATACCTCCAGGGAAGGGGCCTCAACCACCTCCCTGGGCAACCTGTTCCAGTGCTCCACCACCCTCACAGTAAAGAACTTTCTCCTAATCTCCAATCTAAATCTGCCCTTTCCCAATTTAAAGCCATTTCCCCTCGTCCTATCACTACAGGCCTTTGTAAACAGATTCTCCCCAGCCTTCCTGTAGGCCTCCTCAGGTACTGGAAGGCTGCTATTAGGTCTCCCCGGAGCCTCCTCTTCTCCAGGCTGAACAACCCCAGCTCCCTCAGCCTGTCCTCGTAGCAGAGGTGCTCCAACCCCCTGATTATTTTAGTGGCCCTCCTCTGGACCCGCTCCATCAGGTCCATGTCCTTCCCATATTGAGGGCTCCAGACCTGCACACAGTACTCCAGGTGAGGTCTCACGAGAGCAGAGGAAAGTGGCAGAATCACCTCTCTGAACCTGCTGGCAACACTTCTTTTGATGCATCCCAGGATGTGATTGGAATTACAAATGCTACAAACTACCCTTGTAAATACATATACACTACAGTATTATTTCTTTCTGAACTTAAGTAACAGACAGTTAAAATATAACAAGCAGATAAAAATAAAATAAATTTTAAAATAATGATTAAAGTACTATGACAACTTTCAGAATCATAGAATTGTCTAGGTTGGAAGGGACCTTTAAGATCATCAAGTCCAACCATCAACCTAACATAATAGTAATCAAGTTTATTACATTACTTTATGCAAAATAAAACCTTGACACTTTAAAAAATATTCTCCAAGGGAAAAGAAAGGCTAAAAACCTAAACTAATGGCCCAAGTGAAGTACTAACTATATGGGAATATCAGAAGTGGTAACTATCTGGAATTGTTTTCTAAATTCTTGTGCACCATTTCTGAGGTCTGAAGTGTTGCTTGCTAATAAAATGTACCAATAACATGCATGTAAATAAAGGGCACAGATGCATAAATAAATTGCATGTATTCAAATAGATTAAAACTTAAGAATAGATAAAACCAGAAAAAAATTTTAAAGGAAAATTTTAACAATTCAGAGAGACTAGTAAGAGTTATGATCCAGGTTAAAAAGTTAGATTACATCTTCCATGATTCACTAAGGATAGTATCTACACATTTTTGCCTCCTAAGTAAACATAATTTCAAAAACCAAAATAAATTTTAATCTAAGTTTAGTTATATGTTATCTATGGGGAAAAGGAACACAGGTTCTATTCTGTGTTATCAAGAGGAAATGATTGGAAAAGCTCCTGTTCCACATACTTTATTGCTGCAGCTTCTTCAAATGCATTTTATTTCAAGATTACGTTAGTGAAAAGCTTAGGAGGCTGCACTAGTGCTTGTTCAAGAAAGCTTTAGGGCTGAATATTAAAATCATACCAAAATGTGATTTTTCTTTGCTTCTGAAAAATTATATAAGAAATAATTCCACAATATCTACCCCAATCATGGAAAATTAGTTCCAGATGATGACACTACCTAACAACCATCAAATCTAATAGCTATGCATGCCTATACATTTATACAGATGTGAAAATATCCATGTATAGAGATGGACAGAGTCTAGCTAAATATCTGCTTGCTTTCCATGTATCTGTTCTAGGTGTAATGCATACACACATTTGAAGATAATATAAATATAATACTCCCACGCATTCTTCTTAAAAGTGTGAAGCCAGGCATAATAAACATCTGTTGCAACAGCAATACCAGATTATTATTTACTAGAAAATCACAAAGATAACAACCCTTCTAGTAAATATGAATATTTTGATTAACACATGTTCTGTCCATCTGCTGAAATCTTAAAGCAAATTGAAACAAGATTTATAAATATTTTTCTTCAAGTTATTCATGCGGTTCTTGCCACCATTAGGAGGTTTCATTTTAGCTACAAAATAGTCTCCCCTTTTTCCTTTTTTAAATGACAGCTATGTGCAGGATATGTTTTATCTCATTCTTTGATCAAATATCTCTATATCAAGCAATTCACCCAAACAAATGTAAAAAGGAACAATGACATGATTTTCAAATTGACTAAAATGTTTTAAAGAGACTGAATTCAACTAGCATGACAAACTGGGAAAGCATGCTTTGAAGGACAAAAAGTAATGCCTGCCTTATTTACAAGTAATTGTAATGGTTTTGACACACAGTGCCTCACTTTGTTGCTTCAGTATATGTTGATATTTTTGTCTTACTGCGTGCACTTTATTGTGAATGTTTCAAGAAAGACGTTCTTCTTCTTTGTGCATATCAAATAATTTACATGCTTACACTACATACACAGAAATTTCTCTAAGACAAAGTCTAAGATCCGTTATCAGAAGAGGAGGCCTGACTTCTGTTGATTAATGAAGACATATGTTTTGTCACAAAAAAACATATATCTGTTCTCAGAAATAAATTCTGAATACTATCTATTCCATATTTTGATTTAGGTATATGCCACAGAATAGCTAAACCAGTTCGGCAGAAACACTGCCTATAGGCAAGACAGAGATGCAGAATAGTCTTCATTTAACAAACAAATGCTACATTATAGAAACCATTGATGTGAACCTACTTGCATTACTTCTTTAAACATCTGCATTTTCCAAAACAGTGCTATTCAAATGGCATTAGCATAAAGGTTTTACAATTTGTACAGAGAGAATTGATATCTAAATGAATAGTAGAAAGGTTCCAAAAGTTGACTTACATGATCAATTAGTTCACGAACCATTCCATTCCACTGTCCATTGGCATCTTCCTGGGCTCCATATTTTCCATCCTCCACCAGTCTAATCTCATAGGAAAATCCAAGAATAGTAGACAGCTCCCTGAGGAGGTCAATGCAATAACCTTCAAATCGATCATTCCCATACAAAGGTTTGTCAGATTTCTTGAACATAACATATGGCTCTTCCTGTAAAAATTAAAAAGACAGAATGGATAATGAGTGACCCCACACCTTTCTTTTCTTTTTAACCTAAAGTAGCACACTGTCATGACACCGCTGTCAGTACAAAGAACAAAAGGGAAAAGAAGAATCCTTCTAGCTTTTGGTTATGTCTGTCTAAAGATTTTATTTATCTTTAAACTGAAGTTAGTCAGAAAACCTCTTTAATCATTTTGATTCCAAAAAAAGACCCTGTAAGGACCATAGACATATCTTTAAGGAATTCATAGAAACACTAAATTTAAATGTGCTCCTTAACAAATTACATTATACAATTGTCATTCAAACCCCAAACATCAATCAAATGCTGCAAGTAGTAGGTTTTACACTTTTTCTTACACAAGAATTTTAACCGTTTTGTCAATGCTTTGTTAAATAAAGTAAGGAAAACCCACAGTGGGAAGAAAAAGTCAGTGAAATCACCTACTGTTCTGTTGCCTCAAGTTATAGGCTGCCATTTACAAGACTGCAGCAAAACTAGAGAAAAGTTAACTCAAAAAGCAAATTCTATTATATACATTCAATGAAAATGGTATTTATTTTCTTTAAACTTTTATCTTCTTGGATTTAAACAACAATGAAACCTTCTTGCATAAAACTGATGTGTAAACAGAACACCAAACAAATCAAAAAGATGGCCAGAATATTCATAATTGTAAGAAGAAATGACATTTAGAAAAACATAGGATTTTTACATGGATTTCTCAATATAGGATAAACCTCCTCAAATACAAAGCTGAAAGGAATAAGAAAAAAAACAAATGGTAGAGCTTTCCATTACAATATGATGACAAAATTCAAGTTTTATTTGGTAGGTTAAATACACAACTCAGTCTTTTGTTCATGTTTTAGACAAACTTTTTTCATTTTTTACAGTAATAAAAAAATAAGCAACAAGTAAGGTAAGAAAATAGTACGAGATGCAATTACCGCACCAAATACAAGTCTCAAAGAATAATCACATAAACTCTCCAGGCTATCTAAACAGAATTCATACAGCCCTAAATCTCCGCATCAGCACTCAGTGGGGTTAAAGGCATTTCATTCTACAGGCATCTGACAGCTTTAAGAAGGATTTTTCAGCATTCCTGATGTAAACATCTATCTTGAGATGTCCCGTGATTTAAGTATTAGAATTGCATAAAGCTAGAACTGTAACATATAGGAATTTTACCCAAAATGCAAAGGAGAATGCAAGGAGATCTCTTGCTCTTAAAAGAAGCGTGTTCAGAATGTATCTGTTCCCCTGTTGCCTCCTACATATTTTTTTTCTAAATAAAACAAACTACTGAATTGAGACTCTTCTGAGATTCTATTTTTATATACTCTATTGAAATTAATAAAGTTATGGTTATATTTTTAAAAAGTACACCACTGATCTTCATATAATTAACAAGGAATATAACAAGAACTAAAATGTCTGGAGAAACTACTAGGATTTTTTGACAGAAGCTTTTCAAATAGATAGACAAATGACTCCAGTAGAGCTCTTCCAGATGTAGTACTGACAAGGACAAAGACCTGACTGAAAATATAGAAGTTGGAAGCAATTTAAATGACAAGGATTACTGAATAATCCTTGAGAAGCAGAAACAGTGACAGAACAAAAAACACGTATGAAAACAGTTGTTAATAAACTCAGACACCTGTAAGGAAAACAGTTTTCAGGCAAAATGAGAAAGAAAGCACACTACTGGCCAAGCAGAAGCTATGCTAAGACAAAACACATAAATTGTGGAAAAGACAATTCTTCAGTGAACTGAAACTCAGAAAAGGAAGCATGGAAGAAGTGAAATGTAACTCAATGTGAAGGACAAACAGAAAAGCAAACAACATAATATTCATGCAGGGACAAATGTATAAATGCCAAAGCAAAATAATACAGGACAATTAGCAATCAATATTAAGCATTAAAAAAAAAAAAATAATAAAAAAAAAAATCATTCTAGAAGCAAGAATAAAAGGAAATCTAGGAAATTCTATGAACTAGCTCATCTGTTGCCCAGTAGGAAGAGAAAGCCATGAAATCACATTATAAGGGCAATCAAACAGTTCCAAAAAAGTCACGTTCTTCTTCCTAAAAATATGAAGAAAATTCAACTGTTCAGAAATGTGCACTTCATTGGAAGAGATTTATTATCCATTTGGAAAATTTTAGTAAGTTATATTATTTGAGAGAGTATAGTTAAATATTTCCTCTTTTTCTTGAACAGAAAATATGCTAATTGGATGTGTATCCATTCTACAATGGGGCAGGATTGGAATTCAAAACACTAAGTTTCAGAAAACAGCACAGTAATTTTTTAAAAATGGCATTCAAAAGGAATTAATGAATATTTCCACGATTCAGATCAATAATAAATTGCAGAAATTCAGGAGGAAAAGAGCTGATTAGACAGCAACTCTATAAAATTCAGTTATGGATATTATAGGAAATCATGTTCTAGACTCAACAATATCACACCCTTCACTGAGAAAAAAACCACTTTGACCTACTGACCTACTTGGATTTGTTTGAGCAGGAGTTGGTACTGGAGGACCTACAGTGGTCCCTTCCCATTAACATTACTCTCTCATTTTATACTTTTGACACTATTAGTGCTTCAGATGCTGTAGCCATTCAGTTTTGAATACTGCAGTTCAGTAGAAACATGAACCAAGGTCTACATAATAGGACAAGGAAAGTCTGAAAGAATATAGGGCGAGACACAACGAACTTGTGAAAGACCGAAGTAACCACTGGGCTACAGCTGGCCCACTCATCTGACATTCTGATTGGTCAATCCAACCAAAACCATGACAATAGGTTGTTTCACTTAAGCAAGACAAGAATGAAAGGGAAGTGATAAAAGTCTTCAACACAAACAAAGTTATTGCAAAAAGAACCAGAAAAGTTCTTTTCTGTAGAGAGAACAGGAATTAACGACCTTAAACTTTGGCCAAAAGAAATAAAGGTAAGAAATTAGGAGGCACTTTATAATGGTAACTATACTTTGGTGCCAAAGTAGGTTATCTAAGGATTTGGACTGTTTCAATAGAAGAAAAAGTGAAGCTAAATCACCTCATTAAAAAAAAAAAAAGAAAAGGAGGCCAAGAAAACACAAAACAGCTACCTGTGGCAACTGATTCTGTTGTGAAAAGAACAGTCACCACTTAGGAAGTGAAAAATTGTCCATTTCAGCTGTGAGATTCTGTATTTTTGGAATTTTCCAAAATGCCTGGAACTTCTTTATCAACAGTAGTTAATTCAAATATATTTTCCCACATTAAATTAGGATTAAATACTCAATAGCATTGTTTATCTACACTTTAAATCCTAAAATTTATATCTGAAGGTGTAAAAAACCCTGCTTCAGATGTAAAAAAAAAAAAAAAAATCAGACTTGTGTTTCCAAAATACAGCATTCTATATATGCCTCTGTAGGTATTATGAAATTGTTATGTAGCTTGGAATTCTCATGTACTCAGATCCTAGATATTTGCTGAGTTGTTCAGATATTTACAGATTCAGACAACCTCCAACCTTTCTGGAATCTTGTCAAGATTCTTGACAAGAGTTTTGTGTCTATCTTTTTCTGTTCCATGCAATCCTGAATTATGTGGGGCAGAATTTAAATATGTGTGATGTCAGGGAGGCAGTATAATTGCCAGTTCATGCTTTTATGTCTCCTCTACTTGGTAAGTGAAGTTAAAATAATCTGAAGACAACAGTCATTTGTCATATGCTGTCATTAGAGGGGGTAGCACCCTTCTGGATGCAAAAAAGAGGATTACATCAAGAAGTAGAGAGATTACATAAATCCTTTATTTGATATAAATAGTTTTCTGAAGTCCAAAAATCAAATAAGATAAAAATTGGACAGATATCAAAAAGAAGCGAGAAGGAATCAAGTTTCAATTGTATTGTATTAAAGGCCAGATTAAGTGATCAAAATGTTTTCTTCTGACTTTCTATGCTTAAGCCTCCATGAATGTAAACAATTGGATTTCTTATAATAACTCTCTATGTTGCATCATTTCATTTTGCGCCAGGGGAGGTTTAGACTGGATATTAGGAAAAAATTTTATGCTGAAAGGGTTATTAAATATTGGAACAGGCTGCCCAGGGAAGTGGTTGAGTCACCGTCCCTGGAGGTATTTAAAAGGCGAGTAGACATAGTGCTTAGAGATATGGTTTAGTGATGTTTTTTATCAGTGTTAGGTTGACAGTTGGACTCTGAAAGGTCCCTTCCAACTTGGGAAATTCTATTATTCTATTATAAACAGCAGGTATACTATCTCCAAAGACTTTTTTTCATTAGGGATCTCAATATAACAGCTTTCCAGCACACTTTTTCATGTATCCTATTTGCAAAATGTATCTATATTCATTTTTCAATGCGTAGGTTGCATCACAAATGTAAAGCTACCCTACACAAGAAAAGATCATTGTCTAATGTTTCTACATGTTGAATTGATATTGCACCTTTTCAGACTTGTTTTAGTGTTTAAAATATACAACTAACACTCAAAGGAAAAACCACTTTATACAAATGTGTGCATGGAAAAAATATTATTGATAGAATGTGTTATATTTGATTGTCTTGATCTATATGTTGCTTTCTTTTTAGATTTGGACAAGAAATGCTTATTTGAATTATCCCTGTGAGTTGTATTATACTTCATCTACAAAGATAGAAATGACAACAATAAACTCTACATTTCAAATCATTCTAATTTTAATTTTTATGGATACTTATCAAACATATGGATTATTCATTAATACTTTTAACACGGACATATGTATTTCTTAAAGAATCTAGAACTTTTGTTCAGTATTGAAAAAACAGCAAAACAACAACAACAAAAAGGAAGCCCTGATAATGAAAAGAGGAAAACCACCTTCAAAATCTGCCACTATTTGAACAGACAATTTTAATCATTAGCTTCTGTTCACCAGGGATACTGGAGTTAAAAGGCTGCCAGGTCTAATTAACATTTATGTCAGATGTAACAAATACACAATAGGGTTTCACAGTTGGCAGTCAAAATTCAAGTGGGAGAGGTGAAGCAATCCACCAGTTACAATCAATCAAAAAAATGTAATATGTTAGACATCTCACTCGTCATTTGAAACAGGATATTCTAATAGAACAAACTAAGGCCAGATACAAGAAAGCACCAAAGTCGCCTTCCTTCACTGCACTACCTATAATAGAAACTAATTATGAATAACCTCAAGATATTTCCTGAAAGATTCCCTAGTATGACCTTTTGGGTCATGAAACATATAGTCATCACTATAATTTGATAAATCACAGCCTAAAGAACACAAGCCACAGTTGTTCTTTTCTACAGTTTCACTCCTCATTTTGTCAGACTCCTAGAAAAAAGAGTTTTATTTATTCTCCCACAGTTTACTCTTAACTTTGGCCAAACTTTAAATTAATTCAGCTACGTCCCTAGAATGTGAACTAGGTTTCCATTCCAGTAAGCAAAATGGATATCAGTGGATGGCTATTTCAAGCAAAACCCCTTGACTCAATAACCCACAAAATGTGAAATCATTAAACTGTTGCAACACTGCAGACTGTGCTAACCTATTTTTCAACTGAATTGAATCGTATTGTCTTCATGATGTGTGAATAATATCAAAGACTTTATTGTGTCTTACTATAATGGAAAGCAAAACATTATTTTCTTCTGATGTACCTTAAATTTTCAAAAGACTGTGGAGAAAAACAAAAAAAAAATGCAAACCCAAGACATTCAACAAATCCAGCAAGCATTATCCTAGACTGATGGCCCTTGGTGTTCATGAGTGCAAATCCTGAAGCAGAACTATAAACTGTTCCTTGCCACTATGTAAAAGTATATTTTTATGACTAACATTTTAGTAGAAGAGAATTGAAGCACTGGAGAATTACTCGAGAGATGTTTTTTGGGGATGATGCTGTAATAGAGTGCTGCTTAGTCGTTAGCCAGAGATATAAATACATGGACACTCTACCTTCTGTTTGCACCCAGCCAGGAGAAAAATAGCTTTATTAACCTTTTTCTATTAAGTCAAACTTTAGCTTGTGCTATCCCACTGCACTCATTCAAATTGTATGACTCCTTTCAAATGTCATCATTTTTTTCTGATAAACGTCACTTCCTTTTATGCTTGAAATACAAACAAGCACTATAGCAAAGCATATCTCTGGATACCTTCCAAGTCTGAAGGCCCCAAATGTTATCCAGGTTGTCCTGGATCTCAGGACAAGGATAATTTTCAACATAAACTCTTTTGCATTTTGAGCACCGTAAACTCTAAAGCAAGTTAATTTACCTTCCTCAGTGGAAAACTTCCTGAAACACATTAGTTTGTTTTACATTTCTGCTACACCTTCAAGAAATCAGTGAGTTTACAGGCTGCGCTGATGGCTGAAGAGAGATGAGTGGAATTGAGACAGAAGTGGAATAAAATTCAAGAAAGAGAGGGTGCAGTCTCTGGATGTTTAAGTGGGTATAAGAAGTCTGGGAGAGGCATTTAGGCACATACTGTTGATGACAGGAAAGTATTTTAAAAGGGGATAAGAAAATTACTAAAATAGGAAAGTAAGGAATTGTATATCCCTTTGCCTTCCAAAGAAAAAAATTAACAGATCTGAGTAAACTAAAAATAGAAAAACATCAAGTTTACAGTTTTTTTGCTAGTCAAAAACAGATTCAACTATTTCATGGCAGTACACAAAACTCAAATAGAAATAATTATTTAGGGCTATAACATCAGCAGGAACCAAATACTATTGAATTAATAATATATCAAAATTTAGGTATTACTTGAATCATTCCAGAATGATACAATCATAAATGTGAGAAAGCGCCTGCATCAGGTATGCTTCCTCAAAGTACGCCATAAAAATGAAAATTAAAAAGATTACATATCTGCAATTCTGTTTACAAGAGATGAGTGACCCATATTTATAAAGATAAAAAGTTAAGTTATTCTTGTTTATTATATTAATTTAAAATTTGACCAATTTTTCCATTAAAAATTCATGCTTTAAATATCCTTTGGGTCCAAAAGAAAGGGAGAGAAAGAATAGAAAATGGGGAAAAAAAAAATCCTAGGCAGGATATATGGATACAAAATAACGGGAGTATAGCGGGGGGTCAACTTGAATCACTACGAAACATTACTTGATGATGCAATAGGTCTTCATTGTTTGATAATGCAGTAGGTCATATATAAAACATTTGAAAAATTGTGAAGGGCAGTGGGAAGAAAAAAGACAGACTAATACTCTAGGAAGTATGCTTTTACTTTAAGAGACTAGAAAACGTTCATTTACATTTTATAAAAAGGAAACCCAAGGCATTATATGTTTATAAACTGTGATTAATGGCACAATAGGAAGTTGTGGTAAAACTGTGCTGGTCTTAGCATAACAAGAACTTACATCTGAAAGGAAGTCAGCCATGTTCCAATTATATATCAGGTATGTATTTTTCAATTAGTGGGATAAATGAAACAAAAGATTTCAGAAGATTTTCTATAATATGTGAATCTTCAAATAAAAACAGACTTTATGAATAACCAAAAGTTACTGGCTGGAGGAAATTATATAGCTTATGTTACATAAAAGGTTAGAAAGCACACTGTTATTTGTACCTATGAAAATTCATTCTAGCTTGAAATGTCAAAATATATGTTGGTAGGTAAAAGCTTCTTATTAAAGAACAAAACTTTGGAAGTGAATTATTTCTTTGATACCTGCAAATTCATGAAAATGGTAGCCGCAGACAAACACAGCAGACACACTTCTGGAAAGTTTTTCATTTGTGTTGAAATTAAAATTACTATTTCAAGTCTATGATGCGGAAATTAGTGAACTTTTACATAACAAAATATATGTAATTATAAGTAAAAAATACCACATTCACCACTGTGAATTTGTCCAAACTGGCAATGAAAAAGAAGTTACTTCTGATCTAGCACAAATGATATCTCAGTTCAATTTCTGTATGATTAAAAAATTCAACTTAATAGTCAAGTAAGAACAATGATGGAAAAAACGTTAAATACTTTGTACTTTCTTTAGAGGTAATATCATGGTGTTAGATCAGCAAATGAAAGCCCTAAATTTTGCTGGCTAAACTCACAAGGCTAATAGCCAACCATTTTTTTAAACAAGCACTTTTTTTGTCCTCTCATATGGTGCTGAACTCAACAGCTTTGTGAAGAAACCAAACATTTAGCCAAGAATAAGGAAAGTGAAATTACTAATCAACTGACATAACTCTAAAATTGGGATAATTTACTTACTGTTTAGGTGAGATTAAATATCCATGACTAGCTTAACATTCATGACTCTGTCATTCATGACACAGTAATTTCTAAGTAACTGTAACATATACTACAGACTGTTCATTACTGTTGCAATTAGTACACCATATTCTATTAGCTTTCCTGTACAACTGTATTTCTGAAAGTGCAAATAAAACTGCTTACCAAGATGGTGGTAACAATTAAAGAGCGATTCGACAGGGAATCTGTGATGTTTGCTGGTTTTCCTTTCTGACTCTCTGTCATGTTAAGGCCACTCAATGGATCCCAAGTTCCAACCTATAAAGCAGTAAATTACTGTGTAAATTGTCCATTAGTTACATTTCAGCATTTAGAGAAGAACACAATAAGGAAAAACAGATTGTGACAGGAAAAAAAAAACAACAAAACCTGCTCATATTTATTATTAAACTCCATTATATTCTGCCATTGCATTCAAAGTCTGCTTGTTTAAAATATGATTCACAATACCTCAAAGTGTGTTTTGTGAAGTGTGACTTAAAGTGGAAAAATGATGTGCAGAATGTCTGAAGCTACTCTGAATACTTAATTTTCCATTCAGCATTCATTCTTCAAGTTAAACCACATCTGTAAATAACTTAATAGCTAAGCAGAAATTCGTTTATGAGCAGAGAGCGTTGTCTCTACAGAAGGATGAACCATTTTTTGTTTTCAGAGAGAACAGCAGAGCAAAAAGATGTTTTTAGGAAAATGTAACATAGAAGACTGAAAATAGTTTAAGTGTAATAACTGATTTTCAGATAAATGTTCAATATGTAGATCTTTTAACATTTTATGCTTTGAAATTCTTATTCCAGTAAAGTCAAAAGGAGCTTTATCTAAGTTAAGAGGTCCAGGATTATGTTTTAAGGTTCAAGGACAGTGTCAGATACTAAGTAATAAGCAATGGGGATTATGATTACATCATTTATCAGCAATTTCATCACCATACAACTAAAATGGATAAGCAGTAAATACAACTACTTTTAGACATCAGAATATTTGTACAGAACATTTGTATTATTCCACTGTCTAAAGAAACCAAATAAAAAATGAAAAAAAACCAGAAATATTTCTTGATTGTTTTTAAAAAACATTTTAAATGTCATTTGAAATGCTAAGCAATATATAATATAGAGAAATTTTAAAATGAAATCTAGACTGTAATTAAAAAATTCTGTGAGATTTGATTGTGAATATACATATATGTATGTTTGCATAGATGTATACATAAAAATACACAGCTTTTTTTTTTTTTTTTAATCTTGCAAACTGATTCCTGATAAACTGTTCATAGACTTTTAAGTGATTTGTTGCAGGATGGCTGCAAAGTGCATGCAAGATGCAGTTCAGTATGGGATAAATACAGTTTCACTTCTAAAACTGAGAATACAGCAGAGTATGAATCAGCAGAAGCTGTAACAGAGAAAAGGCAAATTTGTTCTCTTCTTCTACAATTTTCTGTTCCACAGAAATCAAGATTTTATCTTTCTTGTTTGCATAACACTCAGTTCCAAGAAGTCACTAGTTTAAATGGCTGTGATTCTTGAATTTTGGCCATTCAGTGCCTTGTAAACCGGCAAAAGGAACCTGTGCATCTCAAAACACAACTGGAAAAACAACATCTAACACAACATTTCAAAGTCTTGAAACCAAAGCTTACTACCAAAAAAACTTTTCTTCATTTACTCTTTTAATATTATTTCAATACTCAACTTGAGCCTGCTCCTGCTGTTTCTTCCTGTAATTGAAGCTACACTAATCTCCTCTATGAGATTCAACTTTAGGTACAAAAGTAGCACAAAAATTTCTAAGGGAACACCATCACTGTATTCAATCAATTTAAAATCTTAAACTCATTAAATCATATACTTTATTCAAGTTCATAATTCAAATTTATCTTGTGAAAAGCTAACACATTGCTAATTAAAACACTTACTCCCCTACTTTTTAACATAACCACAGCCACAAGCAAATGAAAAATTATAAACTGGGTTTATTTACCTATATCCATCTAAACTTCTAAGAACTATCAACAACATTGCTTTAAAAGGAAACATCTGTCTTGATAAATTATCACATTATTTGTCTACATCAGGTTAATTGTACTTGTACTGGTACTTCTGTGAATCAAAATCTAGGAAATGGAACAAAAATCAGATGTTCCAAATTAGAAATTCTTTACAATATCTTTATTAATGAGCTCAAACTCAACAATTTATGCTTATGATTCTTATATACCATTGATATGCATATCTCCCAAAACATCTTCTCAAAGTTTCTTCTTCTTGAGAAAACTAAACATAGACAGTGCAGCAAATTCATTCTTTTCTATTTACTTAAGCACAGTGTTTGAATTTTAAAGTAGCCTTTTGAACAGAGTAGAATTGCTAATGTGTTTTCAGTAGAAAAGTTAAAATGGCAAAAATGTAGAAAAAGTAAATCAAGATGCTCTACTATGTATAACTGTAATTCCAACAACCTGCAATTTACTTCTACTGCATTACATTTATTTCCCACAAACTTTTAAGTTTTCCTAAAAGGTGAAATAAACTCATATTCTAATATACACCTTAGAAAGAATGTTCACTCAGTAAACACAGTCACAGGGAGGCTGTCAAGACCTTGATCACCTATTCTTTCATTCAAGTCCCCTAAATGAATGGCTAGACTATTCTGGAGTGAGCATGCATGTCTGAACAAGTCAATGCTTATTATCCACAGTACAGGACCCAAACTGGGTGTTCCCATGAAGGTGACATTGTGCCCCACATTGAGACAAAGAATCTCTGTGATACAAAGAATTAGCTTAGTCAGAATCACCTTATTCAAGAGGAAACAATTCCAAGAGCTACTAAGAGACTCATCATTGAATACCATAGCTTATTCTGTAACGTGGCAATTGGGGTACTCCTCGAGGACATGGAATATGGTTTCCTAACTACACTTGAGTGATAATTAAAAAATTGCATCCAGGCTTCCATGTATTGAATTATTATGTAACTATCAGGTTACTGCAGTTCTGCAGAAAGTTTGGACAGACACTTCCATTCTTTTATTGTTGCTTTGATAAACCACAATACTCTACTTTTCAGTTGGGTTTTTTGGTTGGTTTTTTTTTAATAAAACAGTTTCCAGAAAAAAACCTTCAAGTAATTTGCAGTCTCTTAGTTAATTTGCATCATCTAATCTAAGACAATGGTGGCAATGCAATGTAACTGTTTGGCAACGGTATGGAACAAGTTCTAAACCCCTAATCCAAATGAAAAATACATGTTTGTGATACTGACAGACTTATAGGAAATTACGTATACTTATAGGAAAATACATATACTTATAGGAAATTAACAGCGGATTCATCTTTTTGTTTTCATTGGAGATTATGACCGCTGAGACAGGTAGGTAAAAGGAAAAACTAGGAAATATGTGCTTAAACTCTGATTGTAGAGTCATAATTTTTTCAGAATTCTGTATTTACTAGAAAATTACCTGGGTCTGTGAGGACACTATTCCTTTAGACTTTACTAAGTGGAGTTTCTGGGAGTATTCTGGTGGAGTACTGCAATATGCCTGCCATTTTCTTATATTCTTCCCTAGATTTCTGCAACTGGCCACTTTCAGATACAGAATACTGTACTAGATGAATCTAGAGATTATTTTTTCCTGCACCACAAGAAAAGTTTGCCATCCACGTTTAGGCAGGTACACCCTGAGGTTTCCAAATAGTAAATAATAAAAAAAAACCTTAAATAATCTTCACAATATTTACTAGTCAATAGCTCAATATTATAGTTTCAAAACTAAATCTCACCAGAAGTGTTTAAAAATAGTCAGTGTCATTACTAAAGGACAGAATTCAGCAAATACTGAAGTTTGGCTAATGTTCACACAAATTTAAAATTATTTCAATTCTTTTGGGTTCAAGTATTTTGTTTATTCAGTCTCCAAAAAAAAAAGTACAGTTGTGCTTCTTTCCAAAAATATTAATTTAATTTCACAGTAAAATGCAATTGGCATTATTTGTGAATGAATAATACTCTAGAAAAAAGTACCTACCAAAGAATAAAAACTAAGTAAAAATATCAGACCTGATAAATCAGAATGAATAATAACTCAAATTCTGAATACTGAACACTAAACACAGTTAATATATGCAATAATATTTTTTTAAAAATTTAATAGGTTCATACAGTAGAATAATTACAGATAATTACAATATGTTCTTAGACCTTTATCTAGGATGGAGAGTGCTGATTACAGTAATTCTTCGCATAAAATTTAAATAGCCTGCTCAGCAATTTGAGAAGAAAACTATATTGGACTTCAGCTCAAAGTCACTAGTCTCTTCTGGAAATATTAGATGAATTTTTGTGACTCTTAGCAATACATTTGCTAACAGAATAAGGACATAAAGCTTCTCAAGCCTTCTCAAAATTATCTTCTTTTCAAGATTATTGATGACTAACATAGTCCATTTCTTAGTTGATCTATGAAGTTAAGCATATATGTAATTCAAAAGACATATTCTGACTTGGCAATTTTTACAGATTGTAGTATAAATAAAGCTTGCACTCAAAAAGTTCACAGCTGAATACTTAGACATAGCTATGTAAATTTAGCATGTATCCTCTTTAAAATAAAAATGCAATTTGTCATATAGCAAAAATCTGCTTCTACTTACGCCAATAACAATTCAGCAAGTTATTTAAAAAAAAATATCAAATTTGTAGTCTCTTCTTAGTAACACCCAGACTTGCTTCAAAGCTACTACCCTTACCAAGACCAATCCAATATAATTAGATTTAACCCCAGCCAGCAATTAAACACCACACATCCATTGGCTCACTTACCCCACACTGGGATGGGATGAGAATTTGAAGCATAAAAGTGAGAAAACTCATGGGTTAAGATAAAGACAGTTTAATAACTAAAATATATACACAGATATATATATATGTACAAACACACACACACACACTGTAAGGAGGGGGGAGGTGGTAAAGGGAAACAACAAAGGGAGAGGAAAATAAAACCCAAGAAAAACCTGTGATGCAAAAGGAAAGAAAACAATTTCTCACCACCAAATGGCTGCTGACCAGCTAGTGGCCAAACAACAGCAGCCCCTGCCAACCTCCACCCTGCAGTTTTATTGCTGAGCCCAACGTCATATGGTCTGGCACATCCCTTTCATCGCTCGGGGTCAGCTGTCCCAGCTGTGGCCCCTACCAACTTTTTGTGCACTACCAGCCTACTCACTGGCAGGGCAGTCTGAGGAGCAGAAAAGGCCTTGACACCATGTAAGCATGGCTCAGCAATAACTAAAACATCCCTGTGTTATCAATGCTATTTTCAGTACAAATCCAAAACATAGCCCCATACAGCCACTCTGAAGAAATTTAACTCTATCCCAGTCAAAATCGGTGTAATAATTCACCACACCCCCCAAAAAAAAGTATTGCACTCTCCTGAAACTTAAAATTTCTGAGTTTACATATACTCTAGATTAGTTTACTGAGCATCAGCCTCATGAGATTTGATCGAGAAAAATCCAATAGATTAAAGTAGCATTCTTAAGCATGTTTGAGAAAAAGAAGTTTATCTCTATGAATATAAGAATATGTGTATTCTTTGTTGCTAATTTCCTTCCAAACTCTCCTAAGAGTAACTTCTTTTGGCTCTGAGTCAACCCAAACTGTACATCCTACTCATAGTGAAGTGCCACAAGCATTGTACTAGAAAGGATCATTGCCCTTCTGCAGTGGTACCAACTGTCTAACTATACAGCCAAAATCAGAGCTGCATTTAACCCCCAAAGAACTGACAAATGTGTCTACAGTTTACCATCTTTTCTTTATTGTGTTTTGTAGGGCAGTTATTAATAGTGGTGATCACATAAAGAAAATAATTATTTATACTCCAGTGTAAGTAACATTATTTCTTCCTATTTATGTATTTCCCATTTGGGAATTTCTTCATTTATTTTGTTTTCTTCAGAAACACTAATATGCTTGCCTACTTTGCCAAATATCATGTTAATATCAATACTTCTGGCTTCCACAGACTTTCCATCTCACTTTCTTTTTTCCTCTTTTACAAAACCCTCTGTTTAAGCCACTTATTGTTTTTTCCTGGTCATTAATAAAGATACTAAATAAAACAAGCTCTTACATTAATATACTGGACAAAAAATTACAACTATTTTTGTGTCATTTGTATGGATCCTGTGTGTAGGTTCCTGAGCAATATTTCAAGCCAGTTGTTAACATCTCTTTTCAACAAATGTGATTATTCTTAAGTGACAAATTTTTATCTCAAAAGTGGTATTAAATTCAGGTATTTATTATCTCCCTGAAGTAGAAAATAATTTTCCTCATGATGCAGCTTCAGTGTAAATACTGACTGATTGTAATTTAAATGATATTTGCTTTTTATACCGGATTGCCACAGTTTGGGATTTTTATTACGCTTAACCATAAATAGTTTCAGTGTGTCCAGACTGTCATCAAATTTTTTTGTACATTACATTAGCAGCACTCCAATCATCTATTAATTTTATCATTCTCATCTTATAAGAAGCTATCATTTTTGTTAGACATGAGTTTTTATTTGGAAACACATACTCCATATTGATTGATGCTTGATTATCACCTCTCATTCAAGAGTTTCAGGAACAGGTATCTTATGTAAAATCTGAGATCACACATTGCATCTTTTTAAATCAATGAGCAATTTTTCTGTTGTCACTGACTTCAGCACTGCACTTAAAATACATTATTTAGGTAATTTCCCACTATACAAACCAGACAATTTATCTAGGACATTTTTTTCCAAAAAAAAAAAAGTCTTCTAGAAACATTTCATAATAACTCTTTTCTCTCCCCTCCAGAAATATTTTTCTCCTCAAGATATCTCATTTTGTCACAAAAACATTGCAGATTACAGCTCTAATTGTTGGGTTAAACTGTTGGCCTTCACATAAAAAATTGTTCCCCTGTATTTGGAAAGAAGTTAGATGAAATAACAGCTATTTACAGTATCAAAGCATGACCCACATTATATGGCACACATACCTCCCATGCCCCAATCTTCCCTCATCCCAAAAAACAACTGAATAAATAAAACATAGCTTTAAAAGATTACAATCTTGTGGGGGAAAAAAACCAACCCAACAACCTTTGAGACAGCTCTTTTATTTAAAAGGACTGGCCAAAACATACTCTCTCTAGTAGGAAGTGTCCTGCTCTAGCGTTCAATGATTCACCCCCTATTCAAGCAGAATGCGTTTTGCATTCTTCCAGAATAACCAAGTTTTCTTCAAAGAAAAACATCTATTTGTCAGCACTGATTTCTCTTTCTTAGAAAAATGCCCTATACATCCTAAATAATTACTAAGCAATTCAATCTAATGTGCATAGAAGTTAATTTTCCTTTTCCTGATCACATATCACCACACCCTACAGAAACTATTCTGCTCAGCCTGGAGAAGAGAAGGCTCGGGGGAGACCTTATAGTGAGTGGCCTTTCAATATCTGAAGGGAGCCTACAGGAAAGCCGCAGAGGGACTCTCTGTCAGGAAGCGTAGAGAAAGGGCAAGGAGCAACAGTTTTAAATTGGAAGAGGGGAAATTTAGATTAGATACCATAAAGAAATTCTTCACTGTGAGGGGGGTAAGGCCCTGGAACAGGTTGCCCAGAGAAGCTGTGGATGCCCCATCCCTGGAGGTGTTCAAGGCCAGGCTGGATGGGGCTTTGAGCAACCTGGTCTGGTGGGAGGTGTCCCTGCCCATGGCAGGGGGCTTGGAACTCGATGATCTTTAAGGTCCCTTCCAACCCAAACTAGGGTTCTAGGATTCTACGCTTTTGCTTATCTTTGAATCTGTGTAGAATTTCTCATCATTCTTTGCTAACACTTTCCTGGCTCCTAAACTTTTCTAATACACAGTAACTAATTTTTACTGCTCTTTCCAAAGATATTCAGCACATATGATGAAAAACTACTATTATCACAACCCTTTATCACATGGTCAGCATGAGTCATGAAGTTAATAAAAGTATCTTCCCTTTCTGTGAACTTCTGTATACAGAGCTCAAGCATATGGTGTTGTTTTTAAATATCCATATCCTCTTACAACTATTTCTGTTGTCTCTTACATATCTTTCATTATTAGTTTCCCCAAGTTCCTTTTTCTTCCTATTATGTGTTTTAGAGTGCTGTATTTCCTGTTTACTTTTATTTTCTTCCCATATTTCTGATCTCAGTAGACCTTTTTATTTTTATCTTTTAAGCGGAGTACATATCTCCTATCGTATCTCAACTGAGAACTAAATTAACATGCTTTTGTGTTTCTACCTTCATATCAGTACTGATGGGGAAATAAAACCAGACATAACACAGATCAAGATGGAAGACACCATTCTTTTATCCCACTGCACGTCTATTGGGCAATATTTTCCACAAATGTTCTCTCAGAAAATTTCTAATCCACATAGAAAATTTTGTAACAAAGCCACATCTCTTTTTTAATAGAATTGTGAAATAGTATCACATATGGCATTAGAAGACAAATATATTACATTGTCTGTATTTCTTTAATTATTTTGCATTTCTGCCTGAAAAGAAATTAAGTACATTGTAAAGATTTTATTTTCCAGAAAACTCATGTTACTTGATGGTTCTCAAATGCCACCCAATGTTCCTAAAGCCATCCTATATTACAGAGACTTCCTTTTCTCATTTTCAACACTTATCACTTCAGTGACTCTTCAGCCACTACTGACTTATTTAGCTATTCCCATGTCATCAATTCTTATATTTCTGTTTCCAGTAAGGAGGACAGGTTGCATTGCACCTATTCTACTCATACACAAAGCTAATTTGCTTTTCAAATATAATCACTACTATATACTTCCCCCCCCCCCCCCC